>NW_023601543.1:48986960-49031656 GCF_014898055.3 Talpa occidentalis
AAAAATATAAACCATATGATAATATCAATAGATGCTGAGAAAGTTTTCAAGAAAGTACAGCACCCATTTATAATAAAGGTCCTTAAAATTCTTGGGATACAAGGAACATGCCTCAACATCATAAAGGCCATATATGACAAGCCCATAGCCAACATCATTCTCAAAGGTGATTATTCAAAGGCATTTCCATTAAGATCTGGAATAAGGGAAGGATGTCTACACCTACCACTGCTTTTCAATATAATACTGGAATTCCTAGCTGGAGCACTAAGATAAGAGAAAGACATACAAGGAATCCAAATAGGGAAGGAAGAAGTTAAAATATCACTCTTCATAGATGACATGATTATATACATAGAGAAGCCCAAAACTTCACAGAAAAGCTAATCAAACTATCAATCACTTTAGTAAAGTAGCAGGATACAAAATCAACACACACATATCAGTAGCCTTCCTATACACAAACAATAAATATGAAGAAGAATAAATCAAGAAAACCATCCCTTTTATTATTGAAACAAACAAACAAAAATACTTGGGAATCAACCTAACAAAAGAGGTAAAGGACCTATACAAAGAAAACTATAAAACACAGTTAAAAGTAATAGAAAATTACACAAAGAAATGGAAAGACATCCCCTGCTAATGGTTTGGAAGAATTAACATTATCAAAGAGGCCATCCTGCAAAAAGCAATTTACAGATTCAATGCTATTCCATTAAAAATTTCAGTGATATTCTCCAAAGAAATAGAACAAATATTGATGAAATTCATATGGTGCCACCAAATACCCAAAATAGCCAAAGCTCTCCTGAAAAAAAGAAGGGAATGGAGGTATCACAGTCTCAGATTTCAAACTATACTGCAAAGTTATATTAATCAAAACTCCATGGTATTAGAACAAGAACAGACACACAGACCATTGGAACCAAATAGAAAATCCAGAAATAAACCCACACATTTATGGCCAACTAATCTTTGACAAAGGAGCAAAGAAAGTTTGTTCAATAAATGGTGCTGGGAAAACTGGGTCGCTCCATGCAAAAGAATGAAGTTTGACGACTACCTCACACCATGCACCAAAAAAAAAAAAAAAAAAACTCAATATGGATTAAATAACTAGACATAGGACCTGACACAATAAAATATATATAAGGAAATACAGGTGAAACACTACATAACATATACCTCAGTAACATCTTTAAAGACACATCACCCAAAGAATTATAGTGAAGGCAAAGATAAATAGCTGGGACTATATCACATTAATGAGCTTCTGTAAAGAAAAAGAGACTAACCAAACAAAGAGACACCCCAACATCTGGGAGAAAATTTTTGCACACAACAGTCATGATAAAGGACAGATCACAATAATCTACAAACAGCTGATGAGACTCAACAAAAAAATAAATGTAAACAATCCATTCAAAAAATGGGCCAAAGAGCTAAAAGGAAACTTCTCCAAAGAGGATATGCAAGTGGCCAACAGGCATATGAAAAAATGTGCACCATCACTTGTAATCAGGGAAATGCAAATCAGAACTACAATGAGATACCTATTTACACCAGTGAGAATGGCACATATTAAAAAAATAAAAACTAACAACAACAAATGTTGGCAAGGATGTGGAGAAAAATGAACTCTCCTGCACTGCTGGTGGAAGTGCAAATTGCTCCAACCACTATGGAAAGCTTTGTGGAGATTCCTCAACCTGCTAAAGATGGAGCTTCCTTATGACCTAGCTATTCCACTCCTAGGTATTAACCCAAGGGCACAGAAACATTAATTCAAAAGGGCACCTGCAACCCTATGTTTATAGCAGCACTATTTACAATAGCTAAGCTATGGAAACAACCAAAATGCCCCAAAATAGATGACTAGATCAAGACGATGTGGTACATATGCACAATGGAATATTACTCAGCAATCAATAAAGATAAACTCATGTAATTTGCAGCAACATGGATGGAGCTGGAAAGGATCAATCTCAGCAAAATAAGTCATAAAGAAAAAGAAAAATACCAGATGGTCTCACTCATAGCAGGAATTTAGGAAACCTAAATAAGTGACCAGGAAAAAGACTAATTTTAAAAAAGTAAAAATCAAAATCAACAAGCACTCTAAACCAGAGATACACTACAGGGTTGGGGGAGGAGGGAGTAGGATCAAAACAAGGGGATTGTTGGCATTGTATTGGGACTATAACCAAGATGAAAATGCATACATTGTGCAAAAATGAAAAATGATGTAAAATATATATAATTAAAAAATAATAAATAAATCAGTAAAAAATGAAAACTACAGGGCAATCTTTCTAATGAACACTAATTCAAAAATCCTCAATAGAATCCAAGAAAGCATCAAAAAGATAACCCACCATGATCAAGTGGGATTTTTTTCCAGGGACAAATCATATGACCATAACAACAAATGATGAGAAAGCACTTGACAAAGCTGAACATCCATTTATGATGAAGTCCCTTGAAAGTCTCAGGAGAGAAGAAACATAACTTAACATATCCAAAGTGATATACAACAAACCCATATAATTCTCAATGGTGAAAATATGAAAGCCTTCCTGTTATGATCAGGAAGAAGACAAAGGTGTCCACTCTCACCACTGCTTTTCAGTATAGTACTGGAAGTCCTAGCCAGAGCTTTAAGACACATAAAAGACATACAAGGAATACAAGTAGGGCAAGACGATGTATAAGTATCACAATTTGCAGATGATATGATAATATATACATAGAGAACCCCAAAAACTTCAAAGAAAAACTAATCAAAATAACCAACTAGTTTGGTAGAATAGCATAACACAAAATAAACAAACAAAAATCAGAAGCCTTCCTATATGAAAATAATCTAAAGAAGAACAAATTTTTAAAATTCATTTTATAATTGAAGCCAAAAAAAATCAAATACATGGTAATAAACCTAACAAAATTGGTGAAGGACCTATATAATGAAAATTATAAAAAGTTGTTAAAAGAAATAGAAGACAGAAGGAATTTGAAAGACATCTCCTCCTCATGGATTGGAAGAATTAACATTACTAAAATGGTCATCTTACCAAAACCTATTTACAGATTAAACACTATTTCAAAAAAATTCAACATTATTCTACAAAGATATAGAACAAGTATTGATGAAATTCATATGGAACCACAAAAATACTTCAATAGACAAAGATCTACTGACTAAAAAGAAGGAGAATGGAATTATCACACTCCCAGACTTCAAACTTGACACAAAAAGACATAACAACTAAAACAGTATGGTAATGGACGAAAAACAGAGACACAGACCAATGGAATTTAATAGAAAACACAGAAATAAACCTACAGGTTTATGGACAACTAATCTTTGATGAAGGAGTAAAGAATATGCAATGGAACAAAGGCACGTTTTTCAATAAATGGTGCTGGGAAAACTGGACTGCTACAAGCAATAATAGAATGAGGCTAGACTACCACCTCACACCATGCACAAAAACCAACTCAAAATTGATAAAAATTGAACATAAGAACTGAAACCATAAAATATATAGAAAAAATATAGCCAAAACACTACTGACATTCATTTCAGTGACATTCTAAATGACACATACCCCGAAGCAAAGAAAGTGAAGAAAAAATGAAGGTGAGATTGCATCAAACTAAAATGCTTCTGTACAAGAAAACAGATATTAACCAAAACAAAGAGACACCCTACTGATTCAGAGAAAATTTTTGCACATTATACAACTAATAATGGACTGATCGCAAAGATCTACAAGGAGTGTGCATGACTCAACAAAACCAAAGTAAACAATCCACTCAAAAATGGGCAGAGGAGCTTAAAAGATACTTCTCTAAGAGGAAATGCAAATGACCAACAGGTATATGAATAAAAATGTTCAACATCACATATAATCAGGGAAATGTAAATCAAAACCGCAATGATATACTACCTTACACCAGTGGGAACGGCACATATTAAAAAAAAAAAAAAAAAAAAACATGAAACAACAAGTGTTGGTGACGATGTGGAGAAAAAGGAACTCCTTGCAAACCTGTTCAAACCACTATGGAAAGCTCTGTGGAGGTTCCTCAAACTACTACAAACAGAGCTAGCATATGACCCAGCAGTACCACTCCTAGGAATCTACCCAAGGACACAAATGCATTACTTCAAAAGGATATCTGCATACCTATGTTTATGGCAGCACTATTTAAAATAGGTAAGATAGGAAACAACCCAAATGTCCAAAAATAGATGACTGGATCAAGAAGAAGTGGATGGTTTCACTTATAGGAGTAATATAGGGGAACCAAATAAAGGAATAAGAAAAAAATAAATGAGCAGTCAACTATAAATCAGAGACATTCTGCAAGGGTGGGGGAGGTGGAAGGATTAAAACAAGAGAAGGAAGAGCACAAGGGACTATGGTGATGGTTCATGGGAAAATTGCTGGTGGGAATTTTATGGGAACTACACCTGAAAGTAGAATGTATATATTGTTCAAAAATGAAGAATATATAAAGAAAAAAAATGAAAATGGAAAAAAAAAACAGAGCAAAAGATTGGATTTTGTTTTCTTATCCAGCTAGCCAATTTATAGCTTCTAAATGATTAACTCAAACCATTGACATTTAGGAATATTAATGATATGTAGATACAGATATGGATATATTGTGTTTTTATATTATATGGATGTTTTTGATGATTGTCTCAGATTTATTCTTCTCTGTTCTTTTGCATTTTTTAAAATCTACATTTTGTATAGTGTTTGCATTCCATTCTTATCTTTTTTAACTCTGTGTACATTTTTTTGGTAAGGTTATCATGTGGTTTATATATAGTGTTATGATTTAGAGTATATTAAGTAAAGAAAATGTTAATACTGGGTTCATTCCACTGGACCCTGTTTTTACTCTCCTCCCCACCACACTAACTCTTTTTGATGACTTATTGATGCTGAGGTTTCTTTTATTTATTTATTTTTTAAAGATTTATTGTATTTATACAAGAACCTGGGTACAGGCCAGATGCACGGGACGGTGAGAGGATTCACCAGAGACAGAGCAGGGAACAGAACAGGCAGAAGGACCAAAATACACTGCTGAGCGGAGTAGCGGGTGAGTCAGGATAGGTCTGCCCTGCCATGTGGGTTGCTCTGCGGCAGCTGGGATTGAACCATCACTGCAGAGGCTGCGGACAGCTTCACAGAGCTGCACTCAGCCACCTGTGCCACCCGGACCCCCTAAGTGAGTTTTCTTATAAAATTACGTAATAGGGCCTCCCCTGGTGGCGCAGGTTGTTGAGCGCAGCACTGTTAAGCTGTCCGCAGCCTCTGCAGTGCTAGTTCCATCCCGGCTAGCAGGAGAGGGCACCACATGGTGTGGCAGACCTCTACTGCCTCGCCCGCTGCTCCCCTAAGCAGTGTATTTCAGTCATTCTGCCTGTTCTGTTCCCCGCTCTGACTCTGGTGAATCCTCTCACCTGCCCACAAATCTGGCCTGTACCCGGGTTCTTGTGTAAATAAATAAATAAATAAATAAATAAATAAATAAATAATAAATAAATAAATAAAATTATACAATAGACCCTATATTATTTCTTGCAGATTAGTTTGGAGGAATGAATCCTTCATTTTGTTGTTGGTCCAAAAATTTCTTTAACACCAATGGATTATTTATTTTATATTATATATATTATTTTATATTTTTCTACATGGTTCTTCATATTTTTTCAATATATGCTTTATTATCTTGGTTATAGTCCCTGTGAAATTGCCACCACCAATTCATGCATGTACCATCACCATAGTCCCTTGTACTCTTCCCACCTCCTTTTGATATGATTCCCTACCCCCCACCCCCACAGAATGTCTCTGGTTTATAGTTGCTTGTTAATTTTGATTTTCACTTTATTGTAATAACCTTTCTTCCCCATCTCATATTTGGATACTTTACATTTCTGCTATAAGTGAACCATGTGGTATTTTTCTTTTTCTTATTTCACTGAGCATGATCCCTTCCAGTTCCTTCCATTTTACTGGGAATGGAATGAGTTTTTTCTTTTTTGATTGTGGAGTAATATTCCATTGTGCATATATACCACATCTTCTTTATCCAGTCATTCGTTTTGGGGCATTTGGGTTGTTTCCATAGCTAACCTATTGTAAATAGTGATGCAATAAACATAGGTGTGCAGGTGTCTTTCTGAATTAAGGTTTTTTTGTGTCTTTTGTGTAGATAACTAGCAGTGCAATCACTGGATCATATGGAAGCTCCCTTTTTAGTAGTTTGAGGAACGTCCACACAGCTTTCCATAGTGTTGGACCAGTTTGCACTCCCAACAGCATTGTAGGAGAGTTCTTTTTTCTCCAGATCCTTACCAACATTTGTTGTTGCTAGGTTTTTTCATATGTGCCATTCTCACTGGTGTAAGATGTTATCTGATAGTTGTTTTAAATAATTGCATATTCCTGATTACCAGTGATGTTGAACATTTTTCTTTTCTTTTTTTATTTTTTTATAATAAATTTTTTTTTATATTCCCCATACAATTGCAACCCCCACATTCTGAACCCAATCCCTCCCCTCCCGCCCCCACCCCCAAAAAGTGTCTCTGGTTCATAGTTTTTTGTTGATTTTAATTTTCACTTTCTTATAGTTATTCATTTCCCTGGTCCCATATTTAAGTTTTCTAGATTCCTGCTATGAGTGAGACCATCCGGTATTTTTCTTTTTCTTTTTGGCTTATTTCACTGAGCATGAACCCTTCCAGTGCCATCCATGTTGCTGCAAATTGCATGTGTTTATCTTTTTTGAATGCTGAGTAATATTCCATGATATATACGTACCACATCTTCTTGATCCAGTCATCTATTTTTGGGCATTTGGGCTGTTTCCAAAGCTTAGCTATTGTAAACAGTGCTGCTATAAACATAGGTGTGCAGGTGCTCTTTGGAATTGATGTTTCTGTGTCCTTTGGGTAAATACCTAGGAGTGGAATTGCTGGATCATATGGAAGCTCTATGTTGAGTAGGTCCAGAAATCTCCACACAGCTCTCCATAGTGGTTGGACCAGTTTGCACTCCCACCAACAGTGCAGGAGAGTTCCTTTTTCTCCACAACCTCACCAACATTTGTTGTTCCTAGTTTTTTTGAATGTGTGCCATTCTCACTGGTGTAAGATGGTATCTCATGGTAGTTTTGATTTGCATTTCCCTGATTACAAGTGATGTTGAACATTTTTTCATATGCCTGTTGGCCATTTGCATTTCCTCTTCAGAGAAGTTTCTTTTTAACTCTTCAGCCCATTTTTTGACTGGGTTATTTTCTTTGTTGTTGTTGAGTCTCGTCAGCTCTTTGCAGATTTTTGTGATCAGTCCTTTATCATTAGTGTTGGGTGCAAAAATGTTCTCCCAGTCAGTTTGGTTTCTCTTTGTTTTTGTTTTTGTTATTGTCTCTTTTGCTGTGCAGAAGCTCTTTAATTTGATGTAGCCCCAGCTGTTTATCTTTGCCTTCACTATCACTGCTTTGGGTGATGTATCTGTAAAGATGTCTTTGATGTGCAAATCACGTAGTTTTTCGCCTATATTTCCTTCTATATATTTTATGGTTTCAGGTCTTATGTCTAGTTCTTTAATCCATTTTGAGTTGATTTTTGTGTATGGTGTGAGGTAGTGGTCAAGCTTCATTCTTTTGCATGTAGCAACCCAGTTTTCCCAGCACCATTTATTGAACAAACATTCTTTGCTCCAATGCATAGTCTTTGCTCCTTTGTCAAAGATTAGTTGACCATATATCTGTGGGTTTATTTCTGGATTTTCTATTCCATTCCATTGGTCTGTATGTCTGTTCTTGTTCCATAACCATGCAGTTTTGATGATTATGGCTTTGTAGTATAGTTTGAAGTCTGGGAGTGTGATGCCTCCATTCCCTTCTTTCTTTTTCAGGAGAGCTTTGGCAATTGGGGTTTTTTGTGATTCCATATGAATTTCATCAATAATTGTTCTATTTCTTTGAAGAATGATATTGAAATTTTG
Source organism: Talpa occidentalis (assembly GCF_014898055.3). Taxonomy (NCBI): domain Eukaryota; kingdom Metazoa; phylum Chordata; class Mammalia; order Eulipotyphla; family Talpidae; genus Talpa; species Talpa occidentalis. The sequence continues at coordinate 48,995,000 of NW_023601543.1, forward strand.
ATTGGAATAGCATTGAATCTTTAGATTGCTTTTGGTAGGATGGCCATTTTAATAATGTTTAATCTTCCAATCCATGAGCAGGGGATGTCTTTCCATTTCTTTGTGTCTTCTTCTATTTATTTTAACAGTGTTTTATAGTTTTCTTTGTATAGGTCCTTTACCTCTTTTGTTAGATTTATTCCCAAATATTTGATTTTTTTGTTTCAATAAAAAAAGGGATGTTTTTTTTTTTATTTCTTCCTCTTCAGAATTATAGTTTGTGTATAGGAAGGCTACTGACTTTTTGAGTGTTGATTTTGTATCCTACCACTTTACTGAACTGATTGATGAGTTCAATTAGTTTTTCTGTGGAGTTTTTGGGGTTCTCTATGTATATTATCATATCATCTGCAAATAGTGATATTTTGACTTCTTCTTTTCCTATTTGGATTCCTTGGATGTCTTTCTCTTGTATTATTGCTCTGGCTAGGACTTCCAGTATTATATTGAAAAGCAGTGGTGAGAGTGGGCATCCTTGTCTTCTTCCAGATCTTAAGGGAATTGCTTTCAGCTTTTCACCATTGAGAATGATACTGGCTGTTGGCTTCTCATAGATGGCCTTTATGATGATGAAGTATGTTCCTTGTATCCCAAGAATTTCAAGGGCTTTTATCATGAATGGGTGCTGCACTTTGTCAAAAGCTTTCTCAGCATCTATTGATATTATCATATGGTTTTTATATTTCTTTTTGTTGATGTGTTGGATAACATTGATTGATTTTCGGATGTTAAACCATCCTTGTGTCTGGAACGAATCCTAGTTGGTCGTGGTGAATTATCTTATGGATGCATTGTTGGATTCTGATAGCTAAAATTTTGTTGAGGATTTTTGCATCAGTGTTCATTAGGGAGATTGGCCTGTAGTTTTCCTTTTTTGTGTTGTCCTTGTTCGGTTTTGGTATTAGTGTAATGTTGGCTTCATAGAACGTGTTTGGTATTGTCTCTTCCTTCTCAATTTTTTGGAAGAGTTTGTGAAGGATAGGCACCAATTCATCTCTGAATGTTTGGTAGAATTCATTTGTAAATCCATCAGGTCTTGGGCTTTTGTTTTTGGGGAGGTTTTTGATTACCATTTCAATTTCGCTGCTTGTAATTGGTCTGTTTAGGTGTTCTATTTCTTCTTTGTCTAGCTTTGGGTGATTGTAGAGTTGTAGGAATTTGTCCATCTCCTCTAGATTGTTGAACTTGTTTCCATACAACTCTTCATATTAGTTACTGATTATTCTTTTTATTTCTGCTGTGTCCGTTGTGATTTCTCCTCTTTCATTTCTGATCCTGTTTATTTGTGCTTTCTCCCTTTTTTCCTTTGTGAGCCTGGCTAGGGGTTTGTCTATTTTATTGATTTTTTCGAAAAACCAGCTCTTGGTTTCATTAATCTTTTGGATTGTTTTATTAGTTTCAATTTCATTTATTTCTGCTTTGGTCTTTATTATTTCTTTTCTTCTACTGGTTTTGGGTTTTTTTGTTGTTGTTGTTCTTTTTCTAGATCTTTGAGCTTCGAGATTAGGTTGTTACTTTGAGTTCTTTCTTGTTTCTTGATGTGAGCTTCTATTGCTATATATTTTCCTCTTATTACTGCTTTTGCTGCATCCCATACATTTAGAATATTGGTGTCCTCCTTGTCTTTCAATTCAAGGAATTTTTTAATTTCCTCTTTGATCTCCTCATTAGTCCAGTGGTCTTCCAGTAGTGTGGTTTTTAGTCTCCATGAGGTAGGAAAGTTCCTTGCCTTCTTTTTATGGTTTATTTCTAGCTTAATGCCTTCATGGTCAGAAAGATGGTTGGTATGATTTCAATCTTGGTGTATCTGTTGATATTTGTCTTGTGCCCCAGTATGTGATCGATCCTGGAGAATGATCTGTGTGCGCTTGAGAAAAATGTGTACTCCATTTTTGTGGGGTTTAGTGTTCTATAGATGTCTGTTAAGCCCAAATGCTCTAGGTCCTTATTTAGAGCTTTAGTTTCTTTACTTATTTTTTGTCTTGTGTTCTATCCATTGTTGATAGTGGTGTGTTGAAGTCTCCCACTACATATGTGTTTTCTCTGATGTCTGTTTTCAGAGATGACAACAGTTGTCTGATATATTTTGGTGTTCCTTCGTTTGGTGAGTATATGTTAATTAGTGTTATTTCTTCTTGAAGTATTGTCCCTTTGATCATAATGTAGTGACCGTTGGGATCCCTTTTTATTTTTTTGAGTTTGAAATCTGTTTTATCTGATAAAATTATAGCTGTTCCTGCTTTCTTTTTTGGTCCATTTGCTTGTAGGATTGTTTTCCATCCTTTAACTTTGAGTCTATTTTTATCTTTTGTAGCTAAATGTGTTTCCTGGAGACAGCAAAAGGTTGGGTTTTATTTCTTAATCCAGGCTGCAACTCTGTGTCTTTTTATTGAAGAGTTTAGTCCATTTACATTTAGGGTTAATATTGATATGTTAGCATCTGTATTTGCCATTGTGTTTGTCTTTCCTTTGATTTTTTTTATTCTTTTAATATCTTTTTTTTCCTTGCCTTCTTTCGTTGTTATTCGTCCCTCTGAAGTTCTGGCTTTAGGATTCCTTGTAGTATTTTTTGGAGTGGGGGTTTATTGGTAATGAAGTTCCATAGTTTCTGTTTATCTGGGAAGGTCCTTATTCTTTCTTCATAGAGGAATGAAAGCTTTGCGGGATAGAGTATTCTTGGTTGACATCTGTTTTCTTGGAGTCTGTTGACTATGTCCTTCTACTCTCTCCTTGCCCGTAGTGTTTCTTCAGAGAAGTCTGATGTCAGCCTGATTGGTTTTCCATTGAACGTTTTCTGTTTCTTCCCTCTTGTCAGCTTCATTATTTTTTCCTTGTCCTGTATTCTTGGGAGCTTCACTATTATGTGTCTTGCTGTATTTTTTCTTTCGTCATGGAAGTTTGGTGTTCTTCTTCCTTCTTGTATATCAATTTTCAGCTCCTTCTTCACATTTGGGAAGTTCTCTTCAATTATCTCCTTGAATATTTTCTCTGTTCCTACGTCTCTCTCCTCTCCTTCTGGTATTCCTATACCTCTTATATTTCCTTTCCTCATGGTGTCAGATAGTTCCCGAAGACTTTCTTCATTCTTTTTCCTTCGTACTTCTCTTTCCTTTTCTGTTTTGGTTCTTTTTATTTCTGTGTCTTCAAGATAACTTATTCGTTCTTCCATTTCATCTATTTTGCTTTCATTGCTTTTCCCAGAATTCTTTAGTTCTTCCATTAATTCTTTGATCTCCTGCATTTCTTTTATTCCCTCTTTATGGACTCAATTTCATTCTTCTGATCGTTGATTATTTTTCCCTTATCATTGCTTTCCTTTATGAGTTCTGTCATTTTTTTAATCATGGCAATTTTAAATTCTCTTTCTGGAAGGCTCAGAAGTTCTTCCATGTTACTGTCGTTGCAATCTGGGGGCTGGTTTTCTTTTTGTGGTGTGCTTCTTCCCTGAGGAGTTGCTATGTTGCGTGTGGTTCTTCTACTCCCTACTGTCTGTTTTCTAATTTGCCATATGCATTGGGACACTGTGTTGCTGGGACTGGCCAGCATCTTGGGTGAGCTTCTCTGCTCCCCTCTGGCTCCTCCGGGAGCCATTTGTCAGTTTCAATCAGTCTTTACTGAAGAAAGGTCCCTGTTCTAAAATGCCGATGTGGGGACACACTCCCCTGTGCTCTTGGTCTGTCCCGGCGGTGGTTTCCCTCTCCCCCTCTGGGCTTGGACTGCAGGCCAGAGGTGTTCTGGTGTGGGCGAACTTCCCCGGCTCACCTCTGGCTCCTGAGGGAGCCTTCTGCAGGCAGTCTTTACTGAAGAAATGTCCCTGTTCTATAATGGCAATGCGGGACACACTCCCTGCGTGTCCAGTCTCAGGCACACTCTTCTGCGCACCTGGTCTGCCCCGGCTTTGGGTACTTGCTCCCCCTGTGGGCTCAGACTACTGGTCTGCAGGGGCCCGGCGTGGGCTAACTTCCCAGCTGGCCACTGGCTCCTCCAAGAGCCTCTGCTGGTTTCAAGTCACTAGGTGGAGCCAGAGATCTCTCCTAGAGACCTTGGGGAGCTGTTTTTTTTTTTTTTTTCACCCCGTGGGACAGGAAACAGAGCGGGACTGGTAGGGTAAACCTCAATGGCTTTGGGGTGCTGTGTCTGCCTTGTGCCCACCGTCGTGGAGAACCCCCGCCCCGAATTTTGTGCCCCGGATCTCAGTTCCAAAGCCCTCAGGTCCAGAACGCGGGCTGTAGCCCAGTTCAGTGTCCACAGAATGGCGTCTTTTGCACCTCGCTCCCGTGCCTGTGTGCCTGGTTCCTGGATACTCAGTTTGGGACTTTCACCTCAGTGAGGGTCTTCGCGCGCGTCTCCCTGCATGCCTAGGTCGCAGGTGCGGGGACCTGGGCAGCCGCGATCCCAATCCGCGTTTGCTTTTCAACCGTGCTGCTTTTCCAAGCAATCCTGATCCCGATCCACGTTTGCTTTTCCAGCCCGCCACTTTTCCGTGCAATCCCAGTCCGCGTTTGCTTTTCCAGTGCACTGCTTTTCCGAGCAAGCTTACCGGGTGGCCCGGGGCTGTGTGCTGGTCCTGGCCTCCTCCTGGGGGGGCGGGGTCTCTGTTTAATGGCGCCTGGAGCTCACCTCTGCGCGAATCCTGCAGGGTTCTCCGCAGCTCCCGTTCAAGGGGTGTGGTGGCTGCAATAGTTCCTTTCCACTCACAGTCCCGCTTGCTGAGTAGTTTGTTCTTGTTGGTCATTTTAGTTTGTTTTTTTCCTCCTCTCTGCTGGTCGGAGAGTGCTGACTCTGTGGGTGAGGGAGGGGAGCAGGGTCCTGCGCTTTCCTCCCTTCTAGTCCTCTTTTATGGCCACTTTCTTCTTTGGGTAGTTTGCTGGAGTCACCCATTTATCTTTCATGTCCCAGTTCTCACTGGGACCTGCTGCTTTTCCTCCCTATTAACTTTTTTTTTAATGGGAGATCTTACTCACAGCGTCTCCTCGCCACCATGTTGTTCTGCCCTCTCTGTTGAACATTTTTCATATGCTTGTTGGCCATTTGCATTTCCTCCCCGAGAAGTGTCTTTTTAGTTCTTCCGCCCATTTTTTTACTGGGTTGTTTACTTTGTTTTTGTTGAGTTTGGTCAGATCTTTGTAGACCTTTGTAATCAGTCCCTCATCATTATATTGTGTGCGAAACTTTTCTCCCAATCAGTAGGGTTTCTATTTGCTTTGGTTAATGTCCCTTTTGCTGTACAGAAGGTCTTTAATTTCATTTAGTATCTGTTTATCTTTTCCTTCACTATCTTTGCTTGGGTGATGTGTCTTTAAAGATGTTATTGAGGTGCATGTCATGTAGTGTTTTGACAATTTATTCTATATATTTCACGGTTTCGGGTCTTATGTCTCATTTGTTGATCCATATAGAGTTGTTTTTCGTGCATTATGTTAGGTAGTAGTAAAACTTCATTTTCTTGCATGTAGCAGCCCAGTTTTCCCATCGCCATTTCAACCGACTTTCTTTTTGCCATTGTATATTCTTTGCTCCTTTGTCAAAGATTAGTTTTCTGTAAACAGGTGGGTTTATTCCTGGGTTTTCCATTTGTTTCCAGTGGTTGTATGTCTCTTCTTGTTCCAGTACTACCCAGTTTTAATTATTATGGCTTTGTAGTATAGTTTGAAGTCTGGGAGTGTGATACTTCTATTCCCTTCCTTTTTAGTCAGGAGAGCTCTAGCTATTTGGGGTTTTTTGTGGCTCCATATAATTTCATCAATATTTATTCTATTTCTTTGAAGAATGTCATTGAAATTTTTATTGGAATATCATTGAATCTGTAAATTGTCCTTGGTAGGATGGCCATTTTGATAATGATAATTCTTCCAATCCATGAGCAGGGGATGTCTCTCCATTCCTCTGGGTCTTCTTTTATTTCTTTAAACAATGTTTTATAATTTTCTTTGCATATATCCTTCACTTCTTTTATTAGGTTTATTCCCATGCATTTGATTTTTTTGTTTCAATTATAAAGATATATTTTTTCTTTATTTCTTTTTCTTTAGATTGTTTTCATATAGGAAGGATACTGATTTTTGCGTGTTGGTTATGTATCCTGCGACTTTACTAAACTGGTTCATTATATTGATTAGTTTTTCTGTGGAGTTTTTGGGTTCTCTATGTATGTTATCATATCATCTGCAAATAGTGATGGTTTTACTTCTTCTTTCCCTATTTGGATTTCTTGTATGTCTTTCTCTTGTCTATTGCTCTGGCTAGGATTTTCAATATTATATTGAAAAGTAGTGGTGAGAGTGGACATTCTTGTCTTGTTACAGATCATAAGGGAAAGGCTTTCAGCTTTTCACCATTGAGGATAATGGCTATAGGCTTGTCATATATGGCCTTTATTATGTTACATTATGTTCCGTCAATGCCGTGAATTTTGAGGGCCCTTATCATAAATGGATGTTGAACTTTACCAAATGCTTTCTCAGCATCAATTGATATTATCATATGGTTTTTATTTTTCTTTCTGTTGATGTTTTGTGTTACATTTATTGATTTTCAGATGTTTAAACATCCTTGCATCACTGGAATAAATCATACTTGATCATGGTGTATTATCATATTGATGCATTGTTGGATTTTTTTTGTCTAGGATTTTATTGAGCATTTTTGCATCAGTATTCATTAGAAAGATTCACCTGTATTTTTTTTTATGTGTGATGTTCTTATTCAGTTTTGGTATTAATGTAATGTTGGCTTCATATAATGTGTTTGGTATTATCCCTTCCTTTTCATTTTTTCTTTTTTGTTAAAATTTGTTTAGGATATGTATTAGTTTGTTTCCAAATGTTTGCTAGAATTCATTTGTAAATCCATGTAGACCTGGGTTTTGTTTTTGGGGAGGATTTTGATTACTGTCTCAATTTTAATGCTTGTAATTGGTCTGTTTATATGTTCTATTTCTTCTTCATCTAGCTTTGGACAATGTAAAGTTGTAGGAATTTGCCCTTCTCTTGTAGATTGTTGAATTTGTTTGCATGTAACTGTTCATAGAAGTCTCTGATTATTCTTTTGATTTCTGCTATGTCTGATATGATGTCTCCTCTTTCATTTATGATCCTATTTGTTTGTACTTTCTCCCACTTTTTTCTTTGTGAGCCTGGCTAGATGTTTGTTTATTTTGTTTATTTTTTTTTTCTTTTTTAAGAGTTATTTATTTATGCATACAAGAACTGGGTTGCAGACCATAGGTGTGGGGGGATAAGAAAGGTTTCAGCAGAGACAGATTGGGGAGCAGAACATGCAGATCTACTGAAATACACTGCTGAGGGGAGCAGTAGGCGAGTCAGGAGAGGTCTGCTGTGCCATGTGGTTAGCTCACTGGCCAGGGATTGAACTCATGTTGCAGTGGCTGCGAATAGCTTCATAGGTTGCATCAAAACCCCTCGTGCCACTAAGGAGGCCCTATTTTTTTATTTTTTTGAAGAACCAACTTTTGGTTTCATTGATCTTCTGGATTGTTTCCTTAACTTCTATTTCATTTATTATTGTTTTGATTTTTATTGAAGAGTGAGATGATAATACTTCTCTGATATATTTTGGGCTCTTTCATATGGTGAGCATATGTTGATGAGTATTATGTCTTCTTGATGTATTGTTCCCTTAATCATAACGTAGTGACCGTCCATGTCTCTTTTTACCTATTTTAGTTTGAAGTCTATTTTATCTGATATAAGTATAGCTGTTCCTGCTTTCTTTTTGGTCCATTTGCTTGTAGGATTGTTTTCCACCCTTTTACTTTCAGTCTTTCTTTTTTTTTATCTTTTGTAGCTAAATATGTTTACTGAAGATAACAAAAAGTCGAGTTCTTGTTCTTAATCCATCCTGTGAATGTCTTTTTATTGATGAATTTAGTTCATTTATATTTAGAGTTAATATTGGTATGTTGGTGCCTGTATTTGTCATTTTGTTTGTCTTATTGTGATTTTATCCCTTGTCTTGTTTCATTCTTCTTTGTTTTTTAAAGATTATTATTATTTTTTTTACTTATACAAGAGCTGGGGTACAGACCAGATGTGTGGGAGGGTGAGAGGATTCACCAGAGACAGAGTGGTGAATTCACCAGAGATAGATTGGACAGAACAGGCAGACTGATGAAATACACTGATGAGGCGAGCAGCAGATGAGACAGGAGAGGTCTGCCCCACCATGTGGGACTCTCGCCGGCTGGTGGGGATGGAACCGGTGCTGCTGAGTCTGCAGACAGCTTCACAGTGCTGTGCTCAACTGCCTACAACACCAGGGAGACCCATTGTTTCATTCATCTTATTCATACTTCCATTGGCTTTGATTTTTGGACTTCTTGTAGTATTTTTTGGAGTGAGGATTTAGTGGTTATGAAAGTCTGGGGTTTCTGTTTGTCTGAGAAGGTCCTTATTCTTTCTTCATAGAGGAAGGGGGACTTTGCAGGATAATGTGTTCTTGGCATTTGTTGTCTTGGAATTTGCTAATATGTCACTCCATTCTCTTCTTGCCCAAAGTGTTTCTTTGGAGAAGTCTGATGTCAGCCTGATTGATTTTCCTTTCCACGTTTTCTGTTTCTTCACTTTTGTCAGCTTAATTATTTTTTCTTTGTCTTGGATTCTTGGGAGCTTTACTATTATGTGTCTTGCCTGTTTTACTTTCATCATGGAAATTTGGTATTCTTTTCGCTTGCTGTTGTCTATTTTCATCTCCTTAATGCTTGGGAAGTTCTCTTCAATTATCTCTTTGAATATTTTATCTGTCCCTATGTCTCTTTCTTCTCCTTCTAAGATTCCTATTACTCTTATATTTCCTTTGATCATGGAGTCAGATTGTTCTCCAAGTGTTTCTTCATTATTTTTTCTTTGTACTTCTCTTTCATTTTCTGTTTTGATTCTTTTTATTTCTGTATCTTTGAGAGTACTTATTCATTCTTCCATTTAATCTATTCTGTTTTTTTTTTTCTTTTCCCAGAGTTCTTTAGCTCCTCCATTAATCTTTCAATCTCCTGTGTTTCTTTAACTTCCCTCCTTAGAGACTCAATTTCATTCTTCTGATCATTGATTATTTTTCTCATTTTTTTTCCTTTTTGACTTCTTTTATTTTATTAATCATGGTGATTTTAAATTCTGTATCTGGCAGGCTGAGAAGTTCTTCCTGGTCATTTTTGTTGGGTTCTGGTGGTTAGTTTTATTTCTGTTGTGTGCCCTTACCCCCAAGGGCCTGCTTGGTTGCTTGCATTATTTCTTCTCCCTCAAGTTTGTTTTCTAATTTTCCTATGTGTTGGGACACTGTGCTACTGGTATTGGTGGGCATCTCTTTGGTGTGCTCCTTCTGGGTTGTTGGAAAGTGGTAGTAAGATCGAGTTTAGCACTGTTAAGCCAAAACTTCACAAAGGTAGTGATATTTTCAGTATGTTGATGTTTGCTGTCTCTGAAGATCCCCTCCCTCCACATTTTCTCAGTTCCATAAAGGTATATTGGGGTCCCTGACTTCATTTGTGGAGTCATCACTCTCTTGGTTCCAAAGGAGATCATGGGGCTCTTGTCTTCCAACAATAGCACAATTGTTGTGCTTTCCTGGTGTGGTGACTGCCGTTCACTTTGATGGCAAATACTGTACCCCAGTTCAATTCAGTTCCACAGCTCAGGCCTGTGGGCACTGGAGGCTTGCAGAGGCTTTGCTCAGCATGCACTTCCCTACTGAACCCATTACAGGACCCTCCCTCTCTCCAGTCCAGGGTTGGTTGTGGGGGTCCCTGACTTCCCCCGATGGCACAGGGACTGTGCCTTCCCGGTGTGCACAGTTTACCTTAGTGGCAGACCTGTGGCCCAGATCAACTCGGTTCTGCAGCTCAGGCTGGTGGGCACCAGAGGCCTGTGATGAGCAATGGATTCTTGGTTTGAAGTTTTTCACTCAGAGCTTTAATCATCTCATGATTTCTTCTGACTTGTAAGCATTCTACTGAAAAAAATCAGCTGATATGGGCCTCCCCTGGTGGTGCAGTGGTTGAACGCTGGGCTGCGAAGCTGCCCGCAGCCTTTGCAGTGCTGGTTCAATCCCTGACCGCCAGCGAGGGTCCCACATGGTGTGGCAGACCTCTCATGCCGCACCTGCTGCTCCCCTCAGCAGTGTATTTCGTCAGTCTTCCTGTTCTGTTCCCTGCTCTGTCTCTGGTGAATTCTCTCACCATCCTGTGCTTCTGACTGTACCCAGTGTTTGTATAAATAAAATAAATAAATCTTTAAAAAATATATATGCTTATAGCTTCATTTGGATCTCTTTATATGTGACATTCCACTTCTCTCGAGCTGCTTTTAGGGTACTTTCTTCATGTTTATTTTTTCCCATTTTAATTTTAATATGTTTGGCATAAGTCTGGGTTTATTTTTTCATGACACTCTTTGACTACATGGATGTGGATGTAAGTTTCCTTCCCCAGTTTGAAGAAGAGCTCAGCTATTATGTCTTTATATAGGATTTCTGTTGCACCCTCTTCTTCTGAACTCATTATGATGTAAATGTTGTTCCACATGAGGCTGTCCTATAGGTCTCTAATGTCTTCACAGTTCTTAATTTTTTTTTGCTGTGATTTTTTGATAATTTCTACTATCCATATTCCATCTCACTGATTTGTTCTTCAACCTCAATGAGCCTTCTGGTGAGACCTGTTATTTACTGTATTTTTAATTTTAACTATTGCATTCTTTATCTCTATGGCTTCTGTTTGGAACATTTTCTTATTTCCTCTCTTTGATTTGTCAGTTTTTTCATATTTCATTTTTTTGTATTTCATTTTTTGGTCTTTGCTAGCTCCTGCATGTCTTCAAATATGTTTGCCCTTGCTGAGTCAACAGGGTAAGGGAGGGAGGGGCCTGGAAGGGTCCAGACATTGTCTAGCTCATGTTTATGAAACCACCTATATCCCTCTTCTCTGGTGTTCAGGATCAAAGACTTGCAAGTCTAAGTGCTCTTGGTGTGCTATATTAGGTAAGCACAAGTCCCAGGGGTGCTTACCTAATATAGCAGGGGAAATACAAATAGAATACCTGCTCAGTTTTATATTTACTGGGGTCTCTACCTGTGTAGAAGAACCCCTGGTCCTCACCTTGGTTTTCAAGTGTGTGTGCCTCCACACAAACTTTACTTTCCCCTCCCCAGATTCCTAGGCTTAACTGACAGCCCTGCCACCAATGCCCCCTACTCCAGTCCACAGCTCCTTGACTCCTCTCTCCACCCACCTTCGGTTCAATGAAGTATGGGTCTTCTCAGTGTCTAACTTGTTGAACTTTGAGCTGTTCTCCACTGTCTAAGGGATGTTCCAAGTTCCACTCTTAGTCATGCACTGTCTCTCCACAGTGTCCTTATGACATGCTGTTCCATGATACATGGCTAGTAGGGGACAGGCCCTGCCATTACCACTTCTAGGGCCTAAAGTGTTTTCACACTTGCCAGGGCTTGTTCTACAACTTTTGGGGCCTGGTAGAGGCTACTGTGTCTACTGTTCCTTGACAGGGCATGCTCCACTGCTTGTCAGAGCTTGCTGGGAAATACCATATCTGTTCTGCTTGCTTGGACTCACTCCACTGTTTACAGGATCCAAATGGGCTCATTGCATCTGTGCTACTAGCTGGGTCCTGCTCTGCTGCTTGCTGGCTCCCCTTTACACTTGACCATTGCTCCCAGTATGTACTATACTTGTCTTTTATGTTGTTGTTGTTCAGGAATTGTTGACTTTCACATCGACATGTGAATATATGAAGTTGTGAATATATGAAGAGGTGAGCCTGGCAAATTACTGCCATCTTGCTCCACCTGCATTCATTTTATTTAATGTAAGATTCTCATAGAAGGCAATTTATTGGGACCAGCTCAATTTTCCTTACTCTGTGACTCTGTATTTGAATTATATTTGAGCCATTTATAATTCAGGTATCTATTGATATGTTCTTCTGTCATTTTTTGCCTTATTTGATTAATCTGTTTATTGTTCCTTTATTTTCTTTTCTTATATTCTTCTGAGAAATTTTCATATGTTTTAAAGCTTCCATATTGATTTATTTGTAGTGTATTTGAATATCTCTCTTTGCATTATTTTCTCAGTGATTGATCTAGGTATTACATATAACTCCATAACTTACTATGCCTTGCTGGTATTGACACTTTATTATTTTATGTCAGTACAGAAACATTATATTTTTAGGTACTTACTTATGAAATATAATTTGCTAAGTATTTTTACATACATTGGACAGAATATCAGATTTTATAATTTTTGTTTTACTTATCAAATATTGATTAAAAAATCATGAAACATAAGATAGCCCTTTATATGCATTGCTATTTTTTAACAAGTACAATGTTCTTTCCTTTCTATGCTACCAAGCCTTCTTCTAATATAATTTACTATTTTGATAACATCTTTTGTTCATTTATTTTATTGTATTTTTTTTTTAATTGGGAGAACATCAGTTTACAGTATTTATATGATTTGGGGAATATAAGTTCAAATTTCTTAAGATGAATGTGACCAAAATATAATCCCCAACAAAGCACCCATAATACTCCAACATAGTCTATTAGAACCCCCTTCCTCTTTTTATCTCCGCCAATAAACCTCCCCTTCTAATAGACTCAATTTTTCAGTGAAAATTATAAGGTTTGCTTTGTCTATTTCTTTGTTTTTTTTTTTTTATTCTCTATATTCCACATGAGAAAAAATCATCTGGTTAGAGTTCAGAAGGAAAAAGATAAATACCAAATGATTGGCAGTTACTTTTTTATCACAAAAGAATGGTTAACATTGTCAAATGCTTCATCTGTGTATCTTGGTATGAACGTAAATTTTATCTTTCTGATTGTTGATGCAGTGCGTACTATTCATTGATGTTCATATATTGAACCACCTTTGCTTTCTTGGCATAAATAAAACTTGGCCTTAACATATGATCCATTAGTCTATGGTTGCTTTCAATTTTCTAAGATTTTGTTGAGAATTTTTGCTTCTATTCTCATCAGGCATATAATACTGTATTTTCTGTATTTCTTATATTTTGTCTGATTTTGGTGTCAGGGTAATTTTGCCTTCATAAAATATAATTGGACAAAATTTATTTTCAATTATTTGGGAAAAGTTTGAGAAATATAGGCATTAATTTGTCTTTGTAGGTTTGGTATAACTCATAGTGATATCATCTGGTCTTGTTTTTTTTTTATTTTTTTTCAGGTGTAGACTTTTGATTTTGCTTTCAATATTCTTGCTTGAAATTTTTATGTCTCCATTTTTTATTTCTTCTTGGTTCAGCTTGGGAGAACATATGATTTTATGAACTGGTCCATTTCTTCTAGATAAGTATCTATACTTAATTTTTCTACAAGGGAAACAATGCCTTTAATTGGATCTGATATTATCTATTTTACTTTCTGAATCAGGTATTATTTTTCACAAACTATAATAAAATGGATTTATCTAATTCATGTCAATAATAATTCTCATTCAAGGTCTAGAGTGATTATTTATACATTCACATTAACAATAAGCAAAGTGAACACTTTACCTTACATTATGAGCACATTTTATAAGAAAAATATCCCTCATAAAGGTGATTTCAATCAGAAAATGAGTGCCATCTAGATAATTGATCTTAGTTTCCATCAGCATAAGGAACTCATCCCAGCTGCTATGCATAACACAGATACATAGGGGTGTAAGTAGATAAGTAGGTAGGTATGTAATTAAGTAGATATATAAGTAGGTACATATATAGCAATAAAAGTTCTATAAAATATAGATTCATAATTGTCTGCAGAAGAAAATATTAAACTTTTAATTATTACAAGGGTGGGAAGAGCACAAGGGACCATGGTAATAGTTCATGGGTGAATTTCTGGTGAAAATTTTATGGGGACTATAACCAAGATGAAAATGCATACATTGTACAAAAATGAAAAATGATGTAAAATATATAAAATAATTTTAAATAAATAAAAAAGAAGGATGGGAAAGAAAACTCAGAAGCTAGATAATTAGACTGTTAGAATAGTAGAGCATCTGGAAACTTTTTGACTATTTTACATAGGGGACACCAGAGATTTAATTAAATTTTAACAGGGGTTTTAGAGGCAGAGCATCAGGGCCTAAACCCTTATTTGCTAAGGGAGCAGATACATACCAAAAATTCTCAAATTACCTTCCTTTTGACACATGGTCTTACTTTACTTTGCTTCCCTAAGATCTCTTCATCAGTGTGTTAACAAGCAAAATGACATTACAATATCTTTTTTTTAAAAATAGAATAGCTCTTATTTAGGAGAATATGTACATGGATAGTTATAATGTTTCTGGGAAATTCTGAGACTAAGACAGTTAAAGGACTTTTCAAGGACTCATATTTAGGATTACAACCCATGGCTCTTAAGTGAAAGACCAATGCTCTGTTCAGTCAATCCTAGATTCCTGCTCCTACCTCCCAGCAACATTGGTCAGTTAAATCCAAAATGATTTTCCTAATGTCTCTAGACTGGAGAATTCTTTCAGTTCAGGCAGCTTGGATCCTGCATCTGGTTTCAGGCCCAATGCCAAGCTTGTACTGCTGGGAAACTTCCCAGACCTGTCTGTGGCTCTTGGCTAAGCTACTTAATAGCTCAAGGGAAGGGACTGGTGAATCCCTCGGGATAACTGGGATTTGCAACCCATCTGGGAGGCCTGCAGGAATCCTTGTTCCTAGCTGACCCTGGAAGGAATAAGAAAGGAAAAGGGAAGAAAATAAAGACAAGAATGCAGAGAGGCAGAGAAGCAGAGGGTTGGTTTCTCTAGCTTCCTCTCCTTCTGGCAGACAATGAATAAGACCATAAGTTCCAACACTATTGGCCTTAGAGAGGCAAGGATCTGAGGTTTGTTTGCTGGCTGGGCTTTCTTTCTTCTTCCCTTTCCCCTCCTTCTGCTCCTTGGGTTATGGTGACCTGTAATGTCTTTCACAGTGAGTTTAAGGCAGCAGTGTCTGAGAATCGCTCACAAACCAGCAGCAGTATTCCCTGCCCTGAATGGACAGGCAGAGAGAATGTTGGTGCATTTTGCATATCCCCCTTCTAAGAGAGTTGGGGGACTGAGCACTAGGGTTTGGTGGAATTATGACCTTATGTTCTTTGATGTTATTTGAGGTTGATTTTGGCTACATTCAAGGAGTAAAAAAGCACATAAAAATGAAGCTAATAAAACTACAGGGCTAGAGAATGGACTAGGCATAGGCTATGGGCTCTCAGAGCACCTCTAGGAATGAGCTCTAAAATCTTGGGTGGTTAATTATCCTTCCAAGGTGCTAATTTGGTCTAGGCCACTGCCAAATGGCATAAAGGAATCCATGTTTTTGGCCTATCTATTAGAAACCACAACTAGCTTTGTACAAGGAAGACAGGGATACAGGATATATACCTTTAGACTTCAATGCTGGTATCCATTAGTGTATGATTGAGGTTGTTCTCCTTCCAGGTAGCATTTATTCTGTCTAGGCCAAAACAATCAGGGTGTTTCTGCTAGAAAACACTAAGAAAAGCAGTGACAACTAATTCTATAAAGACAATTTCTATTTCAGTGTAGGAGGTGGGGAGGATGGGAAGATTATAATGGATGACATCTAAGTTACACTGTGCATTCTTACAGCTGTTGCTATCTCCTTTACACCTCCACTCCAAAATATCTTTAACTCTGGTAATTTTCCCCAATCCTGATATCCATCTTATCTGCAGCCTGGCAGGGGTCACTAGACCCTTATTTCACGTGTCTAATCTAGGAACCAGTGACTCAAAACCTAGACCAACCTGAAACACAAGGCAACAAAGTAAAGTGGTGCTATAATCTTAGGATTAACTGCATATGCCCTTTAGTGGACAGCGGAAGAGTTGGAGTTGAATTAAATTTATTTAACACTTATTGAAGGAAGGGAGGGCCTCCCTGATGGTACAAGGGGCTAAGTCTCAGCACTCTGAAGCTACCAGGAGCCACTGAAGCATGAGTTCCATCCCCGGCCAGGGAGCTATCCACATGGGGCAGCAGACCACTCCTGCCTCACCAGCTGCTCCCCTTAGCAGTGCATTTCTGTAGATCTGCCTGTTCTGTTCCCCACTCTGTCTCTGGTGAATCTTTTCATCCCCTGCACTTTTGGCCTACATCAGTTCTTGTGTACATAAATAAATAAAATAATTTTTTTTAAAGGGAATGGGGCCTCCCCTGGTGGCACAGGTGGTTGAGCACCATGCTATGAAGCTGTCCGCAGCCTCTGCAGTGCCAGTTTGATCCTGGCCATCAGGCGAGGGTCCCACTTGGTACAGCAGACCTCTCCTGTTGTGCCCGCTGCTCCCCTCAACAGTGTATTTCGGCAGTCTGCCTGTTCTGTTCCCCGCTCTGTCTTTGGTGAATCCTCTCACCCTCCCATGCATCTGGCCTGTACCTCGGCTCTTGTATAAAATAAATAAATAAATCTTAAAAAATAAAAATAGAAAAGGGAAAATGAGGATCATTGAGATAAAATAACTCATCACAGTTTTTGGTGATGGGACCCATCATGTGTTAGATTCCTCACTGAGATTCAGGTTTGACTGTGATGAATACTTGTAAAGTAGTACCCAAAGAGGATTTTCCATGTGGAATTAAAAAGTAAGAAAGGCAGGCATACATCTTTCCTCTTCATCAGTTGACTCCCTATATCCTTGTTCATGAACTTCATTTTGCCCAGAATTTTGGTGGGTGAAGCCAGGGTCTCTTGCACTGAGGAGAAACTTTCTCCTTGTAGAGACACAAATGTACCCACTCTGATATAAAGCACAAACCAAGTTTCTGTCTATAATAACTTTAAAGCAATGCTTCTTTTTCATTCTTCCTATTTCTAATCTAATTTATAGGCTCATAATTCCCCTTTCATCTTCAAAGAAACACGGTTCTTTCTTGTAGGTTTGGATGCACCACCAGAGTTCTGGTTACAACTGCCCCTCAGGCAACTCTTCTACCTCTAATTTGTATATTCTATCCTATTCATACCTCATGCCATTGTTTCTCCCAACTCATGTCTTTTCCAGATACCTGTCCTACTCTATTTTCCATTCTTTTCTCATTTCATTCCAGAGTTAACTACCATAGCCCTTTCTCCCATGTTCAATTTTTCAGCCTTTTTTTTACTAGAGCTCTCTGTCAGATGACCCTCTTCGGCTTTTCAGTTTTCTCCCCTCAACTCACTTGGTACCAAATTTTATGTGCCCATCTGTTTTATGATTTTTCTTTCTTCTTTTACTCCATCTGGGCTAGAATTGTCAGGGAACTACTTCTAGTCAGCCCACTGGGGGATTCTAGGTTAGGAATAAAGTTCAATGACTCTATTATATTTATAAGGGCGATATTGTATTTACTTCAAATAAACTAAAATACTAAACTTGCAGTCCAAAGGGTTCTTCATAATCTATCAGTACACAGGTTATATGCTATTCTGCAAAATTCATAAGGGCAGGGACAGTCCACTTCTGTTTCCCTGGGACACTAAAAGCAGACATCTCATGGAGCTGGGCTCTACTGTGGCTGATTCTCAGCTTATGGTGCAAGTAGGTGGGTGGCAATTACTGAAGTAGGAAGTGTGTGTTGGAATTATGCTTTGAAATGAAATATTTGTATGACATTTTTCTCCCATTTTCAATAAAATTAAGTGCTTTGGAATATAAATGCTATAACCTTCAAAAGATACAGTCTAAGCACAGAAGTATTTGTCTATGCACTAGAATAAAACTTATAAATTAGAATCTGTCAGTCATAGTTCCCCATGGAAAGGTTATGCTGTACCTGAAAAACGTGTACTACTAATTAATTCCATTTTGAATTCTGGCTATAGAAGCAAGATAATGTGATGGTGGAGGATACCAGACTAAGACCTTCATTTGATGTTAAACTCTGATTTCTTTATGACTCATTAACAAAAATTCCAGGGTTCCCTAGGACCTTGGTTATGTGAGTCTGGAAGGGAGAAAATAGCCCAGGGGAAGACTATCTTGACTACAATGATAGAACCCAGAAGATACAGGTAGCCTTTGGACAAAGCAGGGAATAATTGGAGGCTATTTCACACACTGTGCTCAGACCAGATGTAACTGTGGGTAACAGATGGGAAAGTGGGAGGTATAGGACTGGAACCTACCCTCAGAGGAGAAAACTGAAGTGGGAGGTACCTTTGAGAAGGTGGTCAGTGTCCCAGACTGAAGCTTCAGGAAGTAGGATGATCAGACAGAAAGGCAAACTTATGCATTGGAGAAGTTTGAAATGAAGGTAGAGAAAACTGAAACTTGAGGGTTGCATCCGTGTCCGTTTCTTATTTCTCATCCATTGGGTGTGAGATTCAATTAACAACAAAGGAGACTAAGGGAAGTGGTAGTCACAATATAAAAACCCAATGCTAGGTCCAGGTTTGAGGAGTGTAATAATTTGTTTACAGGATGCATTAACAGGAAGATATAAACATTCTAAGATTCTCTCTGTCTTGATCAAGACTGTAGTAGAAGCTGGAGCAGGAAAATGTCTAGTGATGAGGTCAAGAGTGAGGAAAATTTGGGTTGGAAAATTGGGCAAGAGGGAGGCTGGGGCTTATACTATCTTTATACCCATTCTTCACTTTAGTCTTAGTCTCAGCTCTTAAGGTATTTATAATTCCCAGTCAGGTAGAGTGATAATTATCATGGGCTTTGGAACCAGACATAAATCTTAATTTTGATTCTTCTCAGTATGTAATTTTTATCATGTCTCTTTTATTCTTAACCTCATCACTCATTTCAGTTTCTTTGTCTGTAAAATTGGAACATATCAACATTGTTGTGAAGAGTCAATGATTCATTATTCATTATAATGAACTCAAACATAATGTGTAATGCATGTGGTTGCTCTATAAATATTTATTGAATTGGAATAATTGAGACAAAGTTTGGAATCTATTTGAGTTAAATATTAACCTTAATGCAGCTCAAAGCTAACTGCATTCATTGAAGTTTTTGCACAGAAACATAACAGAAATTGACCAGAACTTAGAAGATAGGGCTTTTAAAATTCACAACTGAAGATTAGGGGAAGATAAAGAGAGTGGAGACATAAGATTGAAGAGAGAATGAAAGAACCTGAACTAGGAGAAAGGATAGGGCAATATAAATGAGAAAGAAAAAGAGTATCGAGAGACATAAACAAATCAAGAGATAGAGAAAGAAAATAAGGATAGTAATAATGAAAAAAGATGAAAGAAACAAGGGGAATAGAAAGGCAGAAATAGCAAGTCAGAGGGGAAAGGACAGATATCTATGAAAGACATAGATAAGGTTAGAATGAGAAAAAAGAGAAAGAAGGGTAAAGAAAATAAATACTTGCAATCAAATTTAGTTGTCATTTTGACATCTTACCCTAAGACCTGGAGAGGATTGGATGGAAAGTGAATCATAAACGAAACTTAGGTTGATAAGATTCCTTTCCATCTTATAATATAATCAGTTGGTAGTAAAATTTCTCATCAACCCATAACTCCCTTTTCTCTAATGCTAGTCTAAGCAGGAAACTAGGTTTTGTATGAGAGGGCTTCCTATGCTCTTTTATTTATTTATTTATTTATTTATTTATTTATTTATTTAATTTATACAATCACTGGGTACAGTCAGAAGTGCGGGAGGGTGAGAGAATTCACCAGAGCTAGAGTGGGGAGCAGAGCAGGCAGAAGGACCGAAGTACACTGCTGAGGGGAGCAGCGGGCTGCAGGAGAGGTCTGCGTGCCATGTGGGACCCTCCTCGCGCCATGTGGGACCCTCCTCTGGTGGCCGGGGAGCAGCCGGGGATCGAACCAGGGCTGCACAGGCTGCGGGCAGCTTTGCAACCCAGCGCTCAACCGCTGCGCCACCGGGGAGGCCCTGGCTTCCTATGCTCTTGACGGCTTCATATACTACTCCTAAAAACCCCTTTTTGGTTAAAGTTGTTCTACCAACTCTTCCCCCTTCCCTCTCCCTAAAATCCCATTACCAGTTACATTTCTGAGTGGGATTTGAAGCAGTCACCATTCTTCTTAATCCCCCAAATAGAAATGCCATACTTTCTTATGTGGGGGGGCAAGTTGCAGAATATTTGGTCTTAGGTCCAAACACCAATGAGGCAGGTATAAACAAAAACTTGAGACACTGAAATTTGTAATGTGTGTCATATTGACACTTAAAATATCCCAGTCTTATCTCTCTTCTCAGTCAAAACTAGCACCAGCTCTTTAAGGAGGATTTATATTAAGGTGAGCCTTAATAGAGGTGAAAGTCTTTTGGTTATTGGATTATAAACTACTAGCCTTCCCTTTAGCAGTATGGATAATGTGCATCTGCAATAATGAGAGCATGTAAGCTCCAGACATTTCTTTGTTGCTTAATATCTGATAATAATCAAATAAACTGTTTATGGACTTCAAATCAGAAAGAACCAGGGTAGTAGATCATTTGGATCCTCATCCTTTGACCTTGGTGATTTTCTCCCTCCAGTTGCCTTTGTTTAGTACTTTGTGTTTCTCTGTCACAACAGTGTACTGCAGCTTTCTATTTACTAAGATTATGAATTTCTCAAAGCTGTATTTCATAACATCTGTATATTCAATAGTCATCACAAAACCTAACAAATGACTGCTTTTGATGAGGACTTATTAAATGTATGGTAAATAAATGAATGTTCTCACTAGACTATATACCCAGCATATCAAATGAGAGATTGTGTAATCAAAGGGGATGCCATTTCGATTTTTCAGATAACCTCTAATTATACAACTTTAGGATTTTTATAATATTCACTGACTTTATTACTTACATGTTTTTAATTCAAAATATAGCATCCATTACTTATAATAACAAATACTATATATTATCTTGGCCAAAGGGCATGAAGCAATCATACACATTGATTATCTAGTACACTCAGTGGAACAATTTGTAGACACAAAGCATAGTCTTTAACACACTCTAGGCACACCATTTCTCCAGTTAAATTGTCTTTACAGGAATTACTAATGACATTTGTATTGCCAGAGTGCTCAACAGATATCTATTGGTGCTAAACAAATATCTATTGAATGAGTACATTAATTGATTAGGATAATTTCTGTTCTAGGCACTAAATTATGAAGTATACAGAGTAAGTCAAGTTACAAAGGATAGAGAGTTGGTCAAGTAGCGAACAAGTCCTTGTAGATAAATATATCATATTAGAAGAATATACAATTTTGAAGGTGAAGAATAGTTTCAATATCAGCTTGCAGTCATTCATTGCTTTAGTGTGGTTTTGAACAACTGTAAAATAATCTTCTGTTGAAAAGCCAAGAGATTTTTTTTTTTTTTACCAGATCATGCCCCAATAAATTCAGTATTTGGGAAATAATAATTTTATTTATTATCTAAATTTTAGAAGATTATTTAATTACATAAAGTATCCTACTGAGTAGTCAAAATGTAAATAAAAATTTCTCTTCATTGAAGTATCTCAGCTAGTAAATTAAGAATGATAGAAGTAGCATATTACTCTTTTTAATTCCCTAATGAATTTGTGAATGTAGACTGATCAATCATTGTTAACACAGCAAGAAGACAATCAGATATTTGTGCTTTATAATAAAACATACCTATAAAATATTTTGCCAAAAATCAAACGTAAATTTTCTTTTTATTTATTTTTTAAGATTTATTTATTTATACAAGCACTGGGTGCAGTCAGAAGCACGGGAGGGTGACAGAATTCACCAGAACCAGAGTAGAGAGCAGAACAGGCAGACTGACGAAGTACACTGCTGAGGGGAGCAGTGGGCACGGCAGGAGAGGTCTGCACGCCATGTGGGACCCTCGCCAGCGGCCGGGGATCGAACCAGTGCTGCAGAGGCTGTGGGCAGCTTTGCAGCCCAGCCCTGAACCACCTCACCACCGGGGAGGCTGTCATTTCAATTTTTTTTAAAGATTTATTTATTTATTTATACAAGAACTGGGGTACAGGCCAGATGCATTGGAGGATGAGGGGATTCACCAGAGACAGAGTGGGGAACAGAAGATGCAGACTGACACAATACACTGCTGAGGGGAGCAGCGGGCGAGTGAGGAGAGATCTGCTCACCTACAACATACTACTTTATGAAAATATTCATGGAGCGTGGCTACAGCTCACCATCACAACTGAATGGAAAATCATACATGAAATGAAAGAGAAGTTATGTTATGTTGTACAGGACTTAGAGCAAGATATGGCCACTGGGGCTCTAGCTTCTCCTTAGAGAAGAGCTATGAGCTGACCAATGGTCTGGTCATCACCATCACCAATGAGTGGTTCTTTTACCTTGAGGCTCTCTTCCATCCTTCCTTCCTGGGTGTGGAGTACTGTGGTATCTATGAAACTACCTTCAACATGATCATGAGGTGTGATGTCAACATCCTTAAGGACCTCCATGTTAACACAATGCTGTTGGGTAGAACCACAATGTACCCTTGTTTTGCTGACAGGATTCAGAAAGAGATCACAACCTTAGTTCACAGTATGATGAAGATCAAGCCCATTGCTCTATCTGGATGTAAGTATTCCTTTAGATTAGTGGCTCCATCCTGGCCTCACAGTTCACCTTCTAGCAGATGCGGATCAGCAAGGAGGACTATGATTAGTCTGGAGGAGTATGATTACTCTAGTTCGACTATTGTTTAATTGTGTTATACCCTTTGTTTAATTGTGTTATACCCTTTCTTGAGAAAATCTAACTTTCACAGAAAACAAAAGATAAATTTGGCATCAATCTATTTTGGTTGTTTTTTTTTTTTAAGTTTTGTTTTGATTTGGTGCTCAACTCAGGATGTAAAAACTGGAATGGTGAAAGTGATGAGTCATTGTGAGCAAGAATCCCCCAAATTCTATAATGTGATGAGGACTTTGATTATATGTGTATATATGTGTATATATATATATATTATATACACAAATATATGTGTGTGTATGTGTATTTTTTTAAATAGTCATTCCAAAAAAATCCTGATGCATTGTTGCAAGAAATACTTTGTCTTCTAAAATGCCTCCCCACTTGTGATGGGTGAGTCTTCAGGCAAGTCCACATAGGGTGAGTGAAAGTATTTTTTTGTGTAAATCATGTAATCTGAATTTTTTAAATTTTAAGTAAGAGAAAGCAATAAAAGGAATCCAAATAGGGAAAAAAAGAAGTAAAACTACCATTACTTGTAGATGATATACATAAAGAACCACAAAGACTTTATGGAAAAACTACAACAATAAATCAATTCAGCAAAGTGGCAGGATAGAAAATCAAAACCAAAAATATAAGTTGCCTTCTTATACACAAACAATGAACAAGAAAAAATATGTAAACCATCCTATTTACAATCACACCAACAAAAATTAAGTACCTGGTAATAAACCTGACAAAGGAGGTAAAATACCTATTCAGGAAAAAGTATAAAACATTGTTAAAAGAAATAGAAGAATACACAAAGAAATGGAAAGCTATATCCTGCTTATGGCATGAACGAACCAACATTGTCAAAATGACCATCCTACCCAAAGCAATTTACAAATTCATTACAATTGCAATAAAAATTAAAATGTCATAATTTGAAGAAATGGAACAAATATAACTGAAATTCTTATGGAACCACAAAAAACACCACTACTTGGCAGAGCTGTCCTTATGAAAAAGGGGAAGAATGACAATGTCACACTTCCAGACTTCAAATTATACTACAAAGTCATAATAATTAAAACGGCGTGGTACTGGACTGAAAACAGACGCAGAGGACAATGAAATAGAAATGAGAGCCCAGAAAATAAAAACACACATTTATGGACAACTAATCTACAGAAAAGAAGCAAAATATGTGTGCCAACGTGCCACCTCCACCATCAAGGATATATAATCCTCCAACATAGTTCATTGGACCCCATAACTCTATCCCTCCCCTTCATAGATTATTCAGAGTTTATTTTGAACTTTTTAATTTTGATCTGTAGGGTTTATTTTGAATTAGTTTTGCCTGCTCTTTGTTTTGTTTCTTTATATTCCACATATAATGAAATTATATGGTATTTCTCTTTCTCCTTTGGAATTAGTTTATCATAGTCCCCTCTGTTTCCATCCATGTTGTTTCAAATGACAAAATCTGTATTCTATTGCATATATATATATATATATATATATCACAACATTATCTATTTATTTCCCATTGACTATTAGGTTGTTTCCATAACTTGGTTATTTTAGTAAATGGTGCTGCAAAAACATAGTGCTGCATATGTACCTTACAATTAGTGTTTCTATATGCCCCAGTTCAATACTGAGGAATGGATTTCCTGGATCATATCATAGATCTGCTTTTAATATTTTGGGAAACTGTTATATTGTTTTCCATTTGGGCTCAATAAGTCTAAATTTCCACTTACAATGTGCAAGTACAAGGGTTCTTTTTAATCCATAACCTTGCCAAAATTTGTTGTTCCTGATGTTTGGATATGGGCTATTCTCATGACTGTGAAGTGTTATCTCATGTGGCTTTGACTTGCATTTCCCTGAGATAAGTGATCATGAATATTTATTCATGTTTTTCTTGGTTATCTGTTGACTTATTTGAAAAGTATTTATTTACATCTGTTTATTTTATTTTATTTTATTTTATTTTATTTTTTTATAGAGGCATGCTTTATTTATTTATTTATTTGTTTGTTTTGTTTATACATGCACTGGGTACAGTCAGAAGCGCGGGAGGGTGAGAGAATTCACCAGAGCCAGAGCGGGGAGCAGAGCAGGCAGAAGGACCGAAGTACACTGCTGAGGGGAGCAGCGGGCGGCAGGAGAGGTCTGCGTGCCATGTGGGACCCTCCTCCAGTGGCCGGGGAGCAGCCGGGGATCGAACCGGCGCCACAGAGGCTGCAGGCAGCTTCGCAACCCAGTGCTCAACTGCTGCGCCACCGGGGAGGCCCTACATCTGTTTATTTTAAAGTGGGTTATTTGCTTTACTTTGTGTTGAGCTGTATACATTTCTTGTAGATATAAGATATTAGATGAATGTTGTGCAAATAATTTCTCCTATTCAGAAGGATTTTTTTTATTTTAACAGTAAGTTCTTTTGTTGTGCAGAAGCTTAATAGTTTGATTTATTCTCATTTGTATATTTTTGTTTTTGTTTCCCTTGCCATTTATTTGAGTACCCAATGACATCTGTGTAATCAAAGTCAGCCAGTGTTTTGTTTTGTTTTGTTCTACGTATTTTATGGTTGTAGATTTTACAACCTTTTTTAATCAGTTTTGAGTTAATTTTTGTTTATGTTGTGTGACAGCATTCAAATTCCAGTTTTTGCATGTGCCTGTCTAGTTATTCTATTTGTAGTATTTTTCATAAATTGACTGTCTAAAATAAGTTTAGGTTTATTACTATGGTCTAAATTCCATTCCAAGGACTATGAATCTCACTGTATTCAAATATCACAGTTTTCGTTTTACTATGGCTTGTAGTGTAGTTAGGAGTCTGGGAATGAGAGACTTCCTTTTTTTATTTTGGTCAGGATTTCTTTGAATATTTAGGGACTCTTGAGGTTCGATACAAATGGGAATAATGGTTTCTCTATTTCCTTAAAGAATGCCATTGAAACTTTGATAGGAATTGCATTAAATCTGTATATTTCTTTGGATAAGATGGTCATTTTATCCATGTTAGTTTTTTCAATCCATGAACAAGGAATACAAGGTTGTTTATTTTAGTAAAGTCTTATATTTTTGTTGTATATGTCTTTCACCTTCTTTGTTGAAGGTATCCCTAAAGACTTCAATACTGGCCCCCAACAGTACCTGGGAAGTGCACACCACTGAATGTTCAACCACCAGCACCTTGGGACAAAATACACACCTAATCTATGTTGTGAGGGGTCTCACTCTATAACAGAGATCTTCATCAACCCTACAGTAAGCACCCCTGACTCTGGGTCCACATACCAGCACCACGGGAGAAGATGCATGCCCCATTCCAGGTTGTGCAGGAGCTTGCCATTCACTGCTTGCCTCAGCTGTAAATGGGATATGTGCTCCACAGTGATCAGATACCATGACTTGGGAACAGACACATGCCACAGTTTGGGCAGCAAATGGGCTTTTCCTTTTCCAAAGCCCCTAGCATCTCTCAAAAAGTGCACCCCACTCAGTGATAAGTCACCAGCACCTCAGGAGCAGACATGTGCCCCAGGCTGGGCCATGCAGGGCCTCTCTATATATCAGGGATCTTAAGCAACCCTCTGCCATCATGGCCACCATAAACAGGATCAGAGCCACCACTAGTGGGCAGAGTGAGGCCTACCATCTCTACGTATGGACTCATCATAATCTCAGCCCTCCTGTACACTGGAACCAGGCCCAGAAATTATTTTTGGGAGGCTCTAGCACTATCTCAGATCAAACAAGACCCCAGTATCTGTGCCCATTATTAAGTAAACAACCAGAACTGCAGTAGAGAAACCTCAAATGTAGTAGAAAAGCCCCAAATGCAGCAGAGCAAATCCAAAGAAAGCAATGGGGAGAAAGATAAATAAAACTCATGCCATTTGCAGTAACATGGGTGGAGCTGGAAGGGATCATGCTCAGTGAAATAAGCCAGAAAGAAAAAGAAAAATACAGGATGGTCTCACTTATAGCAGGAATGTAGACAATGCAAATAAGGGATCAGGGGAAAAAAAAGCAAATTATAATAAAGCAAAAATAAAAACATCAATAAACAACTATAAACCAGAGAAATACTAAGGGGCGGGGGGCGGGGGAGAAGGGAGTAGGATCAAAACAGGGCTGGGGAGAGCACAATGGACCATGGTGATAGTTCCTGGGTGAATGGGTGGAGGGAATTTTACAGGGACTATAACCTAGATGAAAATGCATGCACTGGGCCTCCCCAGTGGCACAGCAGTTGAGTGCTGGGCTGCGAAGCTGCCTGCAGCCTCTGCAGCGCTGGTTTGATCCCTGGTTGCTGGCAAGGTTCCCACACGGTGTGCAGACCTCTCCTGCCACGTCTGCTTCACCCCTCAGCAGTGTATTGTGTCAGTCTGTATGTTCTGCTCCCCGCTCTGGCTCTGGTGAATTCTGTCACCCTCCCATGCTTCTGACTATACCCAGTGCTTGTATAAAAAAATAAAAAAATAAAATGCATGCATTGCATAAAAATGAAAAAAAAAAGATGTAAAATATATAAAACATATATTGCATAAAAATAAATAAATTATCTTGTAGGAAAAAAATGGCTGAACAAATTGTCAGGGGAATAATACATCACATAATAAAAATAAAATCACAGAACAAAATCACAAAGACATGGAAAAGCATTTACACCTATCAGACATAGAATTCAAAATCGCCATGATTAAGAAAATTAGATACCATCTTACACCAGTGAGAATGGCACGTATTAAAAAAACTAGCAACAAGAAATATTGTTGAGGTTGTGGAGAAAAAGGAACGCTCCTGCACTGTTGGTGGGAGGGCAAACTGGTCCAACCACTATGGAGAGCTGCGTGGAGATTTCTGGACCTACTAAACATAGAGCTTCCATATGATCCAGTAATTCCACTCCTAGGTATTTACCCAAAGGACGCAGAAACATCAATTCCAAAGAGCACCCGCACCCCCATGTTTATAGCAGCACTGTTTACAATAGCTAAGCTTTGGAAACAACCCAAATGCCCCAAAATAGATGACTGGATCAAGAAGATGTTGTACATATACACCATGGAATATTACTCAGCCTTCAAAAAAGATAAACACATGCAATTTGCAGCAACATGGATGGAGGTGGAAGGGATCATGCTCAGCAAAATAAGCCAGAAATAAAAAGGAAAATACCGGATGGTTTCACTCATAGTAGGAATCTAGAAAACTTAAATAAGGGACCAGGAAAAAGAATAACTATAAGAAAGAAAAATATCAAAATCAACAAACAACTATGAACCAGAGACACTCTATGGGGGGTGGGGCCGGGGAAATGAGAGCTTGGGGTCAAAATAAGGGGATTGTAATTGTATGGGGAATATAAAAATAAAATTTAAATTAAAAAAAAAAGCAAATCAAAGAATTGGAACAATTCAAAGAAAACACAAAAAATCAGAGATACTTGAGAAAACTCAGAACAGCAAATGATGTAATAAGTAACAAAATACATGAATATAAGATTGAAATTTAAACTTGAAACAAGAAAATAACAAAGTTGTATGACGTAAAAAGATCAATGCAGGAGACCAAAATTCAGGAGAAATTCATGGAAGTAGAATAATCCAAATAAAAAAACAAATCGATAATCTTGAAGATGCAAATGTGTAAGAGGCAAAATTTCAAAAGAGAGATACAATGAAAAAGAAGGAAGAAACACATTGACAAAAGAATTGTAGGAATCCCAAAAGAAAAAGAGAGAAAGGAACTGAAAAACTTCTTGAAAAAATAATGGAAGAAAACTTCCCATATTTGAAGAAGCATCTGAACATAGAATACTGTAAGTAAAAACCAAGCTAAATGAACACCAAGCTAAATGAAAGGAGACCTAAAGCAAGACACATATTATTAAAGCTTCTAATAGTGCAAGAAAAAGAAAAAAAAAATGAAGCTTATGAAAGGGGAGAAACAGATAACTTACAAAGGAACACTGCTAACATTAGATTTCTCTGAAAAACACTATGGACAAGAAAATGGAGTGACATATTCAAAATACACCAAGACAAATAATATCAGCCAGGAATGCATCATCCTGAAGAGCTCTCCTTCCTGTATGACAGAGAGAAATAAGGACGTTTTCCGGTAAAGAACATCATAAGTAGTTTGCATCACTAAACCTTCCCTCCTCTCCACAAAAGGCATAGTAAATGAAAATGGAGCTTTAGGATTTAAACCAAAGAAAAGAAAGAATGTAAAGAACTGAATAAGGAATTAAATAAAACCAAGAAACCAGAAAAAGAATGGTAGCAATAATCATTCCAACCTTCAATGAACTGAACTCACCAATAAAAAAAAAAAAAAAACACAGAATATCTAACTAGATATTAGGAAGCAGAATCCAAACTTCTGCAGCCTCTAGGAAATACAGCTAAGTTTCAAGAATAAACGTATCCTGAAAGTAAAAGGATAGAAAACCTGCAAGCAAAAACCTTCCAAATGTAGAGGAAGACAGTACAGCCATAATTAGATCAAATAGACTTCAGCTAAAATAGGTAACAAAACACAAGGATGGGCATAATATAATGGAAAAACATAAAGCTCATCAATATATACTCAACAAACAAAGGAGCACCAACATACATCAGGCAACTATGAAATCTAAAATGAAATATTGGAGAAAATACATGTGTGGTTGGAGACTTCAACTCCTCACTCTCACCAACAGACAGATTGAAAAAGTAGAAAATAAATAAATAAACAAACAAACAAATAAATAAATAAATAACCTAAGCAAAGAGTTAGACTGCACGGGTTTATTAGACATTTAAAGGGCACTACACCTAAAAAAAATCTTAATATATATTTCCCTCAAGTGCACATAGGTCATTCTCCAGAATTTACCACAAACTGGGTTACAAAACTAACATAACTGAATTCAAGAAGATTGAAATCATGCCAAGTACATTCTCTTATAAAAGTACTGAACTACAAACTACAAATCAACTGCAATAAATAAATGAATACTTTAATGCATAGAGACAGAATAATATACTACCGAATGACAACTGGTTCAGTGAAGAAATCAAGAAATACCTCAATACAAAGGATAATGAGGACACAACATTTCAGAATGGATGGGACACAGCAAAAGCAGCTCTAAAAATGACATATATAGTAGTACAGGCCTACATTAATATGTGAGAAATACCCTAAATAAACAACCTTCTCTCTCATCTAAAGGAACTAGAAAAAGAAGCTCAAAAATACAAAAATCAATAGAAGGAAGGAGATAATAAAAATTAAAGCAGAAATAAATGACATAGAAATAAAAAAAAAATAAATGCAAAAGAACCATTAAACCAAAAGATGGTTCTTTGTAAAAATAAAATAGACATAGCTTTAGCGAGGCTCTCTTAAAAAAAAAAAAAAAAAAGGGAGAAAACTCAAATAATGAGGATCAAAAATGAAAGAGGAGGGCCTTCCTAGGTGGCACAGGTGGTTGAGCACAGTGTTGTGAAGTTGTCCGCAGCCTCTGCAGCACCGGTTAGATCCAGCCGGCCAGCAGGCAAGAGTCCCACATGGCACGGCAGAGCTCTCCTGCCTCCCCTGCAGCTCCCCTCAGCAGTGTATTTCCGTCGTCTGCCTGTTCTGTTCCCTGTTCTGTCTCTGGCGAATCCTCTCATCCTCCCGCACATCTGACCTGTACCCTGGTTCTTGTATAAATAAATAAATCTTTTAAAAAATGAAAGAGGAGACACTGCCGAAATTCAGAGTATAGTAGGAGATTACTATAAACATTTAAATGCAAACAAACGCAACATCCTAGATGAGATGGACAGATTCTTAGAATTATACAATCATATGAGATTGCATAGGGAAGAAATAGAAAGCCTGAACAAATCAATAATCAATCACAAGTAAGGAATTTGAAACAGTAATCAAAATACTCCCATAAAATAACTCCAGGACCAGATGGCTTCACAAGTGAGTTCTAGCAAATCTTCAAAGATGAGATAATATCTGTCCTGCTCAGACTCTTAAAAAAAAAAAAATCAAGAAAAATGCAATTTTTTCAAATACAATTTATGAGGCCAGTATTAACTAATACCGAAACCAAGCAAAGAAGGGGAGCAGTGGACATGTCAGAAGAGGTCTGCTGCACCATGTGGGTATCTCCCTGTCCCGGCATCAAACTCGTGCTGCAGTGGCTGTGGATAGCTTCAAAGGTTTCTCAAAACCACTTGTGCCACCAGGGAGGCCAAAAATACCTTTATCTTAATTTGAAAAATAGTTCTGCTGGTAAGTTAATCTTAAATGTAAAGGCTATCTTTTTGTAAATTACCTGTTTTGTTTTCATTTTCCTCTCCTCACTGACTGCTTTTTCTTTTTCTCTAGTGTTTTATGATCACTACGTGTCTAGTGTAGATTTCTATTATTTGTATATTATGGGTTTTTTCAGTATTGGATGTCTTAAATATGAATGTTATTCAACATGTTGAAAAAACCTTGATCACTATATCTTTAAATATTGCTTTTTTCTAATTTATGGCAGTTCTGGAAGTTTAGTTATTATATATATATATATGTATATATATACATATATATTCTACCTTTGTACCTCTTAAATTCTAATATTTTCCACTTTATTGTCTGCCTGTGTTACATGATGGGTGATTTATTTGCATCAACCATTTTCCAAATCTCTCTCGTGTTGTGTACATTTTGTTGTTTAATCCCATGTATTATTTAATTTTTTATTTATATACTTTTTACATTGTTGTTCATTCTCTCTCAGGTGTAATCCCCATAAAATTATCACCACTGAGACACCCGTGAACAGTCATCATAGTCTCTTGAGCTCGTCCTTCCCATGTGTTGGTCCCTTTCTCTCCCCTTCCCCTACTGAATATCTCTGATTTATAGTTTGCCTGCTAGTTTTTTTCCTGATCCCTTGTTTGTTTTCCCTATGTTCCTCCTATAAGTGAAAACATCCAATATTTTTATTTTCCTTTTGACTTATTTCATTGAGCATAATCCCTTCCACTGCCATCCATGTTGCTGTGAATGGCATGAAATTATCTTTTTTTAATTGCTAAATAGTATCCCATTGGGTATATATATCACATCTTCTTGATCCAGTCATCTGCTTTAGGGGATTTAGGTTGTTTCCATATCTTAGCTATTGTAAATAGTGCTATAATAAACATAGGAGTGCAGGGTTCCTTTCGAGTTAAATTGTTTGTGACCTTTGGGTAGATAGCTGAAGTGAAATTGCTGCATCATGAAAGACCTATACAAAGGAAATTACAAAACATTGTTAAAAGAAATAAATGAAAACACACATGGAAATACATCCCCTGCTCATGGATTGGAAGAATTAACATCCTCAATTTATTTTTAATTCTATTCTAATTTTTAGTTCTAGAGATTCTATTTCATTCTTTTTCAGATATGTTTGGTTGTTCTTTACAGTACCTTGTTTTTTCCTTATATTTCAGTCATTTCATAAATCATTTTAACCACCTTAAATAAAGTTAGCTTTATATTCTATGTTTGATGACTCAACATTCTGTAGTTGGTGGGTTTGATTTTTTTAAAGATTTATTTTTATTTATTTATGCATACAAGAACCGGGGTGTCGGCCAGAGTTACATGGGGTAAGAGGATTCACCAGAGTCAGAATGGGGAGCAGAACAGGCGGATCTACTGAAATACACCACTGAGGGAAGCAGAGGGCGAGACAGGAGAGGGCTGCTACACCATGTGGGTTAGTTCTCTGGCCTGGGATCGAACTCAGTGGCTGGAGATAGCTTGATAGTGCTGAGACTTTAACCCCTGTGCCACCAGGGAGGCCACAGGTTTGATTCTGATGTTTGTACTTCCTTTGGGTTTGTATTCAGGCTGTCCTTTTTTTGTATGTTTTTTAGATTTTCTCATTTTCTTTGGATCTTTATATATAGGAATTTTTGTGAATTTAATGATTTTTTTTTGTTTTTCCTTAAAGGATTGCCTTTGACAATAATTTATAGAAACTGCTGATCTGTAAATTCAAGTCTTAGTTTTTCAGCCCTTATCAGTATTTTGATTTAGGATGACAAAGCTATACAAAGACCATTTATGGTTATACATTCTCAGGAGAGGTTTATTTTTTTTCCTCCATCTAGTGCCAAGGTCAAGTGAGACAGATTTTCTTGCCATATCCTTCTGTGAGGCAAATTTAATTCCTCTTCATCCTGACATTGAATAAGCCTTATGTGGAAGTATTCTGTAAGACTCCACATCTTGGGCAACCCCCAGTTTTTATCTACTTTTACCTTCACCTCTTACAGTCATCAATGTAGAACTTTAGTAGCCCATGGGTTGGTAAAATCCTCAGAGCAAAGTTTGACTTGACATTCATTTATTTCTAGAGATCCTAATCCTGTTTTGATTGTTGACTTGTTACTGTCATGCCAGCTCATCAATTAATTTAAAAAGATTATTTTTATAGTTCATCTACATTTCATTTATTTATTTATTTACATTTTAATTGTTTTCATTTGAAGGGTCTTTTTGGGTATCTTGTAAGACCTATTGCTAGAAATAGAAGTTTCTAGTCAAACTTTAAAACAATGCTTTCTTCCTGTTACATATTTAACTGGGATAATAATCATGCTTTGCTTTCTTTAAAAAACAAAAGAAAAGAAAAATGTGTTCCTGTGAATCTGCAATGAGATAGTGGATATCAAAGTTCTATAAGTTATCGAGTACTACTTAAATTGCAGTGGGTTGCTATTATAACTAACTCCAAGCCCAACTAGTGGTTTGGTCTTAAAGGACCATGATTCAAAATTTAGAGACAGAACTGATTACCAGTTGACGAAATCAGGGAAAGCTTCCTGGAGTTGCCTTTGAGCTGAGTCTTAAGGGTAGAAAGGATTTGCCTAGGCAGAAATGTAAGAGGGGATTTCACATGAAAGATACCACGTGTGCCCTAGTAAAATGCATTGCTCTACATTTTCAAGGGGAGGCTGGTCCTTATGTAGTGGAATTACCTATAGTCTAGTTCCTGACCTGCACTATTAATAAAGTCCATACTGCCCCACCTCAGAGAATCCTCAAACAGTTTCAATTATGCAAAATTCATTTACTCTGGATAGTAGATAGGTATGACAGGATGTTTGGCCAATATAAAATAAAAAAATTGGTGCATAGCAACTCAAGGAGCATTAGTATAAATATACTCCCACCAAGAATGACAGATGCATATGAATGGAAGACATGATGACATGCAGGCACAAGCAAAGCAATACTGGTTGTGTTGATTAAGTATGCTGATGGCTGGGCATTTGCAAGTACACCAACCTTTATTTTTAGCCTTCTCTAAAATGTAGGTTAATATTACAAGCATTGGCATTACATGAGCCTGCTAATTCCCAGATTGACAAAAATCCTGATTTTAAGCAAAAATATCACAATAATCCAAGGAAAGCATGTTAGAGTTGGAAGAAGCTAGATGAAGGCAGTTAGAGTTGGAAGAAGCTTGCTCTGCATTGTTGTAGAAAGTGACCCAGAAAGGGAAAGGGGCGTGCTAAATTTTACCTGCAGAAGCTGCTGCCTTGATTCCTGATCCAACATTCTTTCCTCTTGTTTGCCTTCATAGTAAAATATGTTCACAGGCTCTCTAGACACCCAGTGAACTGCTGTATTCTATGTAACTCTAACCAGAGACAGGAAAGAAGAGCAAGAGACATGCCAAGATAATTGAGAAAGAGTAGGGCTGAAGATCACTTTTTTTCACAGAACGGGACTTAACCTGAAGTTTTGGCAGAAGGTGGTTGCTCTGTGGAAATTACCGACTTGTGTTCAGGCTTTATTATTTATTTATTTATTTATGCATACAATAACTGGGGTATAGGCCAGAGGTATGGCAGATGAGAGGATTCAGCAGAGACAGAGTAGGAAACAGAACAGGCAGATTGACTGAAATACACTGCTGAGGGGAGCAGCGGGCTAGTCAGGAGAAGGTCTGCAGCACCACGTGGGTAGCTCCTGGCTGGGGAAAAAATTTGTGCTGCAGTGGCTGTGGATAGCCTGGTAGGTTGTCTTTTTTTTTTTTAATAGAGGCATGCTTTATTTATTTATTTGTTTGTTTGTTTGTTTGTTTTTGTTTATACATGCACTGGGTACAGTCAGAAGCGCTGGAGGGTGAGAGAATTCACCAGAGCCAGAGCAGGGAGCAGAGCAGGCAGAAGGACCGAAGTACACTGCTGAGGGGAGCAGCGGGCGGCAGGAGAGGTCTGCGCGCCATGTGGGACACTCCTCCGGTGGCCTGGGAGCAGCCGGGGATCGAACCGGCGCCACAGAGGCTGTGGGCAGCTTCACAACCCAGCGCTCAACCGCTGCGCCACTGGGGAGGCCCCTGGTAGGTTGTGTCTTAACCCCCTGTGCCACCAGGGAGTCCCCTAGGCTTTATTATTTAAAAGGGACTTTGAATATAGAGAAACAAAACAAAGGGCCATAAGAAAGACAAAGCTTGCAAACTGATGATACATCTGAGGCACACAGCAGGGGAAAGGGAGGGAGAGGGGTCAAAACAGAGGAGGGACAAGCACAAGGACCTATGGTGATGGGTCAAGGGTAATATGGTGGTGGGAAAACTACAGGGACTAAACCTGAGGGCAGACATCAAAAACTGTCCAAAACTTAACAAGAGTGTAAGGAGAGAGAGAGAGAGAGAGAGAGAGAGAGAGAGAGAGAGAGAGAAGAATATAGACATACTACTTTGATTATTTAAAAATAAAAAATAGGGCCTCCACTGGTGGCGCAGCAGCTGAGCGCTGAGTTGTGAGGCTGCCCACAGCCTCTGCAGCGCCAGTTCGATCCCCGGCCACCAGCGAGGGTCCCACACAAATGCATAATAATAATAATATAAATAATAATAATAATAATAATAATTAAAGAAAATAAAAGGGACTTTGAAGTTGAGCCAGAGAGACAAATTTGTTTCAAAGCCTCAGTTTCTTTATCTATCTATTTATTTATTATTTATTTTTATAATAAATTTTATTTTTATATTCCCCCATACAACTGCACATGCCCCATTCTGACCCCAATCCCTCCCTTCCCGGCCCCCACCCCCCAAAAAGTGTCTCTGGTTCATAGTTTTTTGTTGATTTTGATTTTTCACTTCTTATAGTTATTCATTTTCCTGATCCCTTATTTAAGTTTTCTAGATTCCTGCTATGAGTGAGACCATCCGGTGTATTTCTTTTTCTTTTTGGCTTATTTCGCTGAGCATGATCCCTTCCAGCGCCATCCATGTTGCTGCAAATTGCATGTGTTTATCTTTTTTGAATGCTGAGTTATATTCCATGGTATATATGTACCACATCTTCTTGATCCAGTCATCTATTTTTGGGCATTTGGGCTGTTTCCAAAGCTTAGCTATTGTAAATAGTGCTGCTATAAATAACAATGCTGAACTCATAGGGTTGATGTGAGGATTATCTAAGACAGTATAAACAACTTATCTTTTCCATTCCTGGCACATAGCAGGTGCTCAATTCATTTTGTTATTGTTGTTGTTAGTATTATAATTCCCTTGAAGGTTTCTGTGTCACCCTCTATTATATTCTTCTGCAAATGTTTTATCATACCTTTCAACTCCCCAAACTACTAATGTCACATCTTTGTACAAAAATCTTTAGTTATCTCTTCTGATGTTCTGAAATCAGTTGTGAAGTATGGCAAGTAATTTGTTGATACTATCTTGAATGTTGAAGTTAGTAGAACATTTTCTTTAAAAATGTACTAAAACAGGTTTAAAATTTTGCCTTAAAAATAATGAAACTGGCAAGGCTGAAGAAACAGATAACTTACAAGGGAACACCAATCAGTTTAACTTCAGAGCTCTCTAAAAAAAAAAAAAAAAAAAAAAAAAAAAAAAAAA
>NW_023601543.1:49031756-49097519 GCF_014898055.3 Talpa occidentalis
GATAGATCAACAAGACAAAAAATAAGTAAAGAAACCAAAGCTCTAAATAAGGACCTAGAGCATTTGGGCTAACAGACATCTATAGAACACTAAACCCAAAAAACGGGTACACATTTTTCTCAAGCGCACACGGATCATTCTCCAGGATCGATCACATACTGGGGCACAAGACAAATATCAACAGATACACCAAGATTGAAATCATATCAACCATCTTTTCTGACCATGAAGGCATCAAACTAGAAATAAACCATAAAAAGAAGGCAAGGAACTTTCCTACCTCATGGAGATTGAAGAACCACACTACTGGAAGACCACTGGACTAATGAGGAGATCAAAGAAGAAATTAAAAATTCTTTGAATTGAACGAAAGGAGGACACCAATATCCTAAATGTATGGGAAGCAGCAAAAGCAGTAATAAGAGGAAAATATATAGCAATAGAAGCTCACATCAAGAAACAAGAAAGAACTCAAAGAAGCAACCTAATCTCGATGCTCAAAGATCTAGAAAAAGAACAACAAAAAAACCCAAAAACTAGTAGAAGAAAGAAATAATAAAAACCAAAGCAGAAATAAATGAAATTGAAACTAAAAAAAATAATCCAAAAGATCAATGAAACCAAGAGCTGGTTCTTTGAAAAAAAAATAAAATAGACAAACCCCTAGCCAGGCTCACAAAGAAAAAAGGGAGAAGCACAAATAACAGGATCATCAATGAAAGAGGAGAAATCACAAAAGACACAGCAGAAATCAAAAGAAATAATCAGTAACTACTATGAAGAGTTATATGGAAACAAGTTTAACAATATAGAGGAGATGGACAAATTCCTACAACTCTACAATCACCCAAAGCTAGATAAAGAAGAAATAGAACACCTAAACAGACCAATTACAAGCAGCGAAATTGAAATGGTAATCAAAAAATCTCCCAAAAACAAAGCCCAGGACCTGATGGATTTACAAATGAATTCTACCAAACATTCAGATGAATTAGTGCCTATCCTTCACAAACTCTTCAAAAAAATTGAGAAGGAAGGGACAATACCAAACACGTTCTATGAAGCCAACATTACACTAATACCAAAACCGAACAAGGACAACACAAAAAAGGAAAACTACAGGCAATCTCCCTAATGAACACTGATGCAAAAATCCTCAATAAAATTTTAGCTATCAGAATCCAACAATGTATCCATAAGATAATTCACCACGACCAAGTAGGATTTATTCCAGGACACAAGGATGGTTTAACATCTGAAAATCAATCAACGTTATCCAACACATCAACAAAAAGAAATATAAAAACCATATGATAATATCAATAGATGCTGAGAAAGCTTTCGACAAAGTGCAACACCCATTCATGATAAAAGCCCTTGAAATTCTTGGGATACAAGGAACATACCTCAACATCATAAAGGCCATCTATGACAAGCCAACAGCCAGTATCATTCTCAATGGTGAAAAGCTGAAAGCAATTCCATTAAGATCTGGAACAAGACAAGGATGTCCACTCTCACCACTGCTTTTCAATACAATACTGGAAGTCCTAGCCAGAGCAATAAGACAAGAGAAAGACATCCAAGGAATCCAAATAGGAAAAGAAGAAGTCAAACTATCACTATTTGCAGATGATATGATAATATACATAGAGAACCCCAAAAACTCCACAGAAAAACTAATTCAACTCATCAATCAGTTCAGTAAAGTGGCAGGATACAAAATCAACACGCAAAAGTCAGTAGCCTTCCTATACACAAACAATAAATCTGAAGAAGAAGAAATCAAAAAAAAAACATCCCTTTTTTTATTGAAACAAAAAAAATCAAATATTTGGAATAAATCTAACAAAAGAGGTAAAGGACCTATACAAAGAAAACTATAAAACACTGTTAAAAGAAATAGAAGAAGACACAAAGAAATGGAAAGACATCCCCTGCTCATGAAATGGAAGAATAAACATTATTAAAATGGCCATCCTACCAAAAGCAATATACAGATTCAATGCTATTCCTATCAAAATTTCAATGTCATTTTTCAAAGAAATAGAACAATTATTGATGAAATTCATATGGAATCACAAAAAACCTCGAATAGCCAAAGCTCTCCTGAAAAAAAAAAGAAGGGAATGGAGGCATCACTCTCCCAGACTTCAAACTATACTACAAAGCCATAATCATCAAAACTGCATGGTATTGGAATAAGACAGACATACAGACCAATGGAATCGAATAGAAAATCCAGAAATAAACCCACAGATTTATGGTCAACTAATCTTTGACAAAGGAGCAAAGACTATGCATTGGAGCAAAGAGAGTTTGTTCAATAAATGGTGCTGGGAAAACTGGGTTGCTACATGCAAAAGAATGAAGCTTGACCACTACCTCACACCATACACAAAAAATCAACTCAAAATGGATTAAAGAACTAGACATAAGACCTGAAACCATAAAATATATAGAAGGAAATATAGGCGAAACGCTACGTGATTTGCACATAAAAGACATCTTTACAGACACATCACCCTAAAGCAGTGAGAGTGAAGGCAAGATAAAACAGCTGGGACTACATCAAATTAAAGAGCTTCTGCACAGCAAAAGAGAGTAAAAAAAACAAAGAGAAACCCCACCAACTGGGAGAAATTTTTTGCACCCAACACTAATGATAAAGGACTGATCACAAAAATCTGCAAAGAGCTGATGAGACTAACAACAACAAAGAAAATAATCCAGTCAAAAAATGGGCAGAAGAGCTAAAAAGAAACTTCTCTGAAGAGGAAATGCAAATGGCCAACAGGCATATGAAAAAATGTTCAACATCACTTGTCATCAGG
Organism: Talpa occidentalis; assembly: GCF_014898055.3. Classification (NCBI taxonomy): domain Eukaryota; kingdom Metazoa; phylum Chordata; class Mammalia; order Eulipotyphla; family Talpidae; genus Talpa; species Talpa occidentalis. The sequence continues at coordinate 49,034,591 of NW_023601543.1, forward strand.
GAAATGCAAATCAAAACTACCATGAGATACCATCTTACACCAGTGAGAATGGCACATATTAAAAAAACTAGCAACAACAAATGTTGGCGAGGGTGTGGAGAAAAAGGAACTCTCCTGCACTGTTTGGTGGGAGTGCAAACTGGTCCAACTATGGAGAGCTGTGTGGAGATTTCTGGGCCTACTAAACATAGAGCTTCCATATGATCCAGCAATTCCACTCCTAGGTATTTACCCAAAGGACACAGAAACATCAATTCCAAAGAACACCTGCACCCCTATGTTTATTGCAGCACTGTTTACAATAGCTAAGCTTTGGAAACAGCCAAATGCCCAAAAATAGATGACTGGATCAAGAAGATGTGGTACATATATACCATGGAATATTACTCAGCATTCAAAAAAGATAAACACATGCAATTTGCAGCAACATGGATGGCGCTGGAAAGGATCATGCTCAGCGAAATAAGCCAAAAAGAAAAAGAAAAATACCGGATGGTCTCACTCATAGCAGGAATCTAGAAAACTTAAATAAGGGACCAGGAAAAATGAATAACTATAAGAAAGTGAAAATCAAATCAACAAAAAACTATGAACCAGAGACACTTTTTGGGGGGCGGGGTGGGAGGGGAGGGATTGGGGTCAGAATGGGGGGGGCTGCAATTGTATGGGGAATATAAAATAAAATTTATTATTTAAAAAAAAAAAGACCACCTGTACCTATATGTTTATTGCAGCACTATTTACAATAGGTAAAACCTGGAAAACACCCAAATGCCCAAAAATAGATGACTGCATCAAAAAGATGTGGTATATATTCACAATGGAATATTATTCAGCAATCTAAAAAGATAAACTCATGCCATTCACAGCAATGTGAATAGAGCTAGAAGGAATTATGCTCAGTGAAATAAGCCAGTAGGAAAAAGAAAATATTGGATGGTTTCACTCATAGGAGGAATAAAGGGGAACCAAATAAGACATCAGTGTAAAAAAGATAATAATAATACAAAACTCAACAAAACAAAACCAGACAATTATAAATCAGAGACATCCTGCAGGGGAGGAGGCAGGAGAGGGATAAGAGGGAGGGAGGGAGAAGCACAGGGGACCGTAGTGATGGTGCAGGGGTTCACTGGTGAAGGAAATTCTATGGAGAATACACCTGGGGAGGGGAGCAAAATATTGTTTAAAAATGAACAATGATGCAAAAAATAAATTAATTAATTAATTAAAATAAAAAAAAATACACTAAAATTTTCTTTTACTGGTTCACTTGCTTTTTTAAGTGAGGCAAAAAAGGGCTAAATGATAGCTTTGTATCAGGAACTGCATGTAACCATTTAAGCTTCCTTGCAGTATGACACATGGGGCCACTATTTTTTACATGTAACAACTGAGAATGCCTGGCCTACTGAAGACATTCCACTTCTTAGCAGGACACAGAAGGCCTTTCATATTAAGACTTAGCCCAAACTCATCTCCAGTTCTTATGTTCCATTAGATCCTATTTGTTTTGTCCCAAAGAAGAAACTATATTCTTTCTTGCCTCTTGGACATCTACCCATGCTGTTTCTTCTGCTGTGGTTGTCTACTCACTTACCTTTCCTCCTGTGCAATGGCATCTCATTGTTCAAAGCCTGAAGTCAAATGTCACTTACTCTAGAAAAGTAGAATATTGTCTTTTTTCCTCTAATATTTTTTCCTGACTTCCTGGTTGGATGAAAGAATGAGACCCCACAATCATAGAATAGCAATTTAGCTGATTACCTATAACCTGCACTTCCCCTTAAAATGATGCCAATTCTCCTCTCTGGGATTTTCTATCTACCATCTTGGAACCCTGTGCTAGGGAGTGCCACCTCTGAAAGGCATGGCGGGTACAGGTGGCACATTAGGCAGTACATGTTATGACAATGGAGATCCTTGAAAAAGTTCTAAGAAGTGCACCAGGTCCTGAGGTCTTTGAAAAACTGTTCTACAGTGAGGAAGCTGAAACCAAAAAAAAAAAAAAATCAAGAGATTTGGTCTTCTGGTTTAGACATGAGGCGATTGATTATGCAGGAGCAGCTTTTAGGTCAATCGCCTCACCATCTGGGCCTTTTTCCATATCTGAAAAATGGGTTTGGTTCTTAGCATGCCTGCTTCTTCACAATGCTGAGGTTCAGATGAGATCTTGTGTTCTGGGTTCTGGGAAATGAAGTGCTGGCAAAGATTTCTATGGCTACCCTTTAATCTTGAGATTAAGGTCAAAGTTTCACTTTGACACTAATGCCCTCACTGTTTTTGCTCGTGCAGCCTTCTCTTCCCTCATCTCTCATAGACACAACCTTTAAACTTTTCCTTAAGGATAAACTAAACTATTTGTAAAAGACTTCAATATCTTCCATGAAGGAAGAATGCCGTTTTCTCCACCTCAGTACTATCTTCATTCAACTTCAGTCAGTTTAGATTTCTTTAGATGCCTTCCTTGGCTTTACCTAGACTACACTAGGCATCCTACACCTGCACTCTAACAGAACCTTTGCCCACAGACAAAGACTGGGAGTTCTACAAGGACAAGATTATGTCTATCTTGCTCCAATATAGGGTACATAGTGGTTGCACAAATAGTTGTTAATTAAATGAAAAAAAAAATAAATGAAAGATGGTATGATTGGATATTATACTCATGTGAAAGGTCCCTCTGGCCTCTTGAGGTGGTGGGATTCTCCTATGTTAGTCAAAACCAGAAGTTATCCATTCAGCACTGTGTACAAACACCAGTGTACAAGGAGCTGCTTCCTTTGCAGACAAGCCATTGCCCAAATATCAGGCAATATACTTCTCTCAGCATCTGCCTGCTCTGCTGACCTGTTTTATGGTGTGAGGTTTCATGTGCCAATGGGTATTGGGGGGAGAATTGTCCACATGGTCTGATTTAAGTCAGCTTTCTTGGCACAATTTTGCTGGTTGGCAGCTGGATAAAGTGTCCCAAGTCATATGCTCCTTGCTTGAAGTACTCTGGGAAAGTTGACAGAAGAGGACATTGGGTGACCTGAAAATATGGGGACAGAAGTCTGAGTATTTGAGTCACCTGCACCTACCTATTAACTCAGAAAACTGTTTTCATACTTCAGTGTGTCCTTTAGATTTTTCTCATTACTTCTTTAGTCCCTACTCCAGCGTCCCCCAGTATTTTTCTCCTCTCACCCTACCCTGCAGTGGTATGAAGAAAACTTCTGGGATTGGGTGGTTTGTGAAGTAGGTGCTGCGGTTGGAATAGAGATCCCTGGGCTGTATATATGGGGACCACATACAGGAAGTGAAAACTTCACACTAGGGCTCTGAATCAATGTGTAAGGGAATGGTAAAAATTCTCAAGTGCCCTGTACCACCTTGGCATGCTGCCTACAGGCACATGGAGGAGTGGTACGCTAAGCAAGTGTTAGTCCCTAGCATAACAATAACATTCAACGAGTTTATTTTTTATTTGACTACCTCATGTGAAGATGAGAAGTTTGGCTTAGGTGCTAAGATCTGTCTAGTTCTAAAAGGGAGCAATTATAAATCAAAGGTCAGTCCAATCTTGTCAGAGTGCTGGGTATGGGAGGGCTGGGGTGAATGTGACAGGTTGAAGTTCTAGACTGGCCTGTATTGAGGTATTTAACAGACTATAAACTCACTAAAAATGTGGGCTGCGGTTTAACTCAGATTTATCTTTGTTATTTATGAGATCATCTAACTGGTAAACAAATTTCTTCTGAGCCCTTTCCTCAACCATCAAAGAGTGACAATCTATTATACGGGACTCATTGTTCTTCTGATCCTGATACACCTCTGCCCCCATTCCTACCCTGCCATAGGTTTGGCAAATGTTTGTTGAGTACAAAATGGGAGATTCTAGTTCTAAAATTGTGTTCTAGGTATAATAAAATGTTCTTTCTTATCTCCCTTATGCCATAACTGACAAAGGTATTGCTGTAGTTTGTGACAATCATAGAATACACTTCAGAAGGGGCTTTCCATTTAATCTAGTCCCATTTCATATCTCCTGACACACTAATTTTAATATATGAGAATATTTGAGCAAGTCATATATAAGACTCTTGTCTCTAGGCTCTTTTCCACTCACTAGGTATTCTGTGTGCCCAACCTCTGTGCTTTGCTTCTCCTTGGAAAATATATAGTGGGTGCCAACCATAGTCACTTTAGATGGGAGCTGAGTGGTAAATGAAACCAAGTAGATCACGATCTGTTAGGTATTAAGAGGAGTGAAGCTCAGTGACGGTGATCAAAGGGGCTCTTCTGCAGGCAGGCTTCAATTAATACACATAGCCTAAAAGTATACATATTCTATCTTACTTAGATCCCAATAATTGTTTCCTTCTGCCCTCCAAGCACTGTTCTTGGAAAAAATTGAGAAATCCGTTCACTCTGAGGTCACATCTGACCACTATAGTGATCAATGACAAACACGGTTCAATGTGGAATTCCTCGCAAGGTGTCCTGGCACTTTAATAGAGAGCAAAACCAGATTAATATGTCCCCAGATGGGCCATACAGTCTCACTTTTTCTCCAATGTAACCCAGTAAAGAGGAACTTTGAAAACCCCTATTCCAGGTGTGGACACTAAGGCATAGAGAATTTCCTTTCTCATTTGTATCACTCCTTGAAATATCTGTCCCATCTCACTGATAGCTTTTACCTCAAGCCCAGAATTTAAATTTGAGATCTCATAAGCATTCACACTGATAGTAGACAGGATAAGCCTTGTTTGAACTTTTGAAAAAAAAAAATAGCTGGCATGAATCTTACCTGGGAGATCAAGTACAATATGGTCCCTAAAAATCAGGATGTGAATGTGCCAATTACTTACCGAAATTTGGCAAGGACTGGGAAGTGAAGCCCCGTTTTAGGCTATATGAGGATGTAGGTGAATAGCTGAGTATTTTGTGACTTTCCCCTGATTGACAAGCTCAGTGTTTTTTGATTAGAGTATGTAATGGGTATCTATCTGTGCTTTCTAGCCCAAACCCTTTGATATTTTGATGGTTCCAGATTGACCTATGCCAAAGCTACAACAGAGCCAATATACAACATCTGTGCAAAGATTATTAAAAATGTGAAATTTGTATGAAATATATTTGAAATGTATATATTTACATGAAAAATATATGAAAAAAGGAGCGTAAATTTCCACAAGGCCCAAAAAATCTAATTAAAAGAATTCGGGGGCCTCCCTAGTGGCACAAGGGGTTGGGTCTCAGGGCTATGAAGCTATCCACAGCCACTGCAACATGAGTTCAATCCCTGACCGGCCAGGGAGCTACCCACATGGCGCAGCAGACCTCCACTGTCTCGCCCACTGCTCCCCTCAGCAGTGTATTTCAGTCAGTCTGCTTGTTCTGGTCCTCATTCTGTCTCTGGTGAATCCTCTCCTCCCTTCCCCCACTTCTGGCCTTTACCCCAGTTTTTCTATGCATACATAAATGAATCTTTAACAAAATTTAAAATAACTCTGATGACATTCATTTGATATTTTAGATTGTTTTAACAAATTAGCAATGATGATAAGAAGACATTAGCAGCTTTTCTTGGACCTCGTTGTTAATGAAAACTTGAGCCTGCAGCCACAAACAGGGGTTGTAGCCAAGTTTTAGCTGGCAAGCTACTATTTTATATGACATTTTTGAAAATGCGACAGACAAACCAAGAGCCACATATGTATTCCAACAAACAAGTTTCTGCAATTTTTAATTGTATTTAGAACAACAAAAGATTCCAAGATTACAAAAGATAACAGAACATTAGAGCTTGAGGCTGGTCCTGCTGCTCAGTGGAGGCCAAGTACCCCTGTGAGAACAGAAGCCCCACAAAAAGAATTTTCAAGCAAAAGCGATGTTTGTTTTAAAAAATATTTATATGAAGCATTCTTTTTTTGTCTATTTCTCTAGTTTTTCTTCAACCTGAAAAATTAATTCTTACATCTGGTTACATTGTCTGCTCCCTCTTGCTGCCAAATTAATCTCAAGGACAGAATAAGAATGTCATATGCAAAGCACTCCCGAATCAATGTTCCAGTCTAGGGGAAAGGAGAAAGGTGTCACTGAGTATATTCTTGCTTAGTTTGGGTCATATAATGGTGGCTACTCTTCAGCACCTGAGTGGCTTGTGGGATGGGACAACCCCACAGACATTTCACTGCAGGACAATTAGCACCAGGGGCTAAGGTTGGAAGAGACTGCAGCCCTGGCCTGTCTGCTTTGCAGGGAACAGAGTCCCAAAATGGGAAGCAAAAGCCAGGGAGGGCACCACCAGAGAAGCAGCAACATTTCAGAATTATCTTTCCTTTGGGGTATGTGTGTTCCAGTCTTCAATAGCCAATGGAATCTGCATGATAACCTTGCTAAGTAGCATATGTGGGAACTATTTTAGGCCACAAGGGCCTCTCTGTCCATAGTTTTTCATCTAATTCCATAAAAGGCTGAAATAAGTGGGAAAATGAAGGGAATCAGTACCCGTGCTATACTGAATTGTGGTTGGAAATCAATCAATACATATTATTGACTTCTTGCCAAATCAAATGGAGACAAATCGATACAGAGTCAAAGGCTATTTTTTCCATTTATTTGTCTAGCTGCTAAATTTAAAAACTTACCACTTTTTTGGGGAGGGACATTTCAATTGGTTTGTTTCTTCATCTGAAGTATCTGAAGAGGAGTGGCTAATGTAGATTTCTGCCTTCACCTAGAAATGGTTGAGGTTTGGGAGGCTCTGGGCAACAGACCCCAGTGTTAATCTCTTACTTGAAGAAAAATACCCCTACCTATGGGCAGAGATGAATCTAGAAATACAACATCTAGTGCATTTAAAATTTTTTAACAAATAAAACCATATTTTTATTGTCAGTCTTTATAGAACATATCAAAAACCAGAATTAGAGCACACAGACAACAGTAGCAAGAGCACCTCAATTGCAGGTAAGTGAATTGTGTGAAATATGGAGCATTTTGCTCCAGGTTCCCAAATGCATGAAACTGCCTTTCTTTTACAAAAAATAGTGAAGAACAAAGAATGCCCTTCCTTTTTCCAACTGTTCAGGTCCCTTTAGGGGGTCACTGGCTAATCATCTAAGTGGCCCGTTGAGCCCAAGTGAAGATCTTCCTTAGGGTAAATCCCAGGCAGTTCCAATCATCTTCACCACTCTTCACACATTCATCTGCCTTGGCCTAGTAAAGTGCAATACATCACATACCCTACATTTCCCCCCTCTGATCCTAAGGCCTCTGGGTTAGGACCCAATAGGGGCAGAGATGTCTTAGTTATCTGAGCAACCCAGGGATCTTTTCTACTCTGAGAGAGCTTCCATATGTAACTGCAGCCTTTTTCATAGTACAAGTACACAGTTATGAACTATTATCTGGAACAAAATATAAAGGTGCAGCAAAAGGTAAAGCTATCAGGACACATTTTATATATATAATTCAATTATATATATATATATATATATATATATATATAATTCAATTTTAAAACATGGATACAAATGCTCATTTATAATGTATTTCAACTGTCTAACTTAAACCACCGAGAACTTGTTGGGCTGTCCAAAGTGGTCAGAAATGAGAATTACTGTCTGTTGTCCCTCTAGTGCAAAATCTTATCCTTTAAATGCTCTCCTCAGCAAGGGCTCAATTATTACCTTCAGATAAGCCAACATGGGCATTAGCAAACACAGTGACCAAGACAGCTCCATTTCAAACCATGCATTGAAGGAGCTTTAAGAATTTTTTGAGCAACTAATAGAGAAAAAGAAAGCTAATTTTGCCTATAAAATCATTTTGTGAAGGAACCCATAATCCCATTTTTTTTCCAAAATTATCTTCCACTCTCCTAAACAAGTATATTGTGGTTGGGGGTGGGCACAGAACTCTTAGGAGTCAGTCACCAGCAGTCCTTTAGTCCGTCTTTGGCTAGCTTACTGAAGAGGCACTAATTCTCCCTCCCTCCCTGCCCTTAAAAATTTTGGTATCTTAGCAGATAGAGTGTAATCTTTGGTTACATAATATGATGCTTTCATCTCTTTGTCTTTTTTTTTAACTGCTTTCAAAGATGTTCAAAGAGATTAGTGGTGAGAACAAACCTGCCTATAAAAGGCAGCAGGGGTAGAAACTTCCTTTTACAAGAAATTGCACATGCTAAATTACTTCTTTTGACTTTAAGATTAGGATTTGATCCTGTGCTTTAGTATTCCTTGTTCCCATGACTTTCTACATGGGTCAAACATGAAGACCACTCCCATAGCCCACTGCCCTCTCACCTGGGCAAGTGGCACAGGGTAATTAGTCAGCCTCTTCTTTTCTCAGGGTCATGCAGGGACCATGCAATAGTAGTTACTGGGCTATGTGGGAGAGTCTCAGAAAGTGAAGCCCTTGCAGAGGGATAGGAAGGGGTAGAGGGAGTGACTTGGGTTTTATATGCCCTGCTGTGTATCAGGGGCAAAAATAGGGCAAGGCCACGTCTGTGCTGTGCCTAAAGAAACAAACACTTAAAAGCTACTTGAACATGTAAGTTAGGTCACTTGTGTAGTATCCGTATCATGTGGGTGGTAGGTCTATTTTCTCTTAAAGTACAAATAGAATACTTCTTACTATATATGCGTATATCAGCAACTACCCAAAGGACAGAGAAAAACTTTTTTCCCCTTTTTTAGTGCTGGTGAAAATACAGAAAAATATATGTATTACTGATTTTCTTTTTTTAAGATATATGGCAGAACTCCTCCAAAAACCCCTTTCTTATTAAAAATATTAACAACTCTCCAAAAACAATGATACTGTCTGTGGCATAGAAAAACTATGAAACAAATAACCCATCACTCATTTCAGCTCAGAGGTCAGGCCCGGGAGAGTTGCCCAATGAACAAGAGCTGAAATGGCCACATGACTCTTTTCTTTGACCACAGAGTTTGTGACCCTGGCAGCTATGTGCTGCCCAGCACATACGGGTCCTTTCCCTGGTGCTTCTTTCTCTCTTCCTCACTCACCAAGCCATGAAACACTACAAACCCCTCTGGAGATAGTCCTTGCAACTTGTCTGGTGAGTGATCCTCATCTTCCAGCTCACCAGGTGAATTGGTCGGTAGCTGATCCTTCACAGGTGAGCACAGTGTACCATCCATATCAAGTCTCTTTGTAGAGCACAGTGCATGCAAAATGAGACTTCTGTCAATTACACTGACTGGAACAACAATGGTTAAAAAAAAACCTTCCTTTTATCTCTGAGAGAACAACGTCAAGCTAAAATATTTTTGCTCACTGAAAACCCAGTATAAAAACAATAGGCCTGAAGCATTATTCAGGGCATTTTCCCCTAGTCTTGCCATTTGGAAATTCGGAGTAATGTAGTTGTTGCTGCTTTTAATTACACTGCTATTTCACTGAATTTTAGCTTTCACAAATGAAAAACATATTCATAAAGACAAGAGTCACGATTGGGTAATCCATAAAGTTGAAAAATTTGGTAGTCTGAAAAATGTAAAGAAGAGCCTTTAGTATTTACAAGTAGAGGTATTAGAATGATATAATCGAATCCACGTACCATAAATGCTGAAAAACATTTCAAAACAGATGCAAAGGAACTATTAAAATTTAACCTATTATAGTTTCAATGAAAAGTGAATGATTTTTTTTTCTGTTTAAACATCTAAAAGTGATTCTGTGAGCTTACATAAGTCAAATGATTCATATCAAAGAAAACCAAAAATTGTCCAGCCTACCCTAGAAAGAGAACCAGTCAGTTTTAGTTATCTCCAGCAGTCTTGGATTGGTTAATACCCATCTTGGATTCACCTGTTCCTTGTTATTTAGAGAAGCTGTTTTGCAAGTTCTTCTGGCTATTAATATCAACACAGAAATCATAGGAGGAAATTCATGTCGACCATATGACATTACTCAAAATTATCTTCTCAATGAGTAGAGTGAACCAACTGAAACAGGCAGCTTTGGTGGCTGGCCCTTAATTTCTTGAGTTTAGCAGATGAAGTTAAGAGCTAAGTATGGAGATGGAGGTCAAGATGACAAAGTTGGTGAATTTTCCTCTGTATTCAGGATTGGGAAACAAAATCAACAGAACAGAGGTGTGCCCAAGAACACACCCTGAGTTCATGGGTGGCAGCCCATTGGAGCCTTTCTATAGGAGGCCATGGTTTTGGAGTCTCAATGTTTCAGTATCCCTCTGACTGAGAGGCAGCAACAAAGTTGGGGAATCTAAATAAGTATGGTCAGAGCCCAGAATCAGCAGCAGAAGAGGATGATTAGTAATCACATCAGAGGATGCCCATCTGGTTTTAAAATTTGCTTTTGGAGACATGACTTTAGCCATCTGTGTCTCCCCCTTGGTTTCTTCTCTCTTCTCCTCATGACTTCTTCAGGTTGATATGCTGGGTGGCAAGCGAAACATTTACAATATTTCTGGTTTTAATGCCTTCATTCTTCCCACACTAGTAATTGAGTTTTCTCTTCAACCTTGATATGTGTAACTCTTTTAGCTGCTCTGAAAAAGGAAGTGGAAATTTCTCTACTTGGCGAAAAGGTATTATCTCTGGAGGACAAGGGCAAAATTGTCCAGCTTGTCCAATCCTGTTGAGGCCTTCTTTTCAGTTTGTCTAAAGGTTCTAGAGATCTAATGGTTGATGACATGATCTGCAAGAGTCTTCAATGTCCTGGCATCTAGAGATAAATGTCAGTAATGTCTTGCTGACCTTCGGTGTGGGGAGGGGGTACTCTTAGTAGAGTCTATGGACATACCCAAAGATGTAAACAAGCTTCACCTCCATAGCTGAAATGCAGTCCAGGAAGTTCAAGTCCAAAGGACACTGAAGGTAGCATTGTAGCTTGCAGCTGCATGTAGTCAGGCAGAAAACATTTAGGTCTTTTAAATGTGGGGATAGCTATAGATGAAATCTTCAATGTCCTAATCAGGAAAACAGCCAAGCCACCAGTTCCTTTCCCTTCTGATTCTTGCCTCAAGCTCCTCCCTGGCCTACAAATGAGAAATCAGACCTGGATCCAGATGGGGTTTTCCAAAGGGTCAGATATCTTCTCTCCTTCTCACTGGTCTGACTCGTCAGTGGAAGTGGCCAAGTTTTGGCTAAAGAGAACATTCAGTTCAAAGCTCTTAGAAAAACTATTGAAAGTCAATTTTTGGGTGGAGGAGGAGGGTGTGAGAGAAAAGGGAGGGGGAGAGCATTCACATACAGACAAGTTTTCAAACAAGAAGCACATTTTCAGTACAATGAATTGCACTGTAGATGAACAGTTTAGCCTCAGGGGCCAAAGCTGTGGGCAGGTACTGGTGATCCATTTGCCCTCTTTGTCCTCTCTTAAATCTAACCTCCCCCACCCTCTCCCTCAACTCAGCTCTGGGGTCACCCTGCCCTCTAATGGCAATAGCCATTGGCAGAAAATAAAGTCTCCCAGGGAGGGAGGGTTTGCAAAAAAAGCAGTCTGACTCCCTATAGGCCTACAATTTTCACCTTATTCTATTCATGGCCCTCTTTGAGGATTTCTGTTTGTTTTTATATATTTTTAAGAGGAAAAATCCTTAGCAAGGTTTTTTGTTGTTGTTTTCCCAGATAGTCTCAGCTCTCTAAACTTCCTGTGGCATTAGGTGAGTAAACGTTTGTGTGGCTGGCACACAGCACAGTGCTATAAACAAGCACAAGTTGACACTGGGCCACATGCGGATCATCACAGATTTAAAGAAGTACACAACATTCAGAGCACAGTAAGAGTCGTGGCAGGGAGCAGAGTTTGAAGGTGCCATTGGAGGGTCACACAGGAGGAGGGGGAAAGTAGGAAAAGAGAAAAAAGCCCAGCAGAGAACTCAGGAACAACTTCATGACAAATTGGACATCAATAGAGGAAATTTCTCAAGGCACTGCAGAGAAGTAGAGCAGAGTTATAACAGGCATATATTTGAAAGGGGGGGGGAGGGTGGGGTAGGGAAATAGGGGCTTCCAAAGCTTCACTGGGTGTGGAAATAGATGGGCTTGACTTTCCCAGAAAGGATCTTGGGCACTTGCACAGAAATGATCTCTGCCATCATTTCTGGAAAGTCCACGCTCACCATGTGGGACTTAATTAGCAGGTCAAAAGTGAACTGGTGCAGCTCCCTTGCAATCTGTAAAGAGACAATAACAGATGGAGTAAACAGGATTGGCAAGAATTGGCTTCTATCAGGCTCTCCCCCCTTCCCTGCCCCACCACCTCTGTTTTCTTTCCCCTTCCATATGAGCGTATGTGTGTTGTGTGCATGTGTGCCCATGTGCACGAAATGATTTCTAGGGAGTCACTGAGGGCTCCCAAGAGATCTCTTATACCACTGCAAACTCTCTGTGTCAGAACAGGGTGTTCCTCTTCCCTGGTGAATAAATCACACACACACACACACACACACCCCACACACACCACAAACTCATATGCACATGACTCAAGGAAGAGGAAAAAAAAAAAAAAAAAAAAAACATCCAGGACTGTTTTGTCTGCCTAGACAACTTATCTGCACTAAGCCACTTCTCTGAGTCCCAACTGCTCTGTTCTCAACTCCTCCACCTCTTTCACAACATCCAGCTGGGACATTGTGACCTGTGTTCCTTTCTTCTCCACTGCATTTTCTTCCTGGACCACACTCAAAGTTAGAGGGGGATGAAAGTACCTCCTAACAGGTGGTGCCAGACCCTTGAAGAACATATTATCACTTGGCTTTATCAAGCTTCTTTCCCTGACAAAGCACCCTCCATCATTTGCTTACAGGCTGCACAGAATCCAGGAGCTTGGTGAGCTGGTAGAAGCGCCTTGAGCAGGATGTGGGATTTTTTCTCTTGCATGCAATGATACGATCAAGTTCCTTGATGTAGTTCATTCGAAGTTCATCAAAGAATTTTTGATTTTTCAGCCCATCCACTGGAACTGATGTGGGATGAAGACAGAATGGGGAGGGGAAGCATGCCCACGAGGGAGTATTAGACAAAGCACCAAGTTTTCTGACCACAGACTTGACCCCCACGCCCACAGGGAGGGAACCATGTACTTGGCTTCCTGTCAGTTGAAGTTTGAGTCTGGGCAGCTAAGGAAGCTTTAGTGCCAAGAAGGTCTTAGTGGAAACTAGATGGACTCACTCTGAAGGGTATCAAGTAAATAAAATATTCCTCGCATTTCCTTTATCTTGTCTTTTCATCTATACATTTCTTAGTACCTCTGACTTACACAATTTAACCTTTGAGTATCAAAATTTGCCTTCTTCCTTCACAGAGGCTAAGGCAGCACACTGTTTAGAATAGCCATTAAAGAAAGCTTCCTTAGCTGCCAAATAAACCTTGTCTGATTTGCTTCATAGATCCTTCCTGTTGTCAGAAGAGTAAATTCTTTCCAGGAGGCAATCCTCCAGTCCTATAGGAAATTATAAGTTGATTCTTGTCTGTTTCTATTTTTTAAAGATTTAATTATTTATGCATACAAGAACTAGAGTACAAGCCAGAGATGGTGGGGGGGTGAGAGGATTCACCAGAGACAGTGTGGGGAACGGAACAGGCAGATTGACTGAAATACACTGCTGAGTTGCTCCCTGACCAGCTGGGGATCGAACTCGTGCTGCAGAGGCTGTGGATTGCTTCATAGTGTGGTGCTTAACTCCTGGCACTACCAGGGAGGCCTTCTTGTCTGCTTCTATGATAGAAGTTATGGAAAAATTCAGAGACCTGCTAAAACTAGGCAAAAACTCCTCGTTCCAAAGACAGGCTGGGGGTGAGGATCTAATGGAGGATGATTTCTAGCAAAGAAATTGGTCTCTAGGCATAAAATATATCCCTGATAGGAAAAGGGATGCTAAGGGAGAGTGATAAGGGAGAGTGAAAGAAGAAAGATAGTGTCCTGGAGTTGGCTTGGCCTTCATTAACTCTTTAAAGGAAGAAAGCAATTCACCTCTGAGCCCTTTGGCCCTCAAGGGGATCCCCTGCCCATCCAGGCACTTACTAATGCTGAAGAGCAGCAGTGCCTTCATGCACAGGAATTCCTGGGGAGTGATCTGGAGCCATCCAAATTCTTGAGAGAGGTGCCTCATTCGGACACACTGGCTATACATCCGGGACTTGTGCATGCGGTACCTGGGACAGACACACAAAGGAAGGAGAGATACAAAAAACTTATTATATCTCCACTTGCCCTCCATTCCCCAGATTCTCTGAAAATAATTTGCTGTTTCTTTTGTTGGCGCTTCAGTGATAAGTAACAAAGATGTACTGTATTTCTCAAAATTCTGACAATCTGATAACTACTCATCTTCCCTCTCTGGCTAAGATATAGATTACCACATGGAATTTCCAGGTCCCTATGCCCCTTGTTTCCTGAGAGAGGGACAGGAAAGCTTAGCCAGAGCCAGAGCCAGTATCTGCCTTCCAGGCATCCCAGTTTGGAAGATTTCTAGGATTTAGGCCGTAGACATCAACTCTTAAGAATACCAGGATCCCAAATCTCCACAGGTGGTCATCTGTCAATTCCTGTCTCTTTGTTTGAAAACCATTTCCCACAATAGAAATTTAACAATTTATTAAAACCATTCTCAGTGAAGGAGATTGTCTATGCTTACCAAATCAGTCCAGAAATATTTCTAAATGTTCAATCTAAATATCTCTTGCTGAAGGGAAGCTTACTCCCTCATATACTAGATGTTCCTTACCACAGTTTGGGAGTTGTAAACACATATGAGTCTTTATTATACTGACTTGTGGACAGATCATCACCTTATCACCTATAAATTATATAGTGAGGTGGTCGAGGCTTAGTCAATTTCTCGGGGCGGGGTTGGGGTTAAGAAAAACCTTTGTTCCATGACTGATCATGGCAAGACTCTAAAAGAAAATACAGCATCTTCATGCTGGGTGGGGGGGGGGAGAGAGAGAGAGAGAGAGAGAGAGAGAGAGAGAGAGAGAAAGGAAGAAAGGAAGAGACTGAAATTGATTTTATTTCTTGTGGAGAAAGGAAAGGAAATTTGAAATCTACTTAAGTGGTGAGGAAAATACCTCCAGATTGGGCCTGAAGGCTGTGGTTTGACCCTTTGGTCCCAGAGCAATATCCCTGTCCACAATCTGAGCATGCTTTGTACTGACTAAGTAGAAGCTCAGTACCCTACATCAGTGAGTTATTAGCTGGCCTGGGAAAAGGGGGAAGGTGGAAGATAGTGAACATATAATCAATTCAAACTGTAACTCAACAAGAAATAGGAAGTGTTTATATATTATCACAAGCCAATTGACCAGAACAGTGCTGTTCCAAGTTCTTTCATCCTAGGGAATTTTTAAATAAGATCTGCTGGGGCCTAGCCTATTGTTTTTCCAAGCCTTCATTGATAACAGCACAGAATTCATGCAGGATTTCTATAATACTGCTATAGGTCCTGGAGACAAAGAAAGTGGGGGAAAGGAACAGAGAAAGGCAAGGAACATAACAAGTAGAGAGAAAGGACAAAATGCAAAGGAAGAGAAAGGAGAGAATGGAAGGTAGAAAACAAAGGACAGGGATGGAATTCAATAAGACAGAAGACGTAGGTGGGAATAAAAGAGAGGGACGAAGAAAATTGGAAAACACGAGTAACATTGCCTGGCACATAGTAGGTACTCAATAAATAGCATGTAGGAAGGTGTCACCGTGATACTGTTCATCATTTAACAGATGAGGAGTGTGAGGTTCAGGGAAGCTCAATAATTTACCAAGGTCACACAGCTAGGATTCAAGTCCATTTCCCTCACAACATATGCTCTCCACAAAGAAGGGAGGGAAAAAGACAGGGCTGATGATGGCTTTTGGTGTCAGAGTTTAGCAAATGAGCTGGCCCAGAGTCCCTTCTTCTCTCTTTGGGCCTGGGCCTCAAGTCTTCCCATTAGTAGCTGAGGAGACTAACTGCAGCAATAATTGATTTTCAAATGGAAAGGTATTGCATCCCTCATGAGTATTAAAAATGTGTGTACAGTTTGGGCAGTCATAGTTACTGGGATCCTGGTTGATATTTATTGGCAGGTGTCAGGGATGACAAATATATTCCAATATTCAGAAACATCTTAAACAGTGAAAAAATATTCCTCCCAAAGTATTAACAGCATCTGTTGGGAAACATTGGTTTAGCTGTTTCTAGGGAACCTAAGAGCTCCAACACAGTAGTTTCTTATATAAGCAGAAAAGGGGGTACCCATTATTTTAGGAACCCTGGACATCATGGGTATATGACCCTTACCCTTTGGGGAGTCCTGTGGTTCCTTGTAATGAGATACATAGGTTAGGTCAGAATACTTAGTGGGGTAACACATACTTACATAGAGGCAGAGAAAGAAGTGAGGATTTAGAAAATAATTATCAACTAGA
This sequence comes from Talpa occidentalis, assembly GCF_014898055.3. NCBI lineage: Eukaryota > Metazoa > Chordata > Mammalia > Eulipotyphla > Talpidae > Talpa > Talpa occidentalis. The sequence goes on from NW_023601543.1 coordinate 49,050,986, forward strand.
AAAAGGTTCCAAGGTCTCAGGGCTTTGAGTGGGGAGGGTGCTGTATGTGTTCAGGGAGTTGATTCAATCATTGAAGGGTAGTGGGAAGTAAATAGGAAGAGAGCTTTTCAAGGCCTGCCTTAGAAGATGGCATCATAGGTAACACTTTGGAGATCTGGAAATCACAAGGCAGGTTGTGCCAATATCCAAAGATTGTTGTTAGCTTCTTGCTACCAGGGTGAATTTGGAAGAAGGCAGTTGGGGACACTCATTCTTCCCACATGGCACTACTGTCCTGAAAGGAATCACTGGCCCAGATTTTAAGGCTCTTCAGTGTTGGAGGACAAGTGAAGAGAAAAGAGCAATTCCTTTGGTAACCAAATGGATTCTCTGTAGTGAGACTAACTAAAGGTACATGGGAAGATTTTTTTTCAGCCAGCTCCATTCACAGTACCATCAAGGGACCTCAAACTGTGGACCTAGTGAAGATTATCCCTATTAAGAAAAGATGGTATCAGAAAGGTACTCATTTTATAATTTCTCGCCTTTGTCAGCCTGACATTTCACATCAGTTAGCTCCCATTTTAGTTTTCATAAACAATTAAAAAATACTACTTAATTAACAGTTGAGGAACCTAAAGGTCTGGAAAATTAAGAATCTGGCCCAAAGAAATGATGTAGGGAACACCAGAACTGAGATTTACTTAATAAAGTATAATTCCAAAACTTGCTTATTCATGAAGTATGAAATATGAAGAGCTGGTGGTAGAGAAAGCATAATTATACCTGCTTTTAAGAGAGAGGAAGTAGTTGGGTCGAAGAGACATGGCCAGAGAGTTGTGGAGTTATTCCTCCCCATAACTTACCACTATGAGGCAGTATAAGAACTGGGAGTTAAACAGACATACTTAGAATTATTGCCAACATGCAGTAGCTGTGTGACCTTGGATGAGTCACTTTATTTTGTTAAACCCAATTTTCCCTATCCATTAAAAATAATTATTAATAAAGTGGAGGAAATCAAACTATCAGGAGGACTCAAAAAGACAGGTTTCAGAAAGTATCTAGGATAGTCTGGCATAAATGGTGACCAGCAAGTGGCCTCAGTGGTAGAAAAATTGATCAAAGGAACTTTAGCCCACGTACTACCATCTCTATGTTGCGCAGTGTAGAGGGGAGGAAACTTACATGGGATTCTAAGATACGTTACAAAGCAAGTTAGAGAGCTATAGTATCAGGGCTGGGCCTTGGGTGGGAAAGGGATGGCTTCGGTACTAACTCCCTTGCCTCCCACTGGTTGACCTTTCATCAGCAGAGCATAGCCACCTCAGATACAGCAGACTTGTTGAGGCCTCTACTGGCTTCCTGACAGGTCAAATGGGTTAACTCCCACTGTTACTACCATTACCAACCAACATGGCCAGGAGGTTGTGTTTATGTGAGCTCTGGGCCCATGAGCACTTACTCATTAAAAACCAGGTCAGGGGCGAAGTAGAGCATCCTGGAGTTGACATTGGTGAAGGACCGCCAGCCCATGGCAAACACCATAAGCCCCATCCAGGAGTACTGAATGACTGCCATCTGGTCGTCCACGTGCAAGTTGCGGAAGCCTGGAGGTGAGTAGGAAGCAGTAGTCAGATTGGGCATTGTTGGGCTGAGCTAAATCTGGGCCTCTGCTAGACTGAGAATCTTTGGTAATAGGATAGCTCCCGAGGAGTCTTAGGAACCATCAATGCTGGGGAGCAGGGGAAAGAACAAACTATATGAGGGGATAGATTCCTTGTCCTCTTTGCTACACTGAGCTGCTCCAATGATGGAGTCAAATGGGCACTGCAAATTGGAAGAGAATAATAATCTAACACTGACTGTTTTGTACGAATGAACTCTTCTAAGCACTTAACTTAGATTAACTCATTTAATCCTCACAATACAATAAAGTAGGTACCATTATTATCCCCATGCTATGAATCATTAAAAGGGAATATATTATCTAAGAGTATAAGGCTAGAAATCAGCAAGACCAAGTTCCAAAGCCAAGCAGTCTGACTCCAAAGTCCATGCTCTTGATCTCTGTTTTTTCGGCATAAGCAGTTGAATAATAATTCATCTGACATGAACAGCACTTTTCACTTCAAAAAGGCTTTTTCTAGCTATAATCTTATTTGTCACTTCTAACAACCCTGGGGGGAATGTTATTACTACACATTAGAATATATATATATATATATATATATATATATATATATATATATATATATATATATACACTAGAATTGCCTTTCACAGCAGCCACTGCCTTTTCCACACCACTTTCAGGCTGTATCCTTTCTCTAACCCTCTTCATGCTTCCCACTTCCTCTCTACTCTTCTCTGTTCATTCTGTTCAACATGTACCCTACCTTTGCTAGTTTCCTGCTCTACTACCATTCCTGTCCTACTATCATTATATACAAACAGGCCCTTTATGTTCTCTTTAGACTAATTTGTTGCTACTTGTCTTCTCATAATTGAGGTTTGAACTATTCTGAAAAATGTAAGTTTGCTGAATGCACCATCCTTTCTTTCACCACTATATATCTGTTACCACTGCACAGGCAGTTGCCTTTGTCTAGAATGCATTTCTCCTGCCCGAGGTTTTCCATCTGATAAATACTTACTCATCAGTCAGGTCTTCGTCGAAGTAATTATTTTTTCTCACTGAATCATGTGTAACCTCGCTCAATCATTCATTACATAGTATTGGAATTTGTCTATGTATACATCTGTCTCCCTCACAAGACTTGGAGCTTCTTGAAGACAGGGACTATCTCTTCTTACTCATTCTCCCTCCCTAGTACATAGCACAATTGAGATATCTGAGTAGCTTCTAAGAAATAATTAAATGGCCTTAGGACCCTTCCCTTGATAATTTTTCATTTCATAAAACAGGGATTAGAAAACCTCTGATCTCCAAACCTTTAGGCTTAGAACAGAGGATCACAGATCTTGCCAATACAACACAACACAATATATTACATGCAGAATAGACAGGGCTATGTTCTCTTGTTGGTTTCCAAACATTTGGATGCTTAAGGTATCACCTCAGAGCTCATCCCCTACCAGTACCTCATTTCTCCTTACCCCAACAGATCCAGAATAAACTGAAAATTTCTCTTGCTATACCTTATTAGGAATATTTCCTAATTTACGTATTTTTCTGACTTTACTATAAATGACTTCATATAATCCTCACAATAAAGCTGGATGGTAGTCAATGGGATGTTTGTTTTCCTAGCAAGGAACCCGGGGTTCAGAGAAGTTAACTGGCTTCTCAAAAATCATATACATATAGTCAAAAATCATATACATATAGTCAATCATGTGGTTGACTAAGACTGGAACCCTGATGTTTTTAATTCCTTCTCCATTGATTTTTCCACTCTATTGTTTGAAGGCCACTGCTCAAGAACTATGAAGGTTGGTGTGGTATTGGTAACATACATCTGAAGAGATTTGAACCTACACCCTTAAATCATACACAGTGTGGCAAATCAATATTAGCACAATAAAAATATAATTAAAAAATAAAGATCTTCCAAGGCCACCAGATTGTTCTACCTAGACATATTTTCTGCTTGGTTGGTCCCTGCCCCCACCCCCACACACACGCACGCACACACACACACACACACACACACACACATCCATTTTCCTTTCCTTTTCCAAGCCTCTCAGACATTAGGAATTCTAGGGTTCTTCATAACAACACCTCTTGCTGCAATCTTATTTCCCAAGCCTGTGCCACCCATCTTCACCACAATAATGTGCTACCACATTAGCCATCACCTCAGACCACAGATAATTTCCTCCTGAATTGCTTCTGGAGCACAGAATGCCTGGGACTGATTCTTCCCTGTAGGAGACCAAAAGCAAGATCCTAAAATAGAACATCCAAGATGTCTTGGGGAGAGGACCTGGGAGGACAGACTTTGAACATCTGGGTTAGGAGGCAATGGTTAGTCTGTTGAGTGTGTGGATAAGAGGGTACATAGGGGAAATAAGTGTCAAACTATAAAAGTACCAAAGAAGCTGGCGATGCTGATGCTTTCCTGCCACCCTTAGATTCCAGAAAACCAACAAAGAGGAGGAAAAAGGGAAAGCTTAGTTTGACTATAATGGTAAAAAATGGTCCTTAGTGAGAGCTGCTTAAAATTCAAGTCTAATTACTATGTACACATCAGCAACATGGTAGGTTAATTTTTCTTGAAGTCTAATCTGATTAAAATATCTAATTATGTTCTCTAGTGCCCATCTTTGAAGTAGCCTGCTCAGATAGCATTACTATCAAGTGATGAGTTGAAAAAACAATAACTCCAACAGATTTCCTTCAGTACACACTCACCCAACACCTATTTGGCATTGTGTTAAGCTATTCTGGAGAACTGCAGAGGAGTCATTCTCAGGTTTTGAAACACACCAAGTAGGTTAGGGAGCAGAGGCAGTTTCTTTGAGACTGTTATCTCATTAGAAACCAATTGGCATAATTTCTTAGCAATCTACAGTTGAAATCTGTAGTCTCATGTCTAGTTTGGGAGAACATGCCCAGACAATGTCATTAGGAAATCATTGCTTCTCTAGTGCACCTGACAGTCAAGGTCTTAAAAGACAATGACTTGTACTTGAGACATCTAGGGAAGACTGGTGGCAACTTAAATCAATTTCACTGAAAGCAGTAAATTAGCACTCAAACCTCACAATAATAACACACCATTTAAAGGCATCCGCTATGTTTCAGTTGCTGTATTAGGTGGTTTTTACACATAATCTCTGTATGGATAGCAATTTGCAAGGCAGTGACTATTCTACCATCTCTGCATATGAGGAAACAGAAGTACATGTAAACATATGATTTTCTCAAGCTTACACAACTAGTGCACATAGCTAAGATTCCAAACAGATATATGTGATTATAAATATACTGTGTACGCACAATCTATTCACCCTCTCTCAATTAATATGATCCTAAATTTATGTACCAGTCAGTATACTAGGAAATTTACATGTAACAAAAAACAACAAATTAATCTGAATAAGTTCCTAGCACAGTGTCTTAATAAGAAGGAACTCAATCTGTTGAATAAACAAGTAATTTGAAGTAATATATGATTATTGATAATATGGAAAGTATGATTGTGGTAATTCTTTTTGAAGCTATTATTTTAAATGCCCCAGAAATCATCTCCATGGATGAGCTCGGTGGTGAGCTGATACTGACTTTCCAACTTGTGCTAATATAATACATAGGAAAGGGGAATACATCCTGAAGTTTGGGTTGAGGAAAGCCTGTGGCCCACTCCCTCCATTCATACAAATTCTGTCATCATATTTCTCACTATGTTGAACACCAAACTAGAAATCAGGGGGAAGGAGGTCATTAAATAACCAGATGAAAAAATAAGCAAATTAACCTCTCTGAGCCTTGTCCTTTGAAATGTAGATACATCCCTATGATTCACAAGAGGTTTAATTGGAACTATATATATATATATTTTTTTTTCCTATATCCTATAAAATGTCACAAGTTAAGTGATTGATAACTGTTTAGAAAGATAAAACTAAATCCGTTACACATATAACATCAAGATATCCAGATGGGTGAATAAGTGGTAATAATTAAAAAAAAAGTTTCCCTTCTTTTTTCCTGTTTGTGTGAATTTTATGTTTTGGTGCAGTGTATACACAACTAGCGTTCTTTGGTCTTCTTTCCAATAATGTTAATATCTAGTAAATCTCAGCTTTCCAAGCAGGGGGGTTGTTAGGGAAGGTTTAGTGACTCAACTAGGCCTTGTGAGCTAGAAAGATAACAGAGGAAGTCAAAAGACAGCATGCATTGTCTTCAAAGGCAGCAAGTCTACACTGTGACCCAAATGACACTGGATAATGCCTTGACCTCTCACTGTAAAGCCCAGGGCTACAGAAGTACAGGGGGTACTAAACAAACTATGGGTAAATGCGATGAGTAGGAGATTTGGAATCAGGAGAGGATCTGTGCTCAAGTTCTAAATATGTCCCTTTGTGGTTGTGTAAATATAAGCCAAACACATCACTTCTCAGAGCTTCAGGGCCATTATCTAGAAAATATAGAAAAAAATTCCCTACTTTCAAGGATTCTTATGAGAATCAAATCAAGTAATACATAAGGAACTACTATGTTCACCACAAGTTTCCATTTCGATGGTAGTTATTATTACTCTGACTTCTTTTTTTAAAAGATTTATTTATTTATACATGCAAGAACTGGGATACAGGACAGAGGCATGGGGGAGAGAGGATTTACCAGAGACAGAGTGGGGAACAGAACAGATGGAATGACTGAAATACACTGCTGAGGGGAGCAGCATGTGAGACAGGAGAGGTCTGCTATGCCAGGTGGGTCAGCTCCCAGGCTGGGGATTGAACTAGTGCTGCAGTGGCTGTGGAGAGCTTCATAGGTTGCCTCTTAAACCCTTGCACCACCAGGATGGCCCTACTCTGGATTCTTAAGAAGAGGTTTGGCTGTTGATGTTACAAAAGAAACTTTGAATCACAGAATTTCAAGACCAGACAAACCCATAAAGGACTTATGCTTTGAACTCCATCCATGTTGCTGCAAACTGCATGAGTTTATCTTTTTTTTTGATTGCTGAGTAATATTTCACTGTGTATGTGTACCACATCTTCTTGATCCAGTCATCTATTTTTGGACATTTGGGTTGTTTCCATAGCTTAGCTATTGTAAATAGTGCTGATATAAACATAGGGGTGTAAATGCCCTTTTGAATTAATGTTTCTGTGTCCTTTGGGTAAATACCTAGCAGGAATTTAGAAGACCTAAATAAGGGATCAGGAAAAAGATTAATTATAATAAAGTAAAATCAAAATTAAGCAACTATAAACCAAAGACACACTACAGCGGGGGAGGAGGTAGTAGGATCAAAACTAGGATGGGTGGGAATTGTATGGGGACTATAACCAAGGTGAAAATGCATACATTGTGCAAAAATGAAAAATGATGCAAAATATATAAAATTAAAAATAATAATAAATAATAAATTAAAAAAAAAAAAAACTTATGCTTCGGTAGTTTCCAAACTGTATTTCCTAGAGTCCTACGGTTCCACAAGAGTGATCTGAGACTTCTCTGGGGCAGTGAGGGAGAGGCACTGGTTTTAAATCATTCAAATCCACTTATGTATATATATGATATTTCTGAGAATTGGAGTTTGTCTGTTAAAGGAACATTTATGAATCCTTCAGTAGAGGATCTCTGAGGTTTCTTTAACATTTAATTTTATTTATTTGTATTCATTTTCTTACATCATTGTTAATTTGTACAGTATTTGATTTCTCCCCTCAGGTGTAGTCCCTATAATTCTCCCACAACCATAGTGCCCATTAATAATAATTAGATTTGCTCAAACAACAGATGGCATAGGAATTAATTGAGGGCCCTATCACTGGAGATGGCTAAGCACAAGTTAGACAAACACACTGTATTTCTTTCACTATGACCTAATATTTCCTCCCACTTTGATTTTTAAAGTAATTTAAAGAACACTAAGAGTTCCTTGAAGCAAAATTTGAAAACCATTAATTTAGTGCAAATCATTTCATACATTATACAGGAGGAGAAACTGAGACCCAGGAAAGGAATTATCAGCAAGGCTACCACTAGAAACTAAGTGTTCTGACTCCCAACCTCATGTTCTTTCTACCATACCATAAGAGATTTTATAGTATGGTTCTTAAAGATGATATTGAATTCAGAAAATTAGTGAGATTCAAGATCATTATTGTTAGGGTGGGTTTATGCATGCACATTTAGAATAAAGTATCTTAAGACATATAAGGATGTGGCTATGTGCCTGTGGGTTGAACATGAACATATGATTGCTATATTCCAATGTGAAGTATACAAGATGCTCTATAATTCTTCTAGCTCTTTTCCTTGATTTCTGAGTCTCAGTTCCCATGTATTTAAAAAGAGAGCATACCAATCTCTCCCCCATAGGGTTATGGTGAGGTCTGCAATGAGTTAATGAACAGGAAAAGATCATTTATGGTACCTCATCTGTAGGGAAATTCACGAAATGTGATTTTCTTTACCCCATGCCCTCACAACCCTTTTCCTTACCAGGCAAGGCCTTGGCCCACTTCACCACATGTACAAGCTGTCTTTCGCCCAGTTCGTTGAGGCTAGAGAGCAAGGCTGCGAAGGAGTCGGGCTGGTTGTTGTCATGTCCTGCACATACCACACCTGGCTCAATGGCTTCCAGGACATTCAGAAAGATTGGTTGACATTCATAGCCTTCAATGTGTGACACTGTCAGCTTCTGAGTTGGCTCCTCAGTGGGGCTAGTGGCACTGGAAGACTCCCCTTCCTCCTGTAGTTTCAAATTACCAAGTTTCTTCAGTTTCCGAGCTGTTGGGAAGGATGGAAAACTTGGATTTATTATCAGTAGCCAAAATCACACAGTACAGTGACTCTGTTAGAAATGCTCCTTGAACTAAGAAAATAAAGATGCCCATTCTCTCTTGTGACAGACTCTAAACTTCCTAAAGAAAAGTACTCAGTTCATACACTGGTTCAATTATCATTCCAAATCCAAACTAAACTCAAACTTTCATATCTTGACTTTTCCCAATCTCTTTGCTAGACAGACTACATATAACTTTATAGGGCTCTGCATAAATGTAATATTCCGTGTTCATATGATGAACCTTCAATTTATTTGTTAATGCATTAATAATGTATTAATGATTCATATATTCATTTACTCATTCATTTAACAGACATACTTTATTAGGCCTTTGCTATTGGGTGCAGAAAGGCCCCAAGTCACTTACCAGTCTGGTAAAAGAGAAATAAATGTCCATGAATAATATCAAACTTGTAATGCTACAACGGAGATGTAAACAATAGAAGACGAAAATCTCTGTGCATAGGCAGAGTCAGGAAATGCTTTATGATGACATTTTTTAAAGATTTATTTATTTATGCATACAAGAGCTGGGGTACAGGCCAGAGATGCGGGGGGTGAGAGGATCCACAACAGAGTGGGGAACAGAACAGGCAGATTGACTGAAATACACTGCTGAGGTGAACAGCGGGCAAGACAGGAGAGGTCTGCCTCACCATGTGTGTTTCTCCCTGGACGGCTGGGAATCAACCTCATGCTACAGAGGCTGCTGATTGCTTCATAGTGCAGTGCTTAACCCCTTGCACCACCAGGAAAGCCCTATGATGGCATTTAATCTAGACCTTGAACAGAGAAAGTGATTGAAAGTGCATACAAAATGGCAATGAAGAGTGTTTGGGAGAAAAGTTTGAGACCAATGTGAACAACAGTTCACAAATTCATGGGTGAGGAAAGTGGTTATTTATGAAGCTGGAAACAAAGATGTGAACTAGATTTTATTGCATTTATCTATCTATCTATCTATCTATTTATTTATTTTCAAACAGCCAGAAACATATAAGATTTAATAAATCCTCTCATGACAAATCTGCATAGTCACCACAGATACAGATAAAGTCACTGCAGAATATTTACTCTTTCTGTTGTCCAAACTTAAGCTCACTTTTCCCAGTACCAACATTGGCCTTTGTAGTCCCCCTGATTTTCTTCATTCTGTTCTTGTGTTTCTTTTGCTGTTTTCTTGAGGTCTTTTTCTTCTCATGCAGGCCATATCTTACAAGTCTATGTTTGGGTTCATTTTTCTTTGTATAAGCTAAGGAGTCATAAATTATGCCAAAGGCAGGTGTTTTGCCATGTAAAAAATGGATTTTGAATCCAAATTCAAAGATGACATCTGACGAGGTTTTGTACATTTTAGCTAGTTTCGTCCAAATTTCTCTATTAGGTCCTATTGCCTTCCCAGGGTGAAGGACATCAGTGACCATTTGTTTCCACTGAAACAGTCCATTAGTCATGAACTTCCTGGTCTATGTAGTTACTGTGTAATTTATGATGGAAACAGATCTTCAGGCAGCCAAGGAGGAAAAGAACTGGGGCCTGATTTTAAAGGAGTATGTATGTTATATTATGAAATTTATGTTTTATCTTAATTACAGGTGATAGGCAAATACAAAATGCTTTAAATCAAGTAAATTATGTATTTATGTCTACCTGGCATGTCTAAGTGACTGTTAGGGTAAAATGCTTGAAATGCACACCTGTTGAAGAAGGGCTACATTTATTGTTTATGTTCCTAGGGATACCAGAAATTATAAAAGTACATCAATTTGGATTTATTTCTCTCTCAAGACATACAAACACACACACACACACACATACACATACACACACATTTTGGTTGTTAAAACTCTGAAGATGGAAAGGTTTTCAGGCACTCATGTCACTGGAGATGATGAAACAGATTAGATGCACAATAGCTAGGATTTCAAGCATCTGATGGCAATGAGGTTAATAAAATGGACTTGAATATCCCTTTCCATCTTCAGGATACTAAATTCTATCATCCCACTACTTTTGGGCTCAACAAGCGGGACTTTTCTGTTGTTTCAGTATTTCCCATTGACCACTATAATAGCCTCAAATATTGTCAGACATTATACCCATATATGAACTGTAACACACAAATTGATTTATTATCAAAAGAGAGTGTAGATAGGAAAAAGTTTGAAAGATCCAACAGCATCAAAGTAATAACAAATCCTGCCTCTAAAATCTGTCTACCAAATGGGAACCACGTTAGGTGGTAGTCATTGAATAGGATAGAAATAACATTTTCTTAACATTATTTAAATCAGCAATAATCCAAAACTCAAACCTTAAGAACCATCTTTTCCCCATGTTTACATACACACTTTATTTATTTATTTAATTTTTTTTTAAGATTTTATTTATTCATGTATACAAGCACTGGGTACAGTCAGAAGCGTGGGAGGGAGGGTGAGAGAATTCACCAGAGCCAGAGCGGGGAGCAGAAAAGGCAGACTGATGAAATACACTGCTGAGGGGAGGAGCGGGCAGCAGGAGAGGTCTGCGCACCATGTGGGACCCACACCAGTGGCCAGAGATCTAACCTGCGCTGCAGAGGCTGTGGGCAGCTTCGCAGCCCAGCGCTCAACCGCTAGGCCACCAGGGGAGGCCCCCCACACACAATTTAGAAGTTAGTATCTTGATGTTAATTTTGTGCTATTTCCCCAACATTCATATTGGCAGAAATACAAATAATTGAAAAGGTCACAACCCTGAGGTCTATTATAGACAGTTTAAATGGAGAAGACCATAAATCACTTTATGTCTAATCCTTTTAAAATAATAAGAACAACAACAAATAGAAGTACAAAACTGAGAATCAGATTGCTCAATTAAAATGAATATATACAACAAGAACTGTTGCTCATCTGTTTCTGGCTTCTGCAATATAAGGTACTTTTCTAGAACCAAATGTTAGTTCTAAGCAGAGAAATAAATCTAATGCAAACTTCATTCATAATGCAACTCAGTAAATCAAGACAAGAATGGATCATGCCTGGAAAAACAACTAGTGTAAAATGGGGAGGAAATGACAGAGTTGGTGGTGCAAAGAGGAGCATTTCTAGGCTGAAACTTGGGAAATCAACTCTGAGTGCAACATGACTTTATCCAACAGTAATTTCTACAGGACTTGGACAAGTCAGTAATAAGGAAATATTCCCACCCACAGTCAACTCCCACCAAAGGCAGTAGTTGGAAGGTATGAGCTGTGCAACCACCATCTTTTCCCAGAGCCAGAGGCAGTATCTTGTCTTATGAAACCACTGCTGACATGAGTTCTTTGTAGACAACTTCACAGGCTGTCAGAATCTCCTGGATATTCTTCCCTGGGAGGTTCTAGAGGTAGATCTCTACTTCCCCATCACTGGTACTTTCTGGTTTTGAGCAGTAGCCAAACCATGTACCTCCCCCCACCCCTTTCTAGCCTGGTAGAAGACAGAGACATAATCAATCTTATACCTGAGATAACTAAGAAAAATAAGGGGAAGTATTTTCCAGGGCCTTTTACATGCCTTACTCATGAATACATTACAACATTTAATACCATAAGGAACCTAAAACCCCGAACTCTACCTCTCGCCTAACAGCAGAGTTGAGGAGTGGGGCTGGGATTATATCTTCCAAGCCTTTCATTCTTACTCTTGACTTCCAACTCCAGTATTTAGCATTAATCTCAGATGGGAAAAAGCAACCAACTATAAGAATAGTATAGAAGCAGGTTTTGGGTACCACCATGGCCAAAAGATTTACAACATAATAAAACTGAAAGGATCCTAAGAAATAATCTCACCCAAAAGGTTATAGATTCACTGTATCTTCAGGACATACCCAGGTAATGCAGTGAAATGTGTGTTTGTGTATTTGTGTATGAGTGAGAAAGAGAATGGTGGGAACTCTGCTGAACTGAAGTGAATGGCTTCCTGCCTTCCTGCCCTTGCCACACATGTGCGACGGGCAGGAGCAGGAAGGCAAGAAGCCATTCACTTCAGTTCATGCACATGTGTGGGACACACACACACACACACACACACACACACACACACCTAGAAGGCATTCATACAATATTTAAAAGTTTGCCTGAAACTCATCTGTATTCAAAGGTTGAATCCAGTGCTTATGACTTCTCACACTAATCTAACCTTTCAAGTCAATGGTGGGGAGGATGAGGCCAGATAGGTGAGGTTACCCTAATGACAGAGTTGAAACTAGAACTAGGGCTCTTCTTTCTAATTCAGAATTCCCTGTGCCACAGGGGCTTTTCTGACTAACTCATTTTTACTATATCAGAATGCCTGTCTCCTAGCATTATTTATAGATTTGCATTGCCAGCACAGTTGCTATTAGTCACATATGGCTACTTAAATTTGAATTAATTAAAATCAAAGAAAAAATGAAAATGCAATTTCTTTGTCTCATTAGTTACATTTCAAGTGCTCAAAAGTCATGCTAGTGGCTAGTCACTACTACATTGGACAACACATATACAGAACATTTCCATCATTTCAGAAAGCTCTATGGAATAGTCCTGCAAATCTAAACTGTTCTCTGGGGCAGCTGTCCCTTTTGATATGCCCTATTCATGCTATTGAAAAATGAATAAAAGAATCCAAATGAATTTTATACAGATGAATCTATGGGCTTTTTCAAAAGGTGGAGGGACACACAAAGCAATTGTTACTGGTGCAATCAGTGAGGTACGTCTTGTCACTTCGACTCTCCTGCCAATGACTCAGATCTCAGTGGGGTGATGACTCCTGGACCTAAGCAAACTCATTACAAGCAAGATCAATATGTGCAGAGACTGTGGCGAGAATCCATCAAGATGAAATAATCCTTCTTCTCTGCATAGTGCTAATGAGATCTTGGCCGGTATTTTCACATCCTCCTCCTCTGGGACTTATATGGCATCAGCTTGAGGAAGAGAAGTCACATTACCACTTGCCTCCATGAACTAGGTAATATGTTGCTTCTGTGGCCACAGTGGTCCCAGCTGCACCAGGTGTTCTGGCCTCTCTGCCTAAAGAGGGTGACTGTACAAAACGTAATTGAAATCAGATTCCATTCATTCTGCCATAGGATCCTCTGTTCTCTCTTTGCAGCAGAGGCCAACATGTTGCTAGATGACTTGGGTGCTGTACAATGAGGCTTGCTAGTCTCAGCTGTTACTCGATGCCCAAGGCCTTATTTTCTTCCACGAAGGCCGCCCCCATGCCCCTCCTGCTGACTGCACCTGAGCCCCAGAGTCAGATCTAACTCTTCCAGATGAGATACAGGCCTACCAGCCCCCATCTTATGGGAGACACTTGTTGGTTTGTTTAAATTGAGTGGGGAAACCAGGAGAATAAAAGACAGTAAAGATAAACTGCTCTAACAGTTAACGGATTAACAAGTTGCTTTCAGTTTTAGCTCAGAGCAGTGACAAGAAAGGTCATTGACAAGATACTTCCCTGTCCCTGCATACCTACTATTTAGGAGGCCAGAACACCTGACATAATGTGTGAATTCTCTTGCTATTATCTGATAGAAAATTCACTTTTCAGCCTGTGTCACCAAACACCTAGTAGGCTGTCTGTAGAGCACCAGAGAAATATTTTTCACATCAGGTTCAATGGTGTACCTCTCAGAAGGACTAGATGTGATTATCTGTAGTTTCTCTGTGACCTTTAGGCATTGTTCCAGTCTCCTTCCTTGATATCTCAAGACAGAGGCCTTTTCATCTATGAGCAGGGGAAAGGTGGGGGTGGTCAGCTTGCAAAGCCTTACAGATGTTTTTCTTTCCAAATTTCAGCATAAAATTTGGAACATAAAATAACCACTTTCTGTTATTGGTAGACTTCTAAGGTGGACTCCCCCCAATACACACACACATACCCCGAATACCTAACTATAGTGTTTTTCCCCAGTTATTTAGTCAAACATGAATCTAAGTGCTATTGTGAAAGGACTAAGCAGATGTCATTAAGGTCACAATGCAGATGAATTTTTAAGCGTGGATGGCTTTGAGGTTGAGGGACGTCACCTAATCAGATGAGGCCTTAAAAAGAATAGGGCACTTTCTGGTAAGACACTTGTGCAGTCAGGGTGATTAAACATTAGATTTTCTGTTACTGACTTTGAATACCAGTAGTTTACATGGCAGGAAAGAGGGCAGCTTCTAGGTCCTTAGTACAGCTTCTGGATGACAGCCAGTAAGAACATAGGAATCATAATCCTAAACTGCAAGGAACTGAATCTTGCCAGTCATATGAACTTGGAAAAGGGCCCTATGTTCCAGATTAGGATATAGCTTCACTACCACCTTGTTTCATCCTGTGAGAGACTGAGCTGAGAACCTAGTCACGCTGTGTCAGACTTCTGAGTTATAGAACTGTAAGCTAATAAATGAGCATTGCTTGAAGCTGCTAAATTTACAATAATTTGTTATGCAGTAATAGAAAACAAATAGATCTTCTTATAGAAGTATGGCGAAGCTTTGAAGTCAAATAATCTTGGCTTCAAATTGCAGCTCTGGTAATTACTAGCTTAATAACCTTGTAACCATTATTTAGCTTCTAGCAGACTCATTTCCCTCATGGTATAGATAAACCCCCTGAAGAAAAAGGACTGGTCCAAGGGCAAGCAGTGAATTAGTGCTAGGACTGAACAAGGATTAAAATCTTGTGACTTCTCGCCCAGTACCTCTCTGTTATCTGGGACTTGAACATTTTTGTTCAGCAGAGATTTTCCTCTGTATCCCCAATACCTAGTACAGTGGTTAGTGCAAAACTGATGCTCAGTACATGCTAAAATAACATGCAGTTATACTGGCTGTACACAAGGCTTTGCACTTACTCTTTGCTTTAGTTAGCTTGTTTTAGGCCAGAAGACATTCTGAGACAAGATATTAGCTATAGGTAGGGCAATGATCTATGTTCCAAATTGAAAATGCAATGTCACACTTTTTCGTCTGTAACCTCTCTCATTCATAGAGTGATCGTCTTTCAGACGGGAGTGTAGAATTCCTCTGGGATCCTTATTCTATTGGTCATACAGCCATTCCTTGACAAACTGGTGTCCAGGAGCTAGTATTTTCTTTTGGAAGATGAGATTCCTCAAAGAATTCAAGTACTACTAGTGCAACCTTACTGCACTAAGCAATACAAACTAAACTTAAGGATTTGCAGCAGCACCATTACTATAGGGGTGCCCCGGTTAGAACACCCATTACACTGGAAATAAACCCACTGGAATGGACATAAGGCCTGCTTTTCAGGAGATGATGTCCAAAGGTTGAAAGTTACCATAGCACCATCTTTTCTGTTCAATACTGCAGTCCTTAATTTGCAACAGAAAAAAGCTGTTAGTAAGTCCCCAAACAGACTGTCTAATTATCTAACCATTCCTAGAGAGTAGGGAGTAAATGGCTGCTGGTGACCTAACTTGGACAAGGGGAAGAAGGAAAAGCAGAAATAATAAAGAACCAGATACAGTGCAGAATGGATGGGATGAATAACACATTATGAAATGAAATCAAGCAACAGAGTTTCTTCTGCATGCTTATAAGACAAATTCAGATCTTTAGTGTAATTCCAAGTGCTAAGCAAACATAAAGGCAAGTCATGTACAGTGCTGCAAATTCCTGGGTGAACTATAGGCATATGAATCTATGAGTATTTGTGTTGTGCATGTACTTATATAACACTTAAACGTAAGGATAATAAACTCAATTATTTTCACTAGTCAAGCAGACATATACTGAGAAAACAGCCTAGTGACCATAAGTAGGATGAGCTGGGGCAGTGATTGTAATTGATGCCCTGCATAGATGTATTCTATGTACATTTTCTAAGCAAAGACTGTGCTGGGGAAGCAATTCTGCAGGTGGATTTTGGCAATTTGTGGCCTCTGACTTAAACCTTGTCAGCCATTTTTCCATCCACTAGAATTAGAATCAAAGAATCTCACTGTGCATATAATTTTTGAATTAGTAAATCAGGGGGACATGGAATTAGGACCTAGGGGAGTTTCCTGTGTGACTTCAGGAAGATCCCTTTCCTTCTTTTGCTGTTAGCTTCCTCTTATATGTATAAAGGGCAGCAATCAAAAGCAAACAGTCTGGATTCACTCTGTCTCAATGATAAACCTGACTCTACTGCTTTTAGTTGTATGATTTGAGGCAAGACTTAAAATCTCTGTACCTCAATTCCCTCATCTATAAACTTAGGATAATGGCAACCTAATTCATAAGGGCGTTAAAAAGGAATATACAGACACTGTGTTGATGTTTGAGAGTAGAGAGAAGATTCTATACAACCAGAAAGATTATACAAGACTAAAGTATGGTGAAAAAAATAATGAATATAAGAAGACAAAAATGCAATGATGATGTTGAAGTTCTAAAATGGTTTTCACAATTATAATTGGTTATTATGGGATGTGTGACTTTGAATGAATACCTTTATTTCTTCTAAACTTCAGTTTTCTCTTTAGTATAATGGTTACAATATGACCAGATTACTACATTGGGACTATTGCTAGGAGAAAACAAGATGACCTCAGTGAGAGTGCTCTGAATCCTGTAAAAATGTATATTAATAGGTAGACTGTGGTGTTTTTCAATTATGGGTCTATAGCTAAAAAATATCCTGAAAATCTGCTTAGGGTGGAGTATCTATAACAAGTATGGTCCTTCCATCTTGGGCAACTGGTATCAAGTCAAAGACTGAGGGCCAAAGGGACAGGTTTCAGAATCCTAAAGCCTCACACCATATAAAAAAATCAACTCAAAATGCATAAAAACAACTGAACATAAGACCTGAAACCACCAAATATATAGAGGAAAATATAGTAAAATACTACATGACATGCTTCTCAGCAGCATCTTTAAAGACTCATCCCCCAAAACAAAGAGTGTGAAGGAAAAATAAGCAGCTGGGATTACATCAAATTGCTAAAAAGCTTCTGCACAGCAAAAGAAACATTAACTAAAACAAAGAGACACTCTACCAATTGGGAGAAAATTTTTGCACTCCATACAACTGATAAGAGACTGATCACAAAGATACACAAGGAACTCACATGACTCAACATAAAATAAAGGAAATAATCCAGTCAAAAAATGGGCAGAAATGCTAAAAAGAAACTTCTCCAAAGAGGAAATGGGCCAACAGGCATATGAAAAAATGTTCAACATCACTTGTAATCAGGGAAATGCAAATCA
Source organism: Talpa occidentalis (assembly GCF_014898055.3). Lineage (NCBI taxonomy): Eukaryota > Metazoa > Chordata > Mammalia > Eulipotyphla > Talpidae > Talpa > Talpa occidentalis. The sequence goes on from NW_023601543.1 coordinate 49,068,689, forward strand.
AAACCACAATGAGATACCATCTTACACCATTGAGAATGGCACATATCAAAAAAACTAGCAACAACAAATGTTGGCAAGGGTGTAGAGAAAAAGGAACTCTCCTGCACTGCTGGTGGGTGTGCAAACTGGTCCACCCACTATGGAAAGCTGTGTGAAGGTTCCTCAAACTAATAAAAATGGAGCTATCATATGACCTGGCAATTCCACCCCTTGGGTTCTACCCAAAGGACACAAAAACATAAATTTAAAAGGATACTTGCACCGTTATGTTTATTGCAGCATTACTTATAATAGGCAAAACATAGAAACAACATGATGCCTAATAACAGATGAGAGATCAAGAAGATTATATATACAATGGAATACTATGCAGCAATCAAAATATAAAATAATGCTATTCGTAGAAACATGGATGGAGCGAGAAGGGATATTATGCTCAGTGAAATAAGTCAGAAGGAAAAAGAAAAATACCGGATGGTTTCACTTATAGGAGGAATATAGGGGAACCAAATGAGGGACCAAGTGGGGGAAATAGTAATGATTAAAAATAAGAAAAAAAAACACAACAAAACCAAACAACTATAAACAGACAAGTACAAATCAGAGACATTCTGTAGGGGAAGGGGAAGGAAAGGGACCAAGGGGAGGGTAGGAAGAGCACAAGGGACTATGGTGGTGGTGCATGGGTGAACTGGTAGTGAAAATTCTACGGGGACTTTACCTGAGAAAGAATGTCGAAAGTGTTAATAAGTAAATAAACAAATAAATAATCTGAAAGATCTACCTTACAGAGTTCAATTTTCTCTAAAAGTATGCATGCAACGTGCTCAGTACAGAGTAAATTTTGTAGGTTAACAAATGATGCCTCCTAGTCTGGCTAATTGCCAGTTCCTATAATGTTCCATTTTATTCCCTTTATCTCAAACATTTCAATTTCCTGAAAAACTAACTGATGAAATATACTTTCCACACAGATTGAAATCAACTAGGGGATAGGGTCAGAAGTGGAGGGATACCCAGACATCAATATAGTACAGTTGTAGATACCTAAGCGTTCTACAAGTTTCATTAAACACCCGTGAGAGGAGGTAAAGTGGGTCTGAGTATGTGGCTCCAATCAACCCAACTTCTTTCAAAAAAGCAGCAGTGTTTTGCTCTGTATCTTCATTTGGGACTGCACATCGGATTTTGTTTGAAGGAAAGGGTCCACTGCGAAGAAAATGTTAGAAGGTCCCAGATCTTGTTTATACTTTCCTCTCCCACCCAAACCAATCCCTGTTTTAAAGATGAGTAGACTAAGGCCAGAGCTAAGTCAAACCCAAGGTCACACAGTTAGATGGTAGAAGAACAGTCACTAGAACCAGGTATCCTGACTTCTAAGGTGCTATGCTTTCCATCTCATTAATCTGAGTAGCAAACTAATGAGAAGATTAGTGAGAAGGATCTGTTGGGGATGAGTGGAGAAGAATTAGGGCAGAGACAAGAGACGGAACAAAGCCAGTCTCTGTCAGGCATGGAATAGAGAGTAGTGGGGAGTACACTCAAGTGTAAATGTGCAATAATTAGTATAGGCCAAATTCTCTCAGGCAAAAAGGCTCCTTGGTCCTTTCTTCCACACTGCCATACTCCCAGCCCCAACTCTGAGTCAGAGGAATAGCCAGAAAAAAGAATGTTAAATTTTATCTTTCAAGGTTTATGTTGGACTATTTAGTCTAATGGTTTTTAGTTCATGGATGAGTAAACATAATTAATAATAGAATGATATGCAATAATGCACATCTTTGCCAAAGTACAAGATCTGGCAGAAACTATTTCCAAGTTTTCTCTCTCTGACTATTGAGCCAAAAGAAAGGGGTTCACCGTTCAGATGCCATCCTGGGTGAGGGGCACAAAGTCATTACCAAAACCTGATCATGTGAAATTGCAGAGCCTGGAACTGCTTTCTCATACCAGGCTTTTCCACTGGAAAAAGTAACTACATGAATTTAGAGCATACATGCTTTTACAATTACATTTAAACTAACATTAAAAACAAATGTGAACAGTCCAAGCTGAACAGGTCAGCCTGACCTGGAAAGCAAACGAGAGGGAAAAAAAAAAAAAAAAAAAAGAAAGGAAAAAAGAAAAAAAGGAAAAAGGCCCAATGTTAACAGCATTAATTCTGTCAGTCTGTTGTAAATAAGAAAATACCACTGGTGTATTAATGGCTTTATTAAAGGAAAACTCACTGGCAGAAAAATGCAACATCCAAACAAATAGAAAACAGTTTAAAAAATAAACCACATTAGCCTTTAAATCCACATTAGAGAAACTCTTGTTGGTCTGGAGATTAAAATTCTGCCCCAAGGAAGGCGTAACTCCCCTCACTACCGAAATTCTTCTTTGGCCTTTTCTCCAGAAAGTTTGTGTGTGTGTGTGTGTGTGTGTGTGTGTGTGTGTGTGTGTGTGGACTGAAGAAGGAAGAAAATGGAAAATGAAGGGCCCTGGCGAGATAGGAATAGTGCTTCTGACTCTCACATCTGTCTTACCCTGGCATCAGAAATTCTACATCCCCTAGAAAGAAACTGATTTCAATATAGAGTCTCTGGAGCAGAGACAAAGCACAGCAAAATATTAAAAACACTAAATACTTCTTTTATATCAATGCAAAGTTTGAGGCTGGTTTGGGAGGTCTTACACCTGATGGAAAAGTAAGCTTATGATGTAACAGAGAAGTGGGAGAACATGGGGGCACTAAGGCTAGAAAGTCTGATCCACTTTCCTCCATTATCTTAACTTCAATAAGAAACAAGAGTAGAGATTTTTTCTTAGATTTTTCCTTCCTCTATTTTTATGAAATGTTCAAAAGTATGTGCACTCCTGAAAATAGAGACACCTTGACTTTGGGAAGAGAGAAAAAAAAAATCTGTCTGGCACCAATCTCCTAGTATGTTTGAAGAGAGGAGCTGGTTGGCTTCTTGGGGCTGCTCCTCCAGGAGTAACAGAAGTCTGGTCTTTGTTTAAATGGACTTTTGTGGATCAGATATCACCTTCAACTGAGTGATGAGGTCTGTGGTTAGCATAGGTCTTTGGCAGTGGTCCAGCAGGATGGAGTAAGGGGGAACTCATGAGTTGCTTAATAACTGAATGAAAACAGCCACAGGAACCTCATACAGACAGAGTGGTTTCTAACTCAAAGCACCTTAAGTTAGTCCCATCAGCAAAGCTTCTTTCATTCAACACATCATGGAATGCAAGCAAACAAATCAAAGTTTCATTATATCACCCTAAGTCAGTTCCTGGCTATTATCACATATAATCAAGAATAATCAGAAAACACTCTGCTAATCCTAAGCCATATTACAGGAAACAATAACCAAGATACACATTACTACAGAAATGGTAACTGCTACTACTTTTAGAGTTGGTCCTCACGACATTCTCGTGAGGTAGGGAAACACCACTTGTACCAATGTGGATAGTGATCAATCATGAGAGTGGACTCCCAGCCCAAAGTCAGAGTCTGTGCTGAGGAGTAAGGGCTTCAACCCCTAAGTTTCAGACTTCAGGTGTTTCTGGGATATCCACTAGAGAACCCTCCAGAATCCTCATTTTTTAAAGATTTATTTATTCTATGCATACAAGAGCTGGGGTACAGACCAGAGGTGTGGGGGGTGAGAGTATTCACGAGAGACAGAGTGGGGAACAGAACAGGAAGATTGACCAAAGTACGCTGCTGAGGGGAGCAGCAGGAAAGACAGGAGAGGTCTGCTGTGCCATGTGGGTGGCTCCCTTTCTGGCTGGGGATTGAACTCATGCTGCAGAGACTATAGACAGCTTCATGGGTTGCATCTTAACCCCTTGTGTCACCAGGGAGGCCCAGAGCCCTCATTCTGAATGATGAAGGCCAGCCCTTATTTATTGTTTCATAGTTTTGAGATGCTTGCAATTGGCAACCCAGAATTTTTTGAACATGAAATACACTGTTGTATGACGCAACTTAAATGAAGGGCTTGCACTTAGTAAGCCCCATAATTAGATACCTGAGTCAGTCCTATGACATACGTAGTAGCATACAAAATTGGGAAGTGGGGGTGGCTGCCATTTTGGAGTAGGGGTTTCCTTTTCTTTTTCCCTACCTACCTCTAAGCAGAGGTAAGATAGGGAAATTGAACATTCTTTATTTGGAGATGTTTTTGTTCCCAATTTTTCCTTCTGCTTTATTGACAAATACACTAAAGAGTTTAGATATACGTTTGTGTGTGCTTTTCTGCACACAATGGGCAAGAATTGAGCAGGGAAGGGAGGATATGGAGGTGAGAAGGGAAGTGGAATTTAATAGTCTCATTACAGCCACTCAGAGCCCAACAAAAGCTCCCTATTCTCCTTTCTGAATGCCTTATAGCAGGCAAACAATCCCATAATATTACAAGCATTATTATTCAGCCTGGAGATGAGAGTGATTCAAAATTAATGTCTGTGTGCCTAATAGCTCACTAATCAAAGCTTCCATACCTAATTTTTTCCATCCTGGGGAAAGTCCTCAGTCTTTTACAGTTTCACTGTCGCCAGCATGATATAACACACTGTGCAAGCCGAGGCCAGTGACCTTTTGTCTTAATCAAGATCCTGATTTTTTTCTGAGATTCAAATGCCAGTCCAAGTTTTCTGCAGGTAATTTTTTCAGGACTGGTGCTTACATTTTTTTAATCACTGATTGCTAGAAGGCTGAAATATCCCTCAATGATATTTTTTCATTTAAGCCACAGAACCATTGGTCCGATGAGGGGGAAAAAAAAAGCATTTTCATGCCTAGTTTAAGAGCTCTAAAATGTCTAGCAAAGGATTAACCTGACTGAGGAGAATGAAACCTGATTCCAAAAGAGATGATCCAGGGTGAGATGACATTTCTAGTTTACGTTTTAGATATCTGTTCGTCGTGGAATTATTAACACTAGTAGACAACTGAAAGCTCTACTGGTTTCTGGGTGGCTGTCTATAACCCTCCCTACAGTTCTACTTCTTATAAACAGGATACCAGGGGATATACCAAAACATAGAAGGAAGAATCTTGCTCAGGTCAGTTGTCTATGTATGAGTTCAGTACAGTATGAAAATTTCTTAGTCATTTTCATGATCTTAAGGAATATTTCCTAAAATTTATAAAAGGGCCTCACCTGGTGGCGCAGGTGGTTGAGCGCCACACTGTGAAGCTGCCCACAGCCTCCGCAGTGCCAGTTTGATCCCGGCCGGCCTGCGAGGGTCCCACATGTCACAGCAGACCACTCCTGTCTCGCCCGCTGCTCCCCTCAGCAGTATATTTCGTCAGTCTGCCTGTTCTGTTCCCTCTCTATCTCTGGTGAATCCTCTCACTCTCCTGCGCATCTGGCCTGTACCACAGTTCTTGTATAAATGAATAAATAAATCTTTAAAAAAATAAAATTTATAAAAGCAGACTTTACTCTTCTTAAATCTGAAGTAAATGTTTTCAAAGAAGTAGTCATCAGTTGAAATTATATTTTTCTTGAATTATCATATTTGAAAAACACTTGCTTTTGTATATATAACCTATTGTGCTGTGTGTACTCTTATCTTTCTGTCTATTCCATTAGAAAAATATTGTCTATGTAATCATTGTACTCTCTCAAGAGTAACTGAGGGATTATGGAGCACTCATGGCAAAAGTATACAAACTCTGCTGCTTTTAGACTTTAAAAACTCAAGGACTTTAGGTGGAAATTTCACAAGTGAGATACTCATTCAAGTACCAGATATAAGGTATTATCAATTTTGATGATAAGAAAAAAAATGACTTATCTCTAACATTCAGAGAGACAGGATAAATCATATATGTGCTCTTCTAGATAATGTGGTCTGGAGGAATTAAGAGATACATTTTTCTGTTATCTCCTTATACAAGTTCACTTGAGAACTAAGAGAGAAGTATAGGTTTTTAACCAACTGGAGGATGGCAATCTATGTAACGGAGAGAACAGATTTCCAGGGTTGATTCAAAGGTGACTCAGACACTAGAGAACCAAGGTACCAGTACCTAAAGTCACACTGCAATAGCAAAAATAAAGAACATGCCCCAGTGGTACCTGAAAGCAGTAAGACCAACTCACAAGCGAAAAAAAAAAAAAAAAAAAAAAAAACAAACAAACAAAAAACAAACACAAAAGTTGGGACAGTGATATTTTTATATACCTACTATTTATCAATGACAATTTTTTTTTAACAGCTTCTTTTTTTAAAGATTTATTTATTTATTTATACAAGCACTGGGTATAGTCAGAAGCGCAGCAGCATGAGAGAATTCACCAGAGCCAGAGCGGGGAACAGAACAAGCAGACTGATGAAGAAATACACTGCTGAGGGGAGCAGTGGGTGCAGCAGGAGAGGTCTGTCGCACCATGTGGGACCCTCGCTGGTGGCCAGGGATGGAACCAGTGCTGTAGATGCTGCGGGCAGCTTCGCAGCCCAGAGCTCAACCGCTGCGCCACCAGCGGAGGCCCAATGACAATTTTGTATGGAAGATTTTATTATACTCATAAGGTAGGTGGTCTTACAAAGACCTAATGATTTGGCCAGATCATCAAAAACTATGTGGCAGAGCCAGGGCTAGAAACAAGGTCTTTATGAACTTGAGTCCATTATGCTATTTCAACTACACCACAAGGTGTAGAAATAGAAAATTTGTATCAAAAAAGGGAAATTATAAGAGTTGAGCCACATGGTCATATTGATGTCAAACTTAAAGGGCAATTCTGCTCCTCTGTGCATGTCACAGTTGTGAGAGCTGTAGGAGCACTCGGGTATATGAAAATAGTGTGTGGGGAGTAACACTTCTCAGAAATGAGATTTATCACTTACATCTCCAACATGAAGATTATTACAGTCCTAATCTACAGAGTCAAAGGAGAGGGGAGAATGTCTCAATAACTGAGCTCTACATTATTTATTCTTTATGATACTCTGCTGTCTGCTGAACAGGAGGTAGAAGTCATTCAATCTTTGGTTGGGAAGAGGGAGCTGAATTCTCCAAATCTGTCATTGTCAGGTTTCCTGCTTTAACAATGATAATGGTTATGTGATAGCACCATTATGACTTTATCAGTAGATGTTGGAATACTGATCAGTTGGTGCACAAAAGAACTGTTAAATTTTAGAGATGTCTAGATATTCAAAATATTTAATAATCACTCTGCATGATGCTGTAATAATTATATTTCTCAGAATTAATTTGTCTTGCATGCTTGTGGGGTCAAGAATATGCACCTATAGCTATTAAATGACACATAACTTGGCAAGAACTCTGCTTTGGCCTGGACCATGTTATAGAACTAGTTTTCTCAGAACCAACACCAAGGAACAGTGACCCAGCCCAAGGAAACAGGCTTATATAAAGGAAGGATTCATGTATATGATCAGTATTTCCAGGAATCAACCCAAACAGATACCATTAAACCCAGGAACTGAGTCAGCAATCCTAGGTTTTTAGAAAAATCTGATGCTAGAAGTTTCCCCCTCTTCAACTTGCCTTATTATCTCTTTCTAAAATTTAAATCCTCCCTGATACAAGATTCAAGCTATTATTACTAATTCTCCTTAAAATTATGCAAATAAATACAGTATCTCAGTATGCTTATTCCATGTCATAGATCGTCAACTACCTGAGGTTCAAACCTTGTTTTGCATAATAAATAAGTTCATTTTCAATGTGATTTCAGCTTGCCTTCTCTATTCCCCCAGATACGGCCATATTCAAATTCTCGCTATTCCCCAAGTCCCCCCAAAGCATTTTTTATGTCTCTACATTTATTCATTACCACTGCCTTCAACTTTTTTTTTAAACATTTTAAAAGGAAAGATTATTAGGAAAAGGAGAAGGACAAAAAAGAGACACCTGCTTAGAAACAGGTGGAAATTGTGGGATCAGATCTACCCTTGTTTTACTTATTGATGGCAGAAATTATACCTTATTCATCTCTGCTATCCCCAAAAGCCAATAAATAAATATTTGCAAAACAGATAAATAGGTGAGTGAATGGATGAAAGGTGAAAAGACTAACTAGAAAGGATGGATATATGGAAAGATGAATAAATAAATGCTATGAAACTTGTTTTCTGAGGATATGCCATGAATAGTATTTTAGCATATTCTTGAATCACTTTATTACATCCAGGACATATGTTCCAGAAGTAGCAATACTGGGCTTCTATTGTGCATGTAGAATAATGAAAAAAAGTAGCATTAATGCTGTCTTCAACACTGGAAGTCACAAGGAAATTCAGTGTCCACAGCATCCATCAGACAATGTCTAGAGTTCCAGAATCATCCTCCCAACCAAAGAATCGAAGGAGTTGATAAAACCTGCAGATCTGTTGTTATAAGTGTTAAGTCTAAAATGTGAAGTTCAGTCTCACAATTGTAAATATACTTGTCAAATATGTTACAGTAACCTGTGAAGAAAATTATGTGCCCTTATCCTGGGGCCCCATGTTCCTTCTCACCTTCTGGGGTTTGAATTCTACCTTAAAATCTTGCAAAACCTGACATCTTCCATATTCCAGGGAAGAGGGAGTATCCAGGTGTCGATGATATTTATTTAAAGTTGAGAACTCAAGAGTTTCAAGCTGCAAAAAAAATTACAACATTTTGGGAGGGAAAAGAGGGAAGTGAGACAGAAGAATGAGTGGAGAAGATGGGAAGAAGGAAGGACAATTCCTTTTTTTCTCATTCTAGCTTGGAAACTGAACTACATTTTGGGGAAGTACAGAGAAAAGTGAGTGATGACTGTGCATTTATTGTAATTATGGACTTTGAAAAAAAGATACAGCAAATTTAGAAGGAATGTTTCCCTCTGGGCAATTATAAGTATTTCCTTAAATGCAAAGTAGGTGAGGGATTTCTATTAAATTGTCTGGAAAAAATTAGCAATATGTGGTTTTTCAAGAGCATCCAGAAATGTACCATGTACAAGGAAAGGCCTATGCTTATCCTGTATCAGCAGCTAAAAGCCTGAAGGTAGTCTTTAAGGGAACTAATTCAAGAATGCCCATTTCCAAGATCCTTTCAGAAACATTGGCTTCTAGGAAAAGAAGCAACAAGCAGCTAGATAGACCTAGAAGCAGGAAGGGAAAGTATCTCTGAGTTTAGAATAACCCATCACTAAACAGTTGAGGGAATACGAAAGACAAAGTTAGATTCAGTATATTTAAGCCTCACCAAGTAGCCATATGCTGCAGAGTGCCAGCTGCTCTAATATACAAAGACAGTCATTTTGCCCTTCACTCCCTCAAAGAGCTTTCAGTCTACTTTCAGGAACATAATATACCTTACTTATGTGTGGCCTAAGATATTCAAAATTAATATGAAGTACTGTATATGCCTCTAAATCATATGTGGTGTTATATACCAATATGCATTGGAGCAAAGAAAATTTGTTCAATAAATGGTGCTGGGAAAACTGGGTTGCTGAATGCAAAAGAATGAAGCTTGACAACTACCTCACACCATACACAAAAACCAACTCAAAATGGATTAAAGAACTAGACATAAGACCTGAAACCATAAAATACATAGAATGAAATATAGGTGAATAACTACATGATGTTCACCTCGAAGACATCTTTACAGACACATCACCCAAAGCAGTGATAATGAAGGCAAAGATAAACAGCTGGGACTACATCAAATTAAAGAGCTTCTGCACAGCAAAAGAGACAATAACAAAAACAAAGAAAAAACCCACCGACTGGGAGAACATTTTTGCACACAACACTAATGATAAAGGACTGATCACAAAAATCTACAAAGAGCTGATGAGACTCAACAACAACAAAGAAAATAAACCAGTCAAAAAATGGGCAGAAGAGCTAAAAAGAAACTTCTCTGAAGATGAAATGCAAATGGCCAACAGGCATATGAAAAAAATGTTCAACATCACTTGTAATCAGGGAAATGCAAATCAAACTACAATGAGATACCATCTTACACCAGTGAGAATGGCACATATTAAAAAAAAAACAAAACTAGCAACAACAAATGTTGGTGAGGATGTGGAGAAAAAGGAAATCTCCTGCACTGTTGATGGGAGTGCAAACTGGTCCAACCACTATGGAGAGCTGTGTGGAGATTTCTGGACCTACTCAACATAGAGCTTCCATATGATCCAGCAATTCTACTCCTAAGTATTTACCCAAAGGACACAGAAACATCAATTCCAAAGAGCACCTGCACCCCTATGTTTATAGCAGCACTGTTTGCAATAGCTAAGCTTTGGAAACAACCCAAATGCCCAAAAATAGATGACTGGATCAAGAAGATGTGGTACATATATACCATGGAATATTACTCAGCATTCAAAAAAGATAAACACATGCAATTTGCAGCAACATGGATGGCGCTGGAGGGATCATGCTCAACGAAATAAGCCAGAAAGAAAAAGAAAAGAAAAATACCGGATGGTCTCACTCATAGCAGGAATCTAGAAAACTTAAATAAGGGACCAGGAAAAAGAATAACTATAAGAAAGTAAAAATCAAAATCAACAAACAACTATGAACCAGAGACACTCTATGAGGGGTGAGGGGCGGGGAGGGGAGGGATTGGGGTCAAAATAAAGGGGTCACAATTGTATGGGGAATATAAAAATAAAATTTATAATAAAAAGACAAAAAAAAAGAAAATGTTACAATGTTTTTAATTAAAAAGTAAAAATAAAAAATAGATAAAATTATTTAAAAATTTGAATATGTGATTCAAATCACTCAAGTCTAGACTATATTTCTGGGAGTAGGGGATGGCAATCCAAAAAAAATGTCAATAACTTTAGCATTTTCTCTGCTCTTTTAGTCATAGAATCACAATATATTAATGACAAAACAGTCTTTGCCGGAGCCCACTATCACAGTTTTATTTTTTTTAAGATTAATTAATTTATACATACAACAACAGGGGTACAGACCATAGGCGCAGGGGGGTGTGGAAGGATTCAGCAGAGAAAGAGTGGGGGGCAGAACAGGCAGATCTACTGAAATACACTACTGAGGGTAGCAGAGGGGGAGACAGGAGAGGTCTGCTGTGCCATGTGGCTAGCTCCCTGGCCGGTGTTCAGGGATCAGACTTGTGCTGCAGTGACTGCAGATAGCTTCATAGTGCTGAGACAACCTCCTGAACCACCAGGGAGGCCCCGCATTATCACAGATTTATAATGGGAACACTGATGGGAGAAGGGACATGCCCAAGAACACATTCCTAGTTGCCATTTTGGAATATACAATTAATCAATCAGCAATGGGACAAATAAAGGAAATTTAAATTAATATTCCTTCAAGGTGATCAAATGTTTAAGCCAAAACCCAAATCTTATGAAATCTGTTGTTTGAGTGTTCAGTAGGGGGACTCTGCATTGATTCCTTCTTTTATTCATTGGCTGAGTAGAGGTATAGTATGCACTGAATATGCAAATTAATAAATTTGGGAACAGTTCGCAGCATCTGAACATATGTTGAGCAAAATTTAAAGGTTTTTTTTTCAAACAATGGAGTCTAAGAATATAAATACTTAGTTTTTTTTTTAAAGATTTATTTATTTATTTATACAAGCACTGGGTACAGTCAGAAGCAGGGGAGGGTAAGAGAATTCACCACAGCCAGAGCAGGGAGCAGAGCAGGCAGAAGGGCCAAGGTGCACTGCTGAGGGGAGCAGCGGGCAGCAGGAGAGGTCTGCGCGCCATGTGGGAACCTCACCGGCAGCCAGGAATCGAACCAGCGCTGCAGAGGCTGCGGGCAGCCTTGCAGCCCAGTGCTCACCCTCTGCGCCACCAGGGGAGGCCCTAAACACTTAGGTTTTTACTGACATGATGCTTGAACATAATATATGTTTCCTTTGATTGCTAGACTTGGTTTCCAAATAGGATCTTGGTAGTACTTTTGGTATGAGGTAACCAAGACTGACTTCTGTTGATGCTCTGCCTTTTAGAGCTATTATACAGCATGCCATAATTCAGGATAAAAGCCAGTTGGGAAGCAGTATGAACAGTCTTACTAGGTAAGTTATTACTGACACTACTGTCACAAGTCCTGCCATTTGTCACTTACTACACATGTGCATATGTATCATGTCATTTGATCACCAATATAGTTCTCTGAGAGTAGTTTCTCTAAATTACAACTGCATAAATTGAGGTTTGGCAGAAGGTAGTAAATAATGGAGCTAGGCCTTTCTTCAGGAATCCTTATACATTGTGGACATTTCTTGAAATTTGACATCCTGAAACTGTATTTCCTACCATGGTCCCATGTACACAGTAGATACTCAGTAAATATTATGGAGATGAAACTGAAATGAATGCCAGCCATAGCATTTCTAAGCTACTTTCTGTTGTATTGATGAAACCTGTTCAGATTTGAGCACTATCCAATAATTCATTTGAAAACTTACTATATCACTATCCTTAAGAATTTGATGTATAAATTTGTGCCTGACTATGATATGGAATAGAGAAATTACCTGTTATAAGTAGACCTGTTTTCAAAGGAAACTCACTGTGATCATGTCACAGAGTGCTTTATAATGGAAAATATTGGTTGAGACATGAATCTAATTTTAAGGTTTGGACTCAAAGGTTATGGGCACTTATGTTACAATTAAACTTTGCCTGCAATGAACAATTCATATCAGCATATGGGAAATCTAAGGGTTCTTTACCTAGGGGCCTCCACTTCTTATACATAATTCAGAGATGGGTAATTAAGTGAAAGCTGAGTGAATCAGAACCCAACCATGGGGTCACAACATTCATATGGAGAAAATACCTTCTTTGTCAATCATTTTTCATCTTTCTTATTTTTTTCTTTTTCTTCCTGTACTCCCCCACCCCATTGCTGCTTCTTTTCTTCTCCTTACTATAGACAACAATTGTATAATTCCCTTAGGGTAAGTCAAACAAACAAGAACAAGTTGAGTCTCATTTGATGTGGCAACATGGAAAACCACTCACAGAGCATCTTTCTGTGATTTCTGGTAGTACTAGATACTACTTGAGAGTTATCTGTTGAAACTGTCTTAAAGTAAGCCTAGTTCAATTCATTTGTGGTACTGGATCTGTTTAAAGACTTTACTATTCTTTAGAAGGGGAGAGTACAGTTATCCATATAAAACCCACACATGGTTATAAAACAACTTAGTTTCTGTAAATATGCACTTAGATGACACTATATTGAACACCTCACAGAAAGCCAGAGATGGATAAGTGTTCTAAATTAGCCTGGGTATGGGGAGGAGACAGAACAGGATTCTAGATTCTTGAGTTTTCCAGGATGATAATGAGCAATCAGATATGAGGTTACAGTTTCAAACATTCAGAAATAGGCTTGCATCTTTTTTCAAGTTCCATTTTCAAATCAAAGTAGATTAATGAGCTTTCTTTCTCATGAAGGTGAATCTTTTTGGAATTGGCAGGCAACAGGAAGGACCCTGGCACTGAACAGTTGTAAACATGAAGAAAGGAAGAAATTGGAGTGGGAATGTATGTGTCAGTCAAGTTTTTATATAATGATGAAAGAGCTCATGGTTGATACAGAGTAGGGAACAGAGAAACTTATGATTGGGACAATCACCCTTGAAAAGCTGTATCTTCCATATGTCAAGTAATTGTGCTACAGAAAAAAAAATGTTTTTGGAAATGATCAATAGATTTGCAAAGAAAAGGAAATAATTAAACGGCTGCTCATCCCTGGGAGATGTGTGATAGGAAATCACACCTGGCAGCATAATCATAGGCTCCAAAGAGAAGCAGCTTCTCATTCCAGGTGGCCAGCTTTACAACATGTGCAACATTTAAATGAGGGATATTCCTAGTTATTCAGGGCCAGACTGTGCCTGGGTCATCTTGCACCTGTGATTGTTATTGACCCCTGGGTTCTCGCATCCTAGACACCACTTAACAATATAAGGTCAGAATAATTGTCCCTTGCAGAACCAAGGAGTTGACATTCATTCACTCTCTGATAGGTCTTGATATCTGCTTCATACCTTGTGCTCCTATACTGAGCCCCAGATCAGGATATAGCATGGTTAATGATAAAGAAAGGTACAGCTGGCTGAGCACCATATTAGGCATAAAATGGTCAGCCTACCGGATGGCTGGCCTTCATGAACTCTAAAGAGGGAACTCTGATTAAAAAAGACAATTAGGGAGGGACAAGGAGTTGTACAAAAAGGAGGGAAAGCATCATACCTCCCAGAGTCATCCCTGCTTCATAGCATTTCCGTAGGCGACAAGATGGACAATTCTTCCTTCGGAATTTGTCAATAGTACAGTCATTTCTGCTGGCACACAAGTACTTCTGTTTTCCTGAGAGAATAAATACAAGAGTAGACAGCTCGGTTAATGTGTTTTCAGTCTCTTTCCTTGAGTATTTATAGGCATAAAGGGCATGAAGTTACATCATGATAGATGAGAGAAATAAGTCGAAAATGACCCGAAACAGTAGATTGGTTTAATTCATGTATATATAAAATACAAGCAGACTGAAATACACATACTTCCTCAGAGATGTTTTTCATAGGGATGAACAAGTCATGTTCTACTTATACCTCATTTATTAGAACTACTCACTGTTTCCCCCCCCCCCCGGGGAGTTGGAAGACAAGATAAGGAAGAGAGAAGTCAAGGAAGCTTTGTTCAGGGAATGTGAAAAATAGATGGTTTGATAGGATTTGCAATGCTGGGCTCTGGACGGAGGATGCTGCTGCCCAGCGTCTTCTGAAAACTCTTGATTGGGGAAGGTTTTCAGTGAGGTGGAGGGACTATTTAGACATCCCTCCATGTTGTCTATTTTTTAAATAAGATGCTCTAACTTTACTGACGAATTCCCATGAAAAAATGCTTAGTGTTGGAAATTGTCACTCCTTTAGCAAAGTGCAGCAGACTTGTGCTCTAGCAATGTTTCCTCCTCCTGACTCCTGCAATCATTCATAAGATCATACAGGCACTAATAAGATGTTTATGCTTCATATTACCAATACGGATACAACTTGGGTAAAACTAGAACTCTGTGGAATTTCTTTTTTTTTTTTTTATTTCTAGTGATCATACCTACAATCCTGCAGGTTATGAAAAAATAAAAGATAGTTTCACCATTCTTTGTGAAATAAATCACAATAGGTGAAAAGAAGTCCTCTGAAGTCAGCAGAAGAAAGCAGATTAGTGGTATGCAAAACTGTATTTGTCACATATACACAGAAACACACACATAGACACACACACAAGTACATGCATTCACAGTCAGAGATCTTCAGGGTCACTGCTTAAAGACACCAGGATCCACTCAAAAACATATTTTACTCAATACTTTGTTCTCTTGTTCCTTGTTCCTAACACTGGCCTGGCATATAGTAGGCCTTCAATCAACATTGAATGACTGAATTTACAAATGGCACAGAGCGATCCAAAAGAACACATAGTCATCAGTAGAAATAGACAGAGATACATATCCTGCTGCTCTGAAACATGCAGAATGAACTTCTCATGTTCACAGACCTGCCCCCGTCTCAGCTTATATATCTCCTCTTCTATATCTCCTTTCTTTCTTCCAGTCCCTGGTGCCTCTTGTCATGTTTATAGTTGGGCTTTAGTTTACAGACAGGACTAGGGCTTTAGGGAGTCCTTTTTGGCAGAGGAGAAATGTTTGTGGTAGGGAAAATAAATAAAAATTGTAGGGCAACTGCTAACAGGAAAACAACCACATACATTTAACATATCTACTACAGTAGGTTATTTTATGTAAGAGATTTAGTAGTAACCAGATAAACAAAGCTTTTCCCTCCCTTTGTCCATCCCATTCTTCCCCTTGCCAAAGTACTCCAGAAATGGTCAGGGAGGAACCTGAAGGGAAGAAATTTCCATTAGTAGGCACGTACAATGAACCACACACAATTTTGGGGTTTTACATATGCTACTTAAATGAACATCCTCAGCAATGCTTCGAACTAGTTATTATCATCATTTTCATTTACAGATTTGCAAAGGAAACTAAGGCTTATAGGCCAGTATTCTTTCTACCATACCACATGATTTTATTTGTATAAACAGAACACAAAATTTACTATCAGCTTTTTTTATGTTGCAAATTGAAGCCTATAATATTGCACAGAAAAAAAAAATAGTGTGATGGTGCGATTCAGCCTTTGGGCATCATCTCCTAAAAGGCAGACCTTCCAGTGGGTTTATTCCCAGTATAACAGGTGTTCTAACTGGGATAACCCTACAGTATTGGTGCTTCTGGAATACTCAAATCCAGTTTGTCTTGCTTAGTGAAATTAGCTCATGCTTAGTAGTACTTGATTTCTCTGAGGAATCTCATCTTCCAAAAGAAAATATTTGCTCCTGGACACCAGTTTTCTGAGGAATGGTTGCATGGCCAATGGAATAGGGATCCCAGAGGAATTGTACATTCCCATCTAAAAGAAGGTCACTCTATGACTGAGAAAAGTTACAGACGAAAAAGTGTGACATTGTATTTTCAATTTGCAACATAGATCATTGTCCTACCTATAGTTCATATCTTGTCTCAGAATGTCTTCTGGCCTAAAACAAGCTGAATAAAGCAAATATATACTTTTTAATTTACCCAAGAATAAGTGCAAAGCCTTTTGTAAAACTAATGTAACTGCATGTTAATTTAGCATGTACTGAGCATCAGTTTTGCACTAATTACTGTAATAGGTGTTGGGGATACAGAGGACAATCTCTGCTGAACAAAAATATTCAAGTCCCAGATAACAAAGAGGTACTGGGTGAGAAGTGACAAGATTTTATTTTAATTCTTTAAAGATTTATTTATTTATTTATTTATTCATTCAAGCACTGGGTACAGTTAGAAGCATGGGAGGGTGAGATAATTCACAAGAGCCAGAACAAGGAGCAGAACAGACAGACCGACAAAATACACTGCTGAGGGGAGCAGCAGGTGCAGCAGGAGAGGGCTGCGTGCCATGTGGGACCCTCCCCTGTGGCTGGAGATGGAACCAGCGCTGCAGAGGCTTTGGCAGCTTTGCAACCCAATGCTCAACCGCTGCACCACCAGGGGAGTCCCAAGTCACAAGATTTTAATCCTTGTTCAGTTCTAGCACTAATTCACTGTATGCCCTAGGAAATCATTAAAATCTTTTTCAGCTATAGGAGACTTGAAGAATATCTGGATTTTATGCAACAATGTATTTGCAAAGTCTTACATATAAAAGGAATAAATATTATTGATAAGTATCAAACAACCAAAATTAAGGTTTCTTGTCCCTCTGGTACTCTATCATTTTAAGATAGTAACTTACTCTAACATTGACTCATATTTGGAGCTACTTGGTCTCTTTGTTTTCTAAAGGCCTTCAAAAAATCCAGACCCTTTCTACAATGCTAAAAAGGTAGCCATTGCTAGTAATACACAACATATGCATAAGCAATAGCTTATACAATATGAGTATTCATGTATTTGTGAATGCACAGGTGTGGGAGTATATACACACACTGGGTTACTGAATTATCTTTGTAGATATGTGTATATGTGTGACTACACAGATCATACAACATACTACAATATACAAATGCATGCATATGAAATGTGTTTCTTTGAAGTAAAATAGTTTTTTTTTTTAAGATTTATTTATTTATTTATACAAGCACTGGGTACAGTCAGAAGTACGGGAGGGTGAGGGAATCCACCAGAGCTAGAGCGGGGGGCAGAATAGGCAGACCGACAAAGTACACTGCTGGGGGGAGCAGTGGGCGCAGCAAGAGAGGTCTGCACGCCATGTGGGACCCTCGCCAGTGACCAGATATCGAACCCGCACTACAGAGGCTATGGGTAGCTTTGCAGCCCAGCACTCAACGCTGCACCTCCAGGGAGGCCCTGAAGTAAAATAGTTATAAATGCAACATAGTAGTAATAAAAAGCATTTCAGGTTTCCAAAGACATACAGAAGGAATCTCCTGAAAAGAAGCCTGTAATTCTTTTTTTTTCTTTTTTTAAAGATTTGTTTATTTTATTTATACAAGAACTGGGTACAGTCAGAGGCGTGGGAGGGTGAGAGAATTCACCAGAGCCAGAGCGGAGAATAGAACAGGCAGAGTGACGAAGTACACTGCTGAGGGGAGCAGTGGATGGCAGAAGAGGTCTGCGTACCATGTGGGACCCTCAACAGGTGGCCAGGGATCAAACCAGCGCTGCAGAGGTGGCGGGCAGCTTTGCAACCCAGAGCTCAACCACTGTGCCACCGGGGAGGCCGAATACTATAATTCTTATCTGTACAATTTGGATTAGGAAGAGAGAGAGGAGATGGAACAAACCTCTTAAGTTTATCTCAAATCCACTTCTCTCACCTAAATTTTCTACTTTCCCAAATGATAGAACTAATGTACAATCGCTGATTTGTAAGAAAGATGTAAGACTTCTCCAATATGGTTGAAGTTATTAGCATTCTTAACAACAACAACAAATTAAAAGAAAATATAATATTTATTATATTCATTTGTGTATAAAAACATGGAAATAATATATAATAACAAAGTAATAATGATTTAAAACATAATAAAAATAAAGTAACACAAAAGTCCCTCTCATACATGGTGCAAAGATGAAAAAAGATGTAAGAATTATATAAAATAAAATATTTAAATAAAAAAGTCCTTCTCATTTGATTAGCTTATAAAGCTAAATAGCTATCTTATATACACCATTATATCACTTAAGACAATTAGGTTGGGCTTCCTGGGTGGCGCAACGGGTTCAGCGAAATGCTGTGAAGCTGTCTGCAGTCTCTGAAGAGTGGGTTCAATTCCCAGCTGGCAAGAGAGATTCCCACATGGCGTGGCAGACCTCTCCCGTCGCGCTCACTGTTCCGTCTGCCTGTTCTGCTCCCTGCTCTGACACTGGTGAACTCTCTCACCCTCCCATTCCTTTGGTCTGTACCCCAGCTCTTGTATAAATAAATAAATCTTAAAAAAAAAAGAAAATTAGGTTAACAAAATTAACCTGATGAGTATCACACCATTGGTTTGTTTCAAAATACAGTCCCTGATCCTATGAATCTCACATACTGGAAAGAGTTTTAAACATTATCTGATTACAACACCCATTTCTCCACATAAGGCTTGAGTCCCTCTGTAGCTCCCTACCTTTTCTTGAATTTCAGTCCACTACATTTCTGAACTCTGTCATATGGTCCTTCCTTCCTGGAAACTCGGTATCTGACTCCTTGTAGTGCTGAGTCACTGGTTTTTATTAGATACATAATCTTTGGGCTATAAAGCACCTTTAATTTAAAGGTCCCTAATAAAATGCCTCAACCTGATGTGTCACTCATCAGTGATGAAAATGGACAAAAGTATTGAAATGATATGCCCAAAGTAAAAACGAAGTTGGTGGTAGATCCAACACAAAATCTGACTATATCCAAAGCAGACCTGGTATGGATGACTGTAATTTCAAGACACAGCATTTAGAGTGTGGTAGGTATCTTTGTTCATTAATCTAGTAAGTGTATGGCCCTGTGGACGCCTTCTCAGTATATAATTGAAGGAAGTATGTAAGTGGGTTCTGGATATTCTCAAGCTTGTCCTAGAAGGCCCTTTGTTCCCATGCTGTAGCCAAAGTAACAGAATAATTAACACAGAGAACAAAAACTCCTTCCCCTTCTCAGAGTCTACAAACATTACACCTAGTTCACAAACACTATTGACAACCAATGACAAAATTATTTCAACAACCTCTAATAAAAATCTCAGAAAATATGTCATTTTGAAAATTCTGGCAACTTTAGAACTGCAAACAGATCACATATTTAAATGTTTGTTACCACACTTATTAGAACAGCCCCCCAATTTTGACTGCTGTGAACAGTCACATGATGGATTGGCATGCAGTGCTCTGCATGTTAATTGGCACTGAAATCCTTGACTATTAGTCATCCTCATTTTTTTCATGGCTTTATCATTCCTGCATAAACCTTAAGTATGGCCCTAAGCTCTAATTGGAAGTAAGTGTGAGATATCCATCATCTATTTCTCCAGAGACTCCCCATTTATATTTTTCGATGTCAGTCTCTTTGGTGCTATCATATATCAATAGTAATGAGTTGAGGCTAATATCTGATTGGACATCTTACAATTTGTTCATTCTGAGAAATCCTATGTGACACAGACACAAGTGAGGGATATAACACACCCTCTGTGGAATTACATTATGAAACTATAGAGAAGACTGAAAAATGTAGAAATCCTCACTCTTTTTAAACAGAGGGGACCTATATGAACAAAATTCAAACTTTATTGGGATATGAAAGAGAAGACCTGAATTAAATGGAAAAAAGACAGTGTTTCTCAATGGGAAGGTGGAGGATTACAAGGATGTCAGTTTTCTTCCAATTAAATCTTTTAGTTTATTTTTTCATTTTTTTAAATTTTTTTAAGATTTATTTATTTATACAAGCACTGAGTACAGTCAGAAGCACGGGAGAGTGAGAGAATTCACCAGAGCCAGAGCGGGGAGCAGACCAGGCAGAAGGACCGAAGTACACTGCTGAGGGAGCAGCAGGCAGCAGGAGAGGTCTGTGTGCCATGCAGGACCCTCCTCCAGTGGCCGGGGAGCAGCCGGTGATCGAACTGGCGCAGCAGAGGCTGCAGGCAGCTTCGCAACCCAGTGGTCAACCGCTGTGCCACCTGGGAGGCCCTGAAATCTTTTAGTTTAAAGCAACCCAGAAAACATCTTGACCAAAAAGTCTCTTTAGTGCCCTTCAATAGACAAATGGATAAATAATCGTGGTATTCATCTCAATGGATACTACTCAGTTACTAAAAAATGAAATAGTGATTTTTTTTTGGACAAAATGGGTGACCTCATGTTGATTATGTTAAGATAAATAAGTCAGAAAATGAATGATTTCAGATGGTTTCAATCATCTGTGGAATACAAATTAAAAAAACAAACAAACAAACAAAGTACAAATATATATGGAATAAATCTTGGAAACAGCCAAAGAATTTCATGATTACCAGAAGGAGAAGATGGAGGATGGAAGCAGAGGGACATTGGCATGAGTGATTTTGTGGAGAGTGAGGGAAACGTGTGTACATATAGAGGAACAAAATTGTAACCCCAAAATTAAAGTTATGAAAAAAAAAATTGAAAAAATACCAAAAACTCAGTTTATCTGAAAAATAAAAAGTGTAATTGTTTGTTTTTAAGTTTCTTTTTTAAAAGATTTATTTATTATATATAGATATATATATATAATATATATATATTTATTTATTTATTTATACAAACAATGGCTATAGTCAGAAACACGGGAGGGTGAGAGAATTCACCAGAGCCAGAGTGGGGAACAGAACAGGAAGACTACAAAATACACTGCTGAGGGGAGCAGCAGGCATGGCAGGAGAGGTCTGTGTGCCATGTGGGACCCTTGCCAGTGCCCAGGGATCGAACTGGTGCTGCGGAGGCTGCGGGCAGCTTCGCAGCTCAGTGCTCAACCGCTGGGACACCAGGGGAGGCCTAAAAGTGTGATATCGTTAACTTACTTTTGTATCTTAAGACTTTCCCTATCAGCATTTAAAGTATTATGTCATAATAATTACAACAGTTTACCATTAACTCTAGTATAGATCAATCAGTGGAAAGAAAGAAAACATTTTAGGGAGCAGTTTTGTATCTAAAAGTTGAATATAAACAAACATTAACTAGTAGTTCCACTTTTTGAAAAGTCAGAATCATTACATAAGCATAAAAAAAATTCAATGTAGCATTGTTTAAACATGGTGCATTGGAAAATTATAAATGTTGAAAATTACAGGGATGATTAAATAAATTATTCCATATTCATGCAAGGGAATGCTGTGCAATCAATATATTTATTTTAACTTGGAAGGATGTTTCCTTTATACTGTATATATATAAATATATATAATATATAATATATAATATAATTAATATACTATATAATAATATATATGATGTATCATATATATTTTTTATATATATATACAGTAAATCTACTGAGAGTTTCAGAATCAATCTCAGTGTTATAAGTGTCATGTGTATGTCTCTGTGTGTGTGTGTGTGTGTGTGTGTGTAATTATTCTGATCTGCCTGATGTTGGAATAAGAAACTTAAAACTTCTTCTAGAATTCTGTAGTGGATAAAGAAAACTCATAGCTTCTTCCTTCTAGGAGTTAGCTGTCTAGTATGAGATAAAATAAATACACACAAAACAGTAATAATTCAAAAGTGTATAAAATATTCTGGAATGCAGCAAGGAGTAATGGTTTGATTCTAATGGTTTATCATGAGGGTATTAGGCAAGTCATTGTTTTCCTTTGAGCCTCAGTTTCTTCATATATAAAATGATGGGGGCATGATGAAGCAAATTCAATAATTTCTGAACAAATTAATATACAGCCTAGAGATTAAGAGACCACCAGACAAGTCTGTGAAGCTTTTATTATGTGTTCTTAGCTTTTTACTAAAAAACAAAGAAGTATGATGTGATAGCGGGAACATGGATTTAAGAGTCTGAGGGACTGTGAATCACAGCATCATAACTTACTAATTGTAGCTTAAAGGATAACCTTGAGCAAATAACAGAACATATCTGAATGTTCCCTCCTTTGTAAAATGGAGGGCATATCATCTATTTTTGTGGAGCCATGGGAATTCAAGGTAATATATATGAGGCATGACATGATAAATGTGAGTTCTTAGTAAACAAGAGTTACTTAAGTGGTGTGTATTCTCCTGGAATCACCTGGAACCTGAGAAGAGCTGATCAAGGCTGAGTGACTGCTGACACATTTATTGTGCAACATTCAAAGATTGGACTTACTGTTACCTTTCAAGTGTTCAACAATAAAGAGCTTTAATTTCTCAAATCATCTAAAAATAGTCACTGAGATCCAATTTAAAAAGTGAAATGCAAGCTGGAATTCACACACACATGCATTGTGATCTCCTACTAGGTGCTGTTCTGATTTGATTTCCTGAAAATTCAAAACTATTTATCAAGATGATTATAGTGCAAACCTTGTGGGAGAGACATTTAATGCAAACCTCACTGAAACACTCAGATGCTTCTTGACAAGATGACAGATGGTGGTGATGGAGGGAGGGGAGGATATGAGGAGAAAAAAAAAAGATGATGTGTGAAGAAAAATAATGACTAAAGGAAGAAAAAGAAGATATATAGGAAAATACTCCTAAAATCTGTGCCTCACACTAAGGATCTATTGAGATATAAAACAGCTTCAAAAAAAAAAAAAAAAAAAGGTAGAGAAGCTATTACCAAACACTTTCAAATGCTGCCCCACTGAGCTCAATATTGCTTATGGTGTCATTGCAATCTCCATTGAAGATGGAAACATTCCTGATTGGTGGAGGAGAAATATGAGCCTATATCCCAATTATATCATATTCACATTCTGCAAGTGTCTTTCAAGGGCTATTTTGGGTGACTCCCCTTTAGAGAGTCACACACTGATGGATCCAGAGCAGTAAGAAGTGAAAATTTCTTTCTGATTCTAGGAAAGCCCACCAAAGGTGCCAAAAGATGGACATTAGACAGTATAGAGGAGTAAGAAAAAATATTTAAAAAGTGCCAGTGCAGTATAGGGGGGGTGGAAATGAGGCGTTACAGTTCCACACACTGTATTCAAATTCTTACTCTGTCTCTTACTAGCTGGAACTTGATTCAAGTTATATGACTTCTCTGGACCTAAACTTAGTCTGTTGTAAAATAGAGATAATAATTCATGGGTCTGCTGGGACTATCAAATGAAATAATGTATGTAAAACAACTACTTCAATATCCATCTAGCCCTCATAAACATTTACTAAATGTTGAAAGCGAAATAGAAAAAGAAAAGAGAAAATGAGTGAGTTTTTTTAAACAATCTAGCAGATCTACACAGAATTGGGGGAGGGAAGATAATAATTGTTTTATCAAGTCATCAAAAAACAAAATTATAAGATGATAATAATCTGTGCATTAAGTGAAATACTAACAGCTTGCAAATGTTGTTAAATTCATAAAACAAAATTAGAGATAGGAGATCTTGCATCGTTGTATTTTATAGATGGCATGATCTCAGTAGAAACACAGAATTTTTTTCCATTTTTTAATTTTATATATTTTACATCATTTTTTTTCATTTTTGTACAATGTATGAATTTTCATCTTGATTATAGTCCCCACACAATTCCCACCACCCTTGTTTTGATCCTACTCCCTTCTGTCCCCCTGCAGCATGTCTCTCATTTATAGTTGCTTGTTGATTTTGATTTTTACTTTATTATAATTAGTCTTTTTCCTGGTCCCTTATTTAGGTTTTCTAAATTCTTGCTATGAGTGAGACCATCTGGTATTTTTCTTTTCCTTTCTGGCTTATTTCACTGAGCATGATCCCTTCCAGCGCCATTCATGTTGCTGCAAATTGCATGAATTTATCTTTTTTGATTGCTGAGTAATATTCCATTGTGTATATGCACCACATCTTATTGATCCAGTCATCTATTTTTGGACATTGGGGTTGTTTTCATAGCTTACTTATTGTAAATAGTGCTGCAATAAAAATAGGAGTGCAGGTGCCCTTTTGAATTAATGTTTTTGTGTCCTTTGGTTAAATACCTAGGAGTGGAATTGCTGGATCATATGGAAGCTCCGTTTTTAGCAGATTGATGATCCTCCACACATCTCTCCAAAGTGGTTGTACCAATTTGCACTCTCACCAGCAGTGCAGGAGAGTTCCTTTTTCACCACATCCTCACCAACATTTGTTGTTGCTTGTTTTTTTTAATATGTGCTATGCTCACTGGTATCTCATTGTAGTTTTAATTTGCATTTCCATGATTACAAGTGATGTTGAACATTTTTTCATATGCCTGTTGGCCATTTGCATTTCCTCTTTGGAGAAGTTTCTTTTTAGCTCTTCTGCCCATTTTTCTACTGTTATTTACTTTGTTTTTGTTGAGTCTCATCAGTTCTTTGATGATTTTTGTGATTAGTCCTTTATCATTAGTGTGGTGTCTCTTTGTTTTGGTTACTGTCTCTTTTGCTGTACAGAAGCTCTTTAATTTGATGCAGTCCCATCTGTTTATCTTTTCCTTCACTATCACTGCTTTGGGTGATGTGTCTTTAAAGATGTTACTGAGGTATATGCCATGTAGTGTTTTAACAAAATTCCCTTCTATATATTTAATGGGGAAACACAGAATTTACTAAGTGAACAAACCATAGGTAGAACATTCAAAAAAAAAAAAAGATACATTTGAAAAAGCATGGAGTTTGGAAAAGTCCAAGTTTGATGGCTAAAACAGGCTGTTAAATTGATGAGTTGATCATCACTAAAAAATGAATGTGAGTCTTGGCCAAACACATTGACTTCATAGATTTATATTTTTTACTAAAAATATTTTCTTTCTTTTTACATCCTCTTTCAGATAGCTAAGCAGATTGACTGTTCCATCCCCCCAACCACTGCTTTGGCCTACATTTTGGAGATTAATATCTGAAAGACCAGTTAGGGGTAACCAGGAAAATCTGGAGACTAGTGGATCAATACAGAGAACTGCTGGGATGCTGATTGTTTAGTTGAAGCACTCTTAGATTTTGTCTTCCAATCACTGGAGAATAAGGACATAGGAAGACTACTTCCTTCGACAAAGACCCACCCATACCATCACTTTGCAATAAAGATAATATATTTTTCTGTCATATACTTGAGTTCCCCAAAAGAATTGTAACCAAAAATATTAAAATCAATTGAATTATGGACAGAAACAACAATCATTGACAAAATGATAAGTCTTATTAATTTTAACATTCTTCTATAATGTAGGATCCAGGAAAAGTAAATAAATTACTCTTTTCTATTTGTGTTTTGGAAAGTAACTCAAAGGTACATGCTAGGTTTTCCTTAATGGGATAAAAAGTATCCTGGTCAAATTGAGGGACATTAGTCAACAAGCAGGTCTAACTTCACCTGTTCTTTTCTTTTTTTCATTTTCCTAAGGATCTATATATATTCTATATATAACTGAGGGTCTATGCATTCTGGAGTACATTTTCAGCACCAAGGGTACCAGAGATTTTCCTGGAAAACACAAGTTTCCTTGGATCCAAAACAAGCAAGACAGCAACAATTCTTAATAATCCAGACTACAACAACTTTCGAATTTCAAGTAAAAAGAGACCTCTCTTGAATATCAAGAATGCAAAATTATCTTCAACTAATGTTGGCAACACAAGTATGATTCAGGCTTAGCTATCCTCATGTTGAATGTTTCCCTTGTCTGTTCCCTAAACACCCACTGGTAGGAATCAGTTAATATATATTCAGCATCTTCCTAAATCATAAACATTTATATCACTAACTTGCAATTTTTGGTACATTTATAATTTACACATAGTATCCCATGCATTATTTTCTTTGATCCTCACAATAACTATGAGCTATTAATAGCAGTTATTATCACCATTTTATAAATGATGAAACTGAAGCTCAGAATGGTTAACAGAATTACCAAAGTTCATACAGTCAAATAAGAGATGAAGTCATTGCTACAACAATGTATTCTAACACTTATTCTTATTACTTTTTCATAGGTTTTAAGTTATCAACAAAAATGTTAATTTACACTTATCCTGCTGTGCTCTAGAGGATATGTAAACTATTTTC
Source organism: Talpa occidentalis (assembly GCF_014898055.3). NCBI lineage: Eukaryota > Metazoa > Chordata > Mammalia > Eulipotyphla > Talpidae > Talpa > Talpa occidentalis. The sequence goes on from NW_023601543.1 coordinate 49,095,400, forward strand.
TTATTCCATTAAGAGATACATAAAAATATTAAAATCTAAACTTTCTGCAGATCTATTTCTTGTGAAAGTTCACTTAGGTGGAACATTCCATTTACCAGGCAATACTGGATAAATAAATAGTTATAAAGTCATTAAACTACTCAATGAAAAAGTATTAAATACCTACTAAGATTTCTCCCTAATATTAGGAATTAGACAAGGATGTCTGCTATCACCATTTCTACTCAACATTGTACTGGAAGTGCTATCCAAATCAATTAGACAATCAAAAGAAATAAAAACATACAGATTGAAAAGAAATATATAAAACTATATTTGTAGATGACATTATCTTTTAATCAAAACATCTTTTAAAATATGCAAAACAAATTGAGCGAATAAATGAATTCACCGGTTTGGGCCACACAAGAACTCATGTTTCACCAGAGGCCTCCAGCCCCCCTTGGGAAGTGTGTCTATTCCAGTATTAAGTGACCAGTGCCTCAGGAGGAGACACATGTCCTAGTCCAGGGTGCCAAAGACCTCACCCTTCATCACTGGCCCCCATCCACCCTTGATAAGTGCAATCATTCCAGTGCTGAGAGATCAGTGCCTTCAGAGAAGATGCACACTACAGTATGGGAAACACAGAGCCTTGCTTTTCACCACTGACCCCCAGTCACCCCCAGAAAGTACACTAACCCCCCCAGTCATGTCCAGAACCACTCGCATCCCAGGAGCAGATGCTCAACAGTCTGGACAATGTAGGGTCTCAACCAACATCAGGGCCACCAGGCACCATCCAGGAGCACCCCTGAATTTGGGACAAACCACCAGCACCTTGGGAACCAATGCAGGCCCCAGTTCAGACCTCAAGGCACCTGCCTGATAGCAGTGACACCCAACTGCCCTCTTTATAAAAAATATACTCTACTTAGTCCTCCTGTCACCAGAAACAAGTGCAGTGCCAATACTCCAAAGGGTAGCAAGGTTTCAATAACTAGACCACTTAACCCAGCGCTGTCTAAACCATTTAGGCCACCAGAACAAGGTCTGCACATCCTTCCAGGGAGGGACCCAGCACCACCCCAGATCCTGCAATGACATAGAAGCTGTGCCCAAAGCCAGGTAAATGCCTACAAAAGTGGGAGAGAATGACTACATAACAACAAAATCCTAACTACAGTAGAGCAAATCCAAAAATCACAGCATGGAGAATGAAAAGCATGAATGTAAATCGCTAATCAATTTCTCAGGAACAATATACCACAGAACAAAAACAAAATAAAGAACAAAACCACAAAGACATAGAAAAGCTTTGTTACCTATCAATTAAAAAATGTCATGATTAAGAAAATGAAAGAAATGGAACAATATAAAGAAAACTAAAAAAAAAAAAACTGGTCAGAGATATAAGGAAAATTCAGAAATAGAAATAAATGCTATGAGAAACACAATCAACAAACAGAAGATGACAACTGAAACTTTTAAAAAGAAAATAAAAGGATTTCAGGATGTGAAAAGATTAATGGAAGAGTTAAAAATAATTGAGAGAAGGGCATGAAAGTAAAGAAAACAAAATGGAAGAACAAATCAGTAATTTTGAAAATGAAAATGAGGAAAGATAGAGAGTGATATGAAGGAAAAAGAAGGCAGAAATACTTTGACAAGAGTCTGACACCATGAAGGAAGGGAATATAAGAATCATAGAAATTCCAGAAGAAGAGAGAGAAGGGAATTGAAAAAAATAAAGAAATAATGAAAGGAAATTTCCCAAACTTAAAGAAGGAACTGAAAATACAATACAAGCAACAAAAAAGAATGCCAACCTGCCAGAATAAAAGGAGACCTACAACAAGACACATAGTATTAAAGCTTCCAATAATCCAAACAAAGGGAAAATGATGAAGCTGATGAAGAGGAAAACACACGCAACATGTAAAGGGACACTGATTAGGCTAATGTTGGACTTCTCTGGGAAAAAAAAAAAAAAACACTATGTGCAAGAAGAGAATTGAATGACATATTCAAAATACTCCAAGACAAAAAATGCCAGCAAGAATATTTTACCCTGTAAAATATTCCTTTTTTATGAGAGAAAAATAAGGACTTTCTCAGACAAAGAAAATTGTAGGGAGTTT
>NW_023601543.1:49097619-49126801 GCF_014898055.3 Talpa occidentalis
ATGACTGACGGCGGTTGTAAGGGTGATGTAACAGATAACAAAAAGGTAGCAAGAATATGGGAAAATTTAAACCCTCATACACTGTTGATGGGTATGTAAAATGGTGCAATAATTATAAAAAAAAACTTTGTCAGTTAATAAATAAATTAAATATAAAGCTATCATATAACCCAGAAATCCCCTGAATATAGACTCGGAAAATGAAAACATGTCCATGTAAAACTTGCACAGAATGCTCAAAGAAATATTACTCAAAATAAGCAGAGTACAAACAACCCAAATATATGTAAATCCATAATGAATATACATAAGTATATTAATTTTATTAAATATATGGAATATATGGTATACATTTGCAATGAAACTTTTTGAGCCAGAAAAAATGAAATACTGATACTTTCTACAACATAAATTAATCTTGAAAACATTACATTAAATGAATTATACAGATAGAACAGGTCATGCATTTTATTTGTCACTTATATAAAATGCCCAGAATTGACAAATCCATGAACAGAAAACATATAGAGGGTTGTAGGGTCTGATAGGAGAAGAAAATGGAGCATATGCTAATGACTACAGGGTATCTTTTTTGAGGTGATTAAAATGCTCTGTGATTAGATAGTGGTGATGTTTGTAGAACTTCTCAAGCATACTAAAAAGCATGGACTTGCACACTTTAAAGGCATAAATATTACTGTATGTGCATTATACCTCAGAACAAAAAAATATAGTATGATTTTTCATTTCAAATAATTCTTAGTGCCTGGGAGCAGAGTCAGAAAAGAATTTCAGAATGTCCTGTAAGTTATAGTTTAAGTGATCAAATTTGAAACCATGCAGAGGTATTGAAACACACACCAAGTCATTAATGAAGGTAAACTGAACTTGACAAAATCCTAAAGGTAATCTCATACATTTTTTAAGATATACTACCTTTAGTAAGTCCTTTCGTGAACATCATCTCACAACATACCCACAAGGAAGAAAGACTAAATACCATTAATGGATTTGCAAAAGAAGTAGTCCAGTGAGCTTCAATGATTTGCCTGAGGTCAATTGCTAGCTTTGCTTTATTTGTTTGTTTGTTTGTTTATTTATTTGTTTATTTATTTTTTTTTATGTATTTATTTATACAAGCACTGATAAAGTCAGAAGCTTGGGAGGGTGAGATAATTCACCACAGCCAGAGCAGGGAACAGAACAGGCAGATGGACAGAAATACACTGCTGAGGGGAGCAGTGGGCGGCAGGAGTGGTCTGTGCGCCATGTGGGAAGCTCGTGCGGGGCCTGGGATCCAACAGGCGCGGCAGAGGCTGCAGGACCCAGCGCTCAACCACTGCACCACAGGGGAGGCCCCTGTTTTTGTTTGTTTTTACTGACAATATATATACAATGCATATATGCACAGACTCTTTTCTAAAAGAAAATGAACTCTTAACTCTTCCCAGTTTCTCATTTCATTCAATTTGTTCCATCATCCATTTTCTTGCCTCCAGTGACAGCTACATTCTATTTATTGCCATCCATAGGATGGATTTTCAAAATAGTCCTTTGAAACTGCAATCCACATCATCAAAATAGAGACTTGAGAGTAGATAAAGTCATACTCAGTCCTTTTCCCCCTCTCTATACTTTTCAATTAGCTTATGTCATTACCATGTGAAAATACACAGGAATGAGTGAAATGAGACAGAACATCTTCTTGATCCATCATTTATTTTTGGGCATTTGGGTTGTTTCCATAGCTTAGCTATTGTAATAGTGCTGCTATAAACATAGGAGTGCAGGTGCTATTTTGAATTAATGATTCTGTGTCCTTTGGGTAAATACCTAGGAGTGGTGGAATTGCTGGATCATATGGAAGCTTCATCTTTAGCAGGTTGAGGAATCACTACACAGATTTCCATAGAGGTTGGACCAATTTGCACTCCCACCAACAGTGCAGAAGAGTTCCATTTTCTCCACATCCTCACCAACATTTGTTGTTGCTAGTTTTTTTTTTTTTAATATGTGCCATTCTCACTGGTGTAAGTGGTATCTCATGTAGTTTTGATTTGCATTTCCCTGATTACAAGTGATGTTGAACATCCTTTCATATGCCTGTTGGCCATTTGCATTTCCTCTTTGGAGAAATTTCTTTTTAGCTCTTCTGCCCATTTTTTGACGGGATTATTTACTTAGACTTTGATGAGACTCTTCAACTCTTTGTAGATTTTTGTGTTCAGTCCTTTATCATTAGTGTTGTGAGCAAAAATTTTCTCCCAGTTGGTGGGGTGTGTCTTTGTCTTGATTACTCTTTTTTGCTGTACAGAAACTCTTTAATTTGATGTATTCCCAGCTGTTTATCTTTGCCTTCACTATCACTGCTTTGGGTGATGTGTCTTTAAAGAAGTTATTGAGGTTTGCCTATATTTCCTTCTATGTATTTTATGGTTTCCGTTCTTATGTCTAATTCTTTAATCCATTTTGCATTGGTTTTTGTGCATGGTGTGAGATAGTAGTCAATTTTCATTCTTTTGCATGTAGCAACCCAGACAATCTTCATTCTTTTGTATGTAGTGACCCAGTTTTCCCAGCACCATTTATTGAGCATGCTTTCTTTGCTCCATTGCAGATTCTTTGCTCCTATGTTAAAGATTAGTTGACTGTAAATCTGTGGGTTTATTTCTGGATTTTCTATTTGGTTCCATTGGTCTATGAGTCTGTTCTTGTTCCAATACCATGCAGTTTTGATTATTATGGCTTTGTTGTATAGTTTGAAGTCTGGGAGGGTGATGCCTCATTCCCTTCATTTTTTTTGAGGAGAGCTTTAGCTATTCGGGGGTTTTGGTGGCTCCACATGAATTTCATCAATATTTGTTCTACTTCTTTGAAGAATGCAATTGAAATTTTTATTGCAACAGCATTGAATCTGTAAATTGCTTTTGTTAGGATGGCCATTTTTATAATGATATTTCTTCCATCCCAAGAGCAGGGAATATCTTTCCATTTCTCTGTGTCTTCTTCTATTTCTTTTGACATTGTTTTATAGTTTTCTTTATATAGTTTCTTTACCTCTTTTGTTAGGTTTATTCCCAAGTATTTGATTTTTTTTTGTTTCAAAATAAAAGGGATGGCTTTCTTAAATTCTTCTTTTTTCAGATTTATTGTTTGTGTATAGGAAAGCTACTGATTTGTGTGTTTTTATTTTGTGTCCTGCTACTTTAGTAAATTGATCAGTTTGATTAGAATTTCTGTGGAGTTTTTGGAGTTCTCTATATATGTTATCATATCATCTGCAAATAGTGATAGTTTAACTTCTTCCTTCCCCATTTGGATTCCTTGTATGTCTTTCTCTTGTCTTATTATTCTGGATAGGGCTTACAATATTATATTGAAAAGCAGTGGTGAGAGTGGACAGCCTTGTCTTATTCCAGATCTTAATGGAAATGCTTGCAACTTTTTCACCATTGAGAATGATATTGGCTATGGGCTTGTCATATATGGCTTTTATGATGATGAGGTATGTTCATTGTGTACCGAGAATTGTAAGGACATTTATCATAAATCGGTGCTGTACTTTGTCAAAAGCTTTCTCAGCGTCTATTGATACTATCATATGGTTTTTATATTTCTTTTTGTTGATGTGTTGGATTACAATGATTGATTTTTGGATGTTGAACTACCCTTGTGACCCTGGAATAAATCCTACTTGGGGGGCCTCCCTGGTATCACAGGCGGTTGAGAGTCATGCTGTGAAGCTGTCAGCAGCCTCTGCAGTGGTTGTTTGACCGGCAGGCAGGCGAGAGTCCCACATGGTGGGGCAGAACTCTCCTGTAGCGCATGCTGCTCCCCTCAGCAGTGTCTTCAGTCCATCTGCCTTTTCTGTTCCCTGCTCTCTGTCTGGTGAATCCTTTCACCCTAATGCGCATTGGGCTTGTACCCCGGTTCCTGTGTAAATAAATAAATCTTTAAAAACACACACAAAAATAAATAAATCCTACTTGGTAATTGTGAATTATCTTATGGATACAGTGTTGGATTCTGATAGCTAAAATTTTATTGAGGATTTTTTAATACATTTATTTATTTATACAAGCACTGGGTATAGTCAGAAGTGCGGGAGGGTGAGAGAATTCACCAGAGCCACAGCTGGTGACGGAACAGGTGGACTGGGCTTCCCAGGTGGCACAGTGGTTGAGAGCCAGGTTGTGAAGCTGTCCACAGCCTCTGCAGCGCCAGTTTGATCCCCGGCTGCTCCCCTGCCACCGGAGGAGGGTCCCACATGGCGCACAGACCTCTCCTGCTGCCTGCTGCTCCCCTCAGCAGTGTACTTTGGTCCTTCTGCCTGCTCTGCTCCCTACTCTGGCTCTGGTGAATTCTCTCACCCTCCCGTGCTTCTGACTGTACCCAGTGCTTGTATAAATAAATAAATAAATCTTTAAAAAAAAAGAATAGTATTAAAAAAATTGAACAGACGGACTGACGAAATACACTGCTGAGGGGAGTAGCAGGCACGGCAGGAGAGGTCTGCGCACCGTGTGGGACCCTCACCAGGGGCTGGGGATTTAAGTGGTACTGCAGAGGCTGCAGGCAGCTTCGCAGCCCAGTACTCAACTGTGCGCCACCAGGGGAGGTCCTTTATTTAGGATTTTTGCATCAGTGTTCATTAGAAAGATTGGCCTGTAGTTTTTTTGTGTGTGTGTGTTGCCCTTGTTTGGTTTTGATATTAGTGTAATGTTGGCTTCATAGAATGTGGTTGGTATTATCCCTTCTTTCTCAATGTTTTGAAAGAGTTTATGAAGGATAGGCACTAATTCATTTCTGAATGCTTGGTAGAATTTATTTGTAAATCCATCTGGTCATGAGCTTTTGGTTTTGGGGAGGGTTTGATTACCATTTCAATTTCACTGTTTATAATTGGTCTGTTTATGTGTTCTGTTTCATCTTTACCTAGCTTTGGGTGATTGAAAAGTTGTAGGAATTTGTCCATCTCTTCTAGATTGTTGTTCTTATTTGTATATAATTGTTCATAGTATCTGATTATTCTTTTTATTTCTGCTGTGTCTGTTGTGATTTCTCCTCTTTCATTTGTGATGCTATTTATTTGTGCTTTCTCCCATTTCTTCTTTGTGAGCCTGGCTAGAGGTTTCTCCATTTTATTTATTTTTTCAAAGAATCAACTTTTGGTTTTGTTGATCTTTTGGATTTTTTTTTTTTAGTTTCTATTTAATTTTTTCTGCTTTGATTTTTATTATTTCCTTTCTTCTACTGGTTTTAGTTTTTTTTTTTTTTAATTCTTTTTCTAGTTCTTTGTAATATGTGATTAGGTTGTTTCTTTGAGTTCGTTCTTATTTCTTGATGTGGGCCTGTATTGCTATATATTTTCCTCTTCCTACTGCTTTTGGTTCTGCTTTTCCCCACTCTGTCTCTGGTGAATCCCCTCACCCCCAACACCACTGACATGAAACCCAGTTCTTGTATGCATAAATAAATAAATCTTTTTAAAAAGAAATTACAACAGACACAGGACAAATTCAGAGGATAATTAAAGATCATTCTTATATGCAAAAAATTCAGTAATTGAGGAGATCAACATGGTGGCCTGGAAACACTGCAAATAAGTCCTCCCATTAAAAAAAAAAAAATAATAATGGGGAGGAAAAGCAGCAGGTCCCTGGCAAAACCAGGACAGAGAAGATAAATAGGCAACTCTGGCAAACTGCCCTAAGAAGAAAGTTGCCATAAAAGAGGATGAAAAGAGAGGAAATCTTAGAACCCTGCTACCCTCCCCCAACCACAAAGCAAGCACACTCTGACCAACAGAAAGGAAAAAAAATAACAACAACAATGAGAACGAACTACAGATCAAGCGGGACTGTGAGTGGAAAGGAACTACTGCAGGCACCACAGGAACTACTGCAGGAGAATGAATGGGAACTGTGGAGAACCAAGCGGGAATTGCCATGGAGGTGAGCGAATGGCTCTGGGTGCCATTAGAGGAAGATAAGACTCCATGAAGAGAACTGCAAATAGCCCAAGGTCAGCCAGTAAGCTTATGTGGAAAATCACTTGCATACAAAAAGCATACATGGATCCCAGCTGCCCAGGTCCCTGTGCCGCAACCTAGGTTCGTGAGGAGACACATGGGAACTGTCACTGAGAGGAATGGCCCTCACCGAATAATCAAAAACCAGGTGTTAGGGCACGGGAGCAGGGTGCAAAAGGCACCATTTCTGCAGACACTGAACTGGGCTACTGCTCACATCCAGTATCTGAGGCCTTAGGAACTGAGACCTGGGGTATGAAATTTGGGGTGGGGATCCCCAGGACACGTGGCACAAGGTAGAAACAGCACCCCACACCTTTGAGCCATTCCACGCCACCCCCACTCAGTTCCCAGGAGACCCATGGGGAAAAAGCACAGCTCTGGAAGGACACTGGGAAAGATCTCTGGTGCCACCTTGTGATCAGAACAAAATCACCAACTTCCCAATAGTTGGAAGCCAGGCTTTCCAAAACCACCCTCAGGCTCTAAGAGGGGGTGGGACAAGAAAATTGGGGTAAAAAGGGAAACAAGGCAGGGAACAAGACCCCATTCTGGAACTGAGAGTCAGACACAGGATTCAGGGCATGGTAGTCCTAACAGTGGGCACTGCACAGGGTGACAGCTGCCGTTTTGGATCTGAGACCCTGAGATTGAGAACAAGAGTGCAGCATTCAGGGCACCGGATCCACATAGCCGCGGGCACTGCTCCCGGTGAGGTGAACACGGGCAGACACAGCACCCAGCTTGAGCAATAGCCCCTGTGTCAAGATGCTCCCCTCCCTCCCTTGGTTGCTCAGAGAACTACAGGGGGAAAGCACAGGTCTTCAAGTACAGGTCTCTAACCCCACCTAGTGACCAGAGCAAAATCATCAACTAACTGATTCCCTGTTGGAACTGAATAAATACAGAGGGAGGGAACTATAAGGGACAGTGCCCAACAACACAGACACAGCTTAGACACCCTGGTGGAGTTTTGGCATACCAGTGCTGGTCTCAGTCTGGTAAACAGTTTTCGACACCCCTGAAGGAGCAATCCAAAAAGATGCCCGCCAACACCACAACATCACAACACACAGAACAAATTAGAAAGCAAACAGCAGGGAGAAGGACAAATACAAATAACCAAGCAAGCCCAATGGAGAAGGACACAACACAAAAGGAAAATAAGTCACCAGTGCTCAATGAGTGGAAGAACTTCTTTGCCTGTCAGATAGAGAATTAACAATCATCATGATTAAAAAGTATAATGAGAACAGACAATCACTGAACTGAAGAAAGAAAATGAGAACTTAAGAAAGGAAATAAAAGCAAGAAAGACACTAAAAGATTACTGGAGAAGACCAATAGCTCTTGAAAATGCATTGAAAACAGGACTGAGGAAATGGAAGAGTGGATCAGTACTCTTGAAGATACAGGAATAGAAAGAACGGGGCCTCCCCTGGTGGTGCAGCAGTTGATCGCTGGGCTGCGAAGCTGCCCTCAGCCTCTGCAGCACCTGTTTGATCCCCGGCCACCCGGCAAGGGTCCCACATGGCTCGCAGACCTCTCCTGCCGCCCGCTGCTCCCCTCAGCAGTATATTCCATCACTCTGCCTGTTCTACTCCCCGCTCTGGCTCTGATGAATTCTCTCACCCTCCCGCACTTCTGACTGTATCCAGTGCTTGTATAAATGAATAAATAAGTCTTTCAAAAAAAGAAATAGAAAGAACCAAAAGGGAAAAAAAGAAAGAGAAGGGCAAAGGAAGAAGCATGAGAATACCCTTAAATGATTATCAGACTCCATGAAGAGAGGTGATATAACCTGCATCCCTAAGTTTACAGCAGCACTATTTACAATAGCTAAGCTTTGGAAACAACTCAAATGCCAAAAAATAGATGACTGGATCAAAAATATGTGGTACATATACACAATGGAATATTACTCAGCAATCAAAAAAGATAAATTTATGCAATTTGCAGCAACATGGATGGAGCTGGAAGGGATCATGCTCAGCAAAATAAGCCAGAAAGAAAAAAGAAAAAAAAAATACCAGATGGTCTCACTCATAGCAGAAATCTAGAAAACCTAAATAACAGACCAGGGAAAAGAATAACTATAGCAAAGAAAAAATCAAAATCAACGAACAACTATGAACCAGAGACACAAAATGGAGGGTGCGGGGAAAGGAGGGTGCGGGGTCAAAATAAGGGGGGGTGCAATTGTATGGGGAGCATAAAAATAAAAATAAATAAATAAATAAATAAATAAAAGTAAAAAAAAAAAAAAAAGAGTTATAAGCATTCCAGAAGGTGAGGAGAGAGACAAAGCATCTGAGAAATACATTACAACTACATCCCCACTCCAAACAAATTCTAAAGAAGTCCTAAAATCAAAACCAACAGAGGAATGATCAAGAAGAACAAAGTGAGGAATAAAATCACAAAAGAAAAAAAATGGCAAATACAGATGCCAACATATCAATATTAACTCTAAATGTAAATGGATTACACTCATCAATAAAAATACACAGAGTAGCATGCTGGATTAGAAAACAAAATCCATCCTTCTGCTGTCTCCAGCAAACACATTTTACTTCAAAAGATAAAAACAGACTGAAAGTAAAAGGTTGGAAAACAATCCTACCAGCAAATGGACCAAAAAAGAAGGAAGGAACAGCCATACTTATATCAGATGAAATAGACTTCAAATTAAAAAAAAAATGTAAAAAGAGACACAGATGGATACTACATTATGATCAAGGGGACAATACATCAGGAACATATAACATTCATCAACATATACTCAGCAAATGAAGGAACACCAAAATATATTAAATAACTACTATCAGCTCTGAAAACTAACATTAAAAAAATACACATATAGTGGGAGACTTCAACACTCCACTCTCACTAATGGACAGATCAATGAGACAAAAAAAAAAAAAAATAAAGACACTAGAGCCCTAAATAAAGACATAGAACTCATGGACTTAACACACGTTTATATGACACTGCACCCAAAAAAAAAAAAAAATCAATGAGTGCACATTTTTCTCAAGCACATATGGATCGATCTCCAGAATTGATCACATACTTGGCCGCAAGACAAAAATCAACAGATACATGAAGATCAAAATCATTCCAACTATCTTCTCTGATCATAAGGGCATCAAGCTAGAAATAAATCATGAAAAGAAAACAAGGAACCCTCCCACTTCATGGGGATTGAAATCCACACTACTGGATGATCACTGGACTAATGAGGAGATCAAAGAAGTAATTAAAAAATACTTTGAGTTGAATGACAATGAGGAAACCACTTTCCAGAGTGTATGGGATTCAGCAAAAGCAGCAATAAGAGGAAAATATACAGCAAAAAAACTCACATCAAGAAACAAGAAAGAACTTAAAGAAACAACCTAATCACACATCTGAAAGAGCTTGAAAAAGAATAACAACAACAAAAAAACATAATGCCAGTAGAAGAAATAAAATAATAAAATTCAAAGCAGAAATAAAAAATAGAAATTAAAAAACAAACAAACAAACAAACAAAAGATCAATGAAACCAAAAGTTGGTTCTTTGAAAAAATAAACAAAATAGAAAAACCTTTAGACATGCTCACAAAGAAAAAAATGGGAGAAAACATATAAATAGGATTGTAAATGAAAGAGAAATCACAACAGACTCAGTAGAAATAAAAGGAATAACCAGAGATTACTATGAACACTTACATGCAAAAAAATTAAACAACCTAGAAGAGATGGACAAATTCCTAGAACAATATAATCATCCAAATCTGGACAAAGAAGAAATACAACAACTAAACAGACCAATTATAAGCAGCGAAATTGAGGCAGTAATCAAAGCTCTCACCAAAAACAAAAGCCCAGGTGCAGATGGCTTCACAAGTGAATTCTACTAAACATTCAGCAGTGAATTATTGCCTATCCTACACAAAATCTTTTAAAAAATTGAAAAAGAAGGAATACTACCAAATACAGTCTACAAAGCCAACATTACACTGATACCAAAACCAAAGACAGCACAAAAAAAGAAAATTACAGGCCAATCTCCGTAATGAACACTGATGCAAAAATGCTCAACAAAATCTTTGCCAGCAGAATCTAACAATGATCAACTGGGATTCATCCCAGGGGTACAAGGATGTTTCAACATATGAAAATTGATCAGTGTAATCCAATACATCAATAAAAAGAAAAATAATAACCATATGATCACGTCAATAGATGCTAAGAAAGCTTTAAGCAAAGTACAACACCTATTTATGATAAAGGCCCTTGGAATTCTCAGGATAGAAGGAACATATCTTAACATGATAAAAGCCATATACAACAACCCCACCGACAATATTATTCTCTTTTTTAAATTTTTTAATAGCAGCAGATGATGCCAACTATCACTATTTTTATTATGTTAAGGTTTATTTATTTATGCATACAAGAGCTGGAGTACAAGCCAGAGGCACGGGGGGTTGGGGGAAGACAGGATTCACTAGAGACAGTGTGGGGAACAGAACAGGCAGATTTACCGAAATACACTGCTGAGGGTAGCAGTGGGCGCAACAGGAGAGGTCTGCCTCGCCATTTGGGTATCTCCCTGGCCAGCCGGAAATCAAACCAGCACTGCAGAGGCTGCGGACAGGTCGACAGCTCTGTGCTCAACCGCCTGCGCCACCAGGGAGGCCCCACTTATATTATTCTCAATGTTGAAAAGCTGAAGGCCTTTCCTTAAGATCAGGAACAAGACAAAGATGTCGTCTCTTACAACTGCTCATCAATATAATACTGGAGGTCCTAGACTGGGCAATTAGACAAGAAAAAGACATACAAGGATCCAGATAGGGAAAGAAGCAGTAAAACATTCAGTATTTGCAGACAATATGATAATATACATAGAAAATCCTAAAATCTCAACAGAAAAACTACTCAAAATAATCAACCAGTTCAGTAAAGTAGCAGGATACAAAATCAACACACAATAATCAGTAGCCTTCCTATACACAATCAATCTGAAGAAGAAATCAAGAAAACCATCCCTTTTATAATTGAAACAAAAAAAAAATCAAATACTTGGGAATAAACCTAACAAAAGAGGTGAAAGACCTATACAAAGAAAATTATAAAACACTGTTTAAACAAATAGATTAAGACTCAAAGAAATGGAAAGACATTCCATGCTCATGGATTGGAAAAATTAACATTAAAATGTCCATCCTACCAAAAGCAATATACAGATTCAACGCTATTCCAATAAAAATCTCAATGACAGGGCCTCCACGGTGGCGCAGCAGTTGAGCGCTGGCTTGCGAATCTGCCCGAGGCCTTGGCAGTGCTGGTTCGATCCCCGGCTGCTCCCCGGCCATCAGAGGAGGGTCCCACATGGCATGCAGACCTCTCCTGCTGCCCGCTGCTCCCCTCAGCAGTGTACTTGTGTCCTTCTGCCTGCTCTGCTCCCCGCTCTGGCTCTGGTGAATTCTCTCACCCTCCTGCGCTTCTGACTGTACCCAGTGCTTGTATAAATAAATAAATAAATAAATCTTTAAAAAAAATTATAAAAAAATAAAAATAAATAAAATAAAAATTAAATAAAAAATTAAAAAAATAAAAAATAAATTAAAAAAAAATCTCAATGACATTCTTCAAAGAAATAGAACAAATTCTGATGAAATTCATATGGAAACACACAAAAAAAACACAAATAGACAAAGCCCTACTGATGAAAACAAAGGAGAAAGGAGGTATCACACTTCTAAAATTCAAGCTATACTACAAAGCCATAATAATTAAAACAGTTTAGTACTGGAACAAAAACAGACACACAGACCAATGGAACCAAATAGCCCAGAAATAAAATCATACTTATAAGGACAACTGATCTTTGACAAAGGAGCAAAGACTATGCAATGGAACATGGGCAGTTTGTTCAATAAATGGTGCTGGGAAAACAGGAACACCATGTGCAAAAAAAATGGATAAAAAAACTGGACATAAGACTTGAAACCATAAAATATATAGAAGAAAATAGAGTAAAACACTGTACGACATTCATTGCAATAACATCTTTAAGGACTCATCACCCAAAGCAAAGAAAGTCAAGGAAAACATAAAGAGCTGGGATTACATGTAACTGAAAAGCTTCCGCACAGCAAAAGACAGATTAACCAAAACAGAGAGACACCCACTGACTGGGAAATAATCTTTGCACTCCACTCAACTGATAAGGGACTGATCACAAAGATATACAAAGAACTCACAGGACTCAACAAAAACAAAATAAACTATCCAGTCAAGAAATGGGCAGAACTTAAAAGACATTTCTCCAAAGAGAAAATGCAAATGGTCAAAAGGCATATGAAAAAATATTCAACATCCCTTATAATTAGGGAAATGCAAATTAAAACCACATTGAGATACCACCTTATACCAGTAAGAATGGCACATATCAAAAAGAAAAAAAAAAAAAAAACAAAAAACAAGCAACATCAAATGTTAGCGAGGACATGGTGAAAAAGGAACTCTCCTACATTGCTGGTGGGAGTGCAAGCTGGTCCAACCTCTATGGAAAGCGGTGTGGAGATTCCTCAACCTGCTAAAAATGGAGCTAGCATATGACCCAGCAATTTCACTACTAGGGATCTACCCAAAGGACACAAAAACATTGATTCAAAAGAATACCTGTACACCTATATTTATTTCAGCACTATTTACAATAGGTAAAACCTGGAAACAACCCAAATGCCCAAAAATAGATGACTGGATCAAGAAGATGTGGCATATATACACACTGGAATATTATTCAGCAATCAAAAATATAAATTCATATCATTTGCAGCAACGAGGATGGAGTTAGAAGGAATTATGCTCAGTGAAATAAGATATATAGGGGAACAAAATAAGACATCAGTGTAAAAAAATAATAACAGTATAATACACAACAAAGCAAAACCAGACAATTATAAATCAGAGACATACTGCAGGGTAGATGGAGGGAGAGGGATCAGCGGGAGGGAGGGAGGAGCACAGGGGACTGAGGAGATGGTGCATGGGTGCATCGGTGAAGGAAACTCTATGGGGACTAAACCTGAGGGGTGGGGGGAAGCAAATGTTTAAAAATGAAAAATGATGTATCTTTTTTTTTAAATCACTAAAAACAGAAAAACAATTTGATAACCTAGATGAGATGAACACATTCTTAGAATCATATAGCCACCTGAGACTGGACAAAGAAGACATAGAAAACTTGAACAAACTAATTACAAACAGTGAAAGTGAAATGGTAATCAAAATCCTCCAAAAAAACAAAAGCCCAGTACCAAATGGTTTCACAAATAAGTTTTACCAAACATTCAAAGACAAACTAATGTCTGTCCTGCTAAAACTCTTCCCAAAAAAACGAGAAAGGACCCAAGGCCAACATCATACTAATACAAAAACCAAATGATGACAACTCACAAAAAGAAAACTGCATACCAACCTCCCTAATGAGCACATATGCTAAAATACTGAATAATATCTTGGCAAACCAAATCCAACAATGCATCAAAAGCACTATACACACTGACCATCTGGGATTTATTCCAAGGAGACAAGGAAGATTCATTATCTGAAAATCAATTAATGTAATTCACCACATCAACAAAAATAAAAATAAAAACATATGATCATATCAATACATGGCAAGGAAAAATTGACAAAGTTCAACATTTATTTATGATACAGGCCCTCAAAAATCATGGGTAGAAGGAACATATACTGTAAGAAAAGCCATGTATGAAAAGTGACAGCTAAAATCATTCTCTCAATAGTGAAAAACTGAAAGTATTTGCACTGAGATCTGGTAAAAGATAAGGATGTTTACCCTTCCCAATGCTTTTCAACATAATACTGGAAGTCCTAGCTACAGCAATTAGACAAGAGAAAGATATAAAAGGAATTCAAATTGGGAATGAAGGAGTAAAGCTATTGTTATTTGCAGATGACTTGATAATATAAAGAACTGCAAAAATAGCAACAAAAAAAAAAAACCTAATCAAATAGTTAGAATAGTTTAATAAATAAACCAGTTTATTTAGAATTCTCTCACCCTCCCGCGCTTCTGACTGTACCCAGTGCTGGTATAAATAAATAAATAAATCTTTTTTTTTTTTTAGATAGCTCTGATTTTACTACTTGAATTTCTTTTTTTTTTAAGATTTATTTTTTTTATTCATACAAGCACTAGGTACAGTCAGAAGTGCGGGAGGGTGAGAGAACTCACCAGAGCCAGAGTGGGGAGCAGAGCAGGCAGAAGGACCGAAGTACACTGCTGAGGGGAGCAGTGGGCAGCAGGAGAGGTCCGCGCGCCATATGGGACCCTCTTCCGGTGGCCGGGGAGCAGCAGGGGATCGAACCGGCGCTGCAGAGGCCGCGGGCCGCTTCGCAACCCAGCGCTCAACTGCTGCGCCACCGGGCAGCCCAATAAATAAATCTTTTTTAAAAAAGAGAAATAGAAGAAGACACAGAGAAATGGAAAGACAGTCCCTGCTCATGGACTGAAAGAATAAACATTATTAAAATGGCCATCTTGGGCCTCCCCAGTGGCACAGCAGGTTGAGCGCAGCGCTGTGGGGCTGTCCACAGCCTCTACAGCTCTGGTTTGATTCCTGGCCAGCCAGGGAGCAACCCACATGGCACAGCAGACCTCTCCTGTATTACCCGTTGCTCCCCTCAGCAGTGCTTTCAGTCTGTCAGCCTTTTTTTTACTCCCTGTTCTGTCTCTGGT
This sequence comes from Talpa occidentalis, assembly GCF_014898055.3. Classification (NCBI taxonomy): domain Eukaryota; kingdom Metazoa; phylum Chordata; class Mammalia; order Eulipotyphla; family Talpidae; genus Talpa; species Talpa occidentalis. The sequence continues at coordinate 49,112,415 of NW_023601543.1, forward strand.
GAATCCTCTCACCCTCCCGTGCCTCTGGCTTGTACCCCAGTTATTGTATAAATAAATAAATCTTAAAAAAAATAAAATGGCCATCTTACCCAAAGCAATTTCCAGATTGGATGCAACTCCAAAAAAATCTCAATGACATTCTTCAAAGAAATTGAACAAATATTGGTGAAATTCATATGAAATCACAAAAAATAAAAAAGCAAATTCTCTCCCAACTATAAGGGGGAAGAACATACCCATACTTCTAACTATACTACAAATCCAAACAGCATGGTATTTGGGACAAAAACAGACACACGGGCAATTGAAATCTAATTGAAAACCCAGAAATAAAGTCACACATATATGGTCAACTAATCTATGAGAAAGGAGCAAAGAATACATACTGAAATAAGGAATGTCTCTTCAATAAGTGATGCTGAGAAAATTGGACTGCCACATGCAAAAGAATGAGACTATGCTACTATCTCACAACATAAACAAAAACAAATGGAAAATGGTTAAAAAACTTGAATATAAGACCTGATATTCAACCATTATATATATATTATATATATATATATATATATATATATATATATACAGAAGCATCTTTGAGGATTCATCTCTAGAAGCAAGGAAAACAAAGGATACTATGCACATCTGGGACTACATCAAACTGAAACACTTCTGTACAGCAAAAGTGACAGCAACCAAAATGAAGAGACACCCTACTGAATGGGAGAAAATATTTAAACATCATACATATGATAATGAACTGATATCAATGATCTATAAAGAGCCTACATATCTCAACAAATAAAAGCAAACAACCCAAGCAAAAAAAAAAAAATAGAAGATGAACTAAATAGACACTACTCTAAAGAAGAAAGGTAAATGACCAACAGGCATATGAAAAAACATTCAACATCACTTATTATCAGGGAAATGCAAATCAAAACCAGATGAGATACCAGCTCACACTGGTGAGAATGGCCCATAGTCAAAAAAACACAAACAACAAATGCTGGCACAGATACGGTGATAAATGAACCCTCTTACACTGCTGGTTAGAATGCAAACTGGTCTAGCCACTATGAAAAGCTGTGGAATTTCCTCAAAACACTAAAAATGGACCTACCGAATGATCCAGCAATTCCACTCCTAAGAATCTACCCAAAGGACACAAAAACACTAATTTGAAAGGAAGCCTGCACTCCTATGTTTATCCCTGCACTATTTACAATAGCCAAAATATGGAAACAATCTAAATACCCCAAAACATATGAATGGATCAAGAAGATGTGGTATACAAACACAATGAAATACTACTCAGCAATAAAAAAATATAAACTCTTGCCATTTGTGGTAACATGGATGGAGCTGGAATTAATTATGCTAAGCGAAATAAGTCTGAAGAAACAAGAAAAGAATAAATAACGGATGGTTTCTCTTATATGGGGAATATAGACAGACAAAAGTGTCAGCATAAGTAAAGCAAAAAAAAAATCCAAAACATAACTTGCAAGCTGACAATATTTTTGAGGCATACAGAAGAGTAGGGGAGGATGAGGGGGATGGATCAAAATTTGGAAGGGAATAGCACAAGGCACTGTGGTGATGGATCATGGGTGCCATGGTGGTGGGAGAACTTCATGGAGTACACAAGATGAGAGAAATCAAATACTATCCAAAAATTAACAAAGATGTACGAAAATAAATAAATACTAAAAAATAGGGACTCACTGGTGGTGCAGGGGTTAAGACACGGTGCTATCAAGCTACTGCCAGCTACTACAACAAGAGTTCAATCCCCGGCCACCAGGGAGCTTCCCACATGGCTCAGCAGACCTCTCCTGACTTGCCTGTTGCTCCCTCAGCAGTGTATTTCAGTAGATCCGCCTGTTCTGCTCCCACTCTGTCTATGGTGAATCCTCTCATCCCTTGCACCTATGGCCTGTATCCCAGCTCTTGTATGCATAAATAAATAAATCTTTAAAAACAATAAATAATACGCCACTAGCAAAATGTGTAAATATCCATATAGATGATATAATTCCACATGTTTAAGCCTGAAAGGTGAAGCCCACTAGGTACAATACAATCCAGAAAAGCTTATAGAAGAGTAGGGGAGGGTGAGAGGGAGGGATCAAAATTTGGGAGGAAATAGCACAAGGCACTGTGGTGATGCATTTAAAAGTTTGAGCCAAGTGAACCTTCTACTACGGAGCTCAGTCTAGCGGAAGGAAAAGATGGGTAAGTACACTATTGTAAGATAAAGCAGGAAGTGGTAAGAACCTCAAGAGAGGCACCCATGAACTGTTTTAGGAGTACAGGAGAAGGTGGGGTGCCTTTCAATGGCATGGAACTTCATGGAGGAGGAGGTATTTCAGTGAGGTCTTAAAGTAGGACTTAAGGATGTGGAGATGTGAAAATAAAGTACTTCAAGCAGAGGAAGTGGCCTGAGTATATGCGAGGAAGGGGGAAATTTTAGGCATAGAATGGAATAACACAATAATTTAACTACACTCTCAGTATGTTTGTTAAATACTGATCATCCATCTTAGGGATAGAATGAAAAGTGGAAAACAAGTGATAGAGCTGGATTAAAATTATATGACACTGTCTTTTGAGCCACAATTTAAACTAATAAGCTTCTGCATATGCTATCCTATTTTGCACTTAACTCTCTCTTATGACACTTATCACAGCAGTATTTAATTTTTGTTTCCATATTTATATCATCCAATAAATGGTGAGATCTTTGAGATAAGGACTGTGTCTTACTCATTACGGAATTTCCAGCATCAAACAGAAGGCCTGCAATATACTTATCTCAATCTTGACTGATCTGTTACTCCACTGGACAGACTATGTTTTACGATTTATTTCTCCCCAGCACCTAGCAAAGACCATATATGTAATAGATGCTGGATGTTTGTAAAATAGAATGAATTATTCCCCTTCCTGTTTTTTTTACTTAGTTCTCTCTGCCTCAACTTCCTCATTTGTAAAATAAGTATAGTAAGAATATCTACTAATTCATAGGGTAATTATAAAGATTAAGTAAATACTTAGTGTATTAACTAACATCTAGAAAATAGTAAATATTAGCTACTATGATTATCATCAGTATCATTATTATTTTCCATTGTTGTTATAGATAAGGCTTACAGACATGCTAATGGGAATAGCTTTGATCACAATTACCCTGGACATAGGGAGTAGGAGTTACACATGTGGATTTTCCTCTGTCCTGTTTCATCACATTGCTTCTGCGGCACTTAGATACTCTGTTAAGTGTTAAAACTCTAGCTGAACATGAAGGGCCTGCCTACCAGATAGCAAGTTACTTGAGGAAAGAGCCAGTTGATACTCATCTCTGGGCACATAAAAGGCCTTATACAATGCATAGCTGCTAAGAAAATGAATACGTGAAAGCTATTCACCTTCAAAGTTTCTTCCTTGCCAACAGACTATGAGAGTACAAATAAATGCCTATTAAGTGTGCCATTTCCTCTAACTAGGGAGTCAGGTTTTGGGAGCTCTGTAGTGTCCATCCCTCTGCTGGCCAACATAACTCTACCTGACTTCCATTAGGTCTTTGGTATCAAAGAACTTGTGCATAGGTGCAAAGCTGATATTATGAATTATGTTTGAAACAGGTAATCTGTCTAGACATAATTATCAAATTATCCATGAAAATAGCAAGGGTATATTATTTGCATGCACCTCAATTTCTACATTGAAATCATGGGACCCCTTGAAATGTGCTATCATGTGATGCAGGGTTGATTTATCATTTGTGCACTAGGAAGTATTAGTAGTGCTTGATCCACATAATTTTCAAAAGTCTGGCATTATGTAAGGAAATTTCTAGTTGCCTTATCTCATTCAAGATTTATAAATTCTCTGGGGATCATCACTGCATTCACATTTTACAGATGTAAAAACTAAGACTCGACCACTGGGGGAGACTGGGCATGCAGGGAGTGCGTTCCTCATCGCCATTTTAGAACAGGGACATTTCTTCAGTAAAGACTGCTTGAAACTGGCAGAAGGCTCATGGAAGAGCCAGAGGTGAGCCGGGAGGTTTGCCTACACCAGGACCCTTCAGGCCTGCAGTCCGAGCACAGAGGGGGAGGGGGAACCTACCGATGGGGCAGACCGGGCATGCAGAGTAGTGCGAACCCACATCACCTTTTTAGAACAGCGACCGTTCTTCAGTAAATACTGCTTGAAACCTGCAGATGGCTCCTGGAAGAGCCAGAGGTGAGCTGGGAAGTTTGCCCAGGATGCCGGCCAGTACCAGTAACACAGTGTCCCAAAGCATACAGCAAATTAGAAAACAGACAGTAGGGAGTAGAAAAACCACATGCAACCCAGCAACTCCTCAGGAAAAGAGCACAACACAAAAAGAAAATCACCCCCAGATTGCAATGACAGTAACTTGGAAGAACTTCTGAGCCTTCAAGAAAGAGAATTTAAAATTGCTGTGATTAAACAACTGACAGAAGTCATAAAGGAAAACAACGATAAGGGAAAAATAATCAATGATTGGAAGAATGGCATTGAGTCCCTAAAGAGGAAGTAAAAGAAATGCAGGAGATCAAAGAATTAATGGAGGCGCTAAAAAATCTGGGAAAAGCAATGAAAGCAGAATAGATGAAATGGAACAACAAATAAGTACTCTAGAAGACACAGAAATAAAAAAGAACCAAAACAGAAAAGGAAAGAGAAGTACAAAGGAAAAAGACAGAAGAAAGTCTTCGGGAACTATCTGACTCCATGAGGAAAGGAAATATAAGAGTTATAGGAATCCCAGAAGGAGAGGAGAGAGATGTAGGAACAGAGAAAATATTCAAGGAAATAAATGAACAGAACTTCCCAAACGTGAAGAAGGAGCTGAAAATTGATATACAAGAAGCAAGAAGAACACAAAACTTCCACAATGAAAGGAAAAATACAGCAAGACACATAATAGTAAAGCTCCCAAGAATCCAGGACAAGGAAAAAAATAATGAAGCTGACAAGAGGGAAGAAACAGATAAAATTCAAAGGAAAACCAATCAGACTGACATCAGACTTCTCCAAAGAAACACTACGGGCAAGGAGAGAGTGGAGGGACATAGTCAATAGACTCCAAGAAAACAGATGCCAACCAAGAATACTCTATCCCGCAAAACTCTGCTACCTCTATGAAGAAAGAATAAGGACCTTCCCAGACAAACAGAAATTCTGGAATTTCATTAACACTAAACCTCCACTCCAAAAAATACTACAAGGAGTCCTAAAGCCAGAACCTCAGAGAGACAAATAACAACGAAAGAAGGCCAAAAAAAAGGTATTAAAGGAATAAATAAATAAAATCAAAGGAAAGACAAACACAATGGCAAATACAGATGCTAACATATCAATATTAATTCTAAATGTAAATGAACTAAACTCTTAAATGAAAAGACACAGGGTTGCAGGCTGGATTAAGAAACAAAATCCAACCTTTTGCTGTCACCAGGAAACACATTTAACTATAAAAGATAAAAATAGACTCAAAGTTAAAGGATGGAAAACAATTCTACAAGCAAATGGGCCAAAAAAGAAAGCAGGAACAGCTATACTTATATAAGATAAAACCGATTTCAAACTCTAAAAGATAAAAAGAGACCCCAACAGTCACAACATTATGATCAAAGGGACAATACTTCAAGAAGAAATAACACTCTTTAACATATACTCACCAAATGAAGGAGCACCAAAATACATCAGACAACTATTGTCATCTCTGAAACAGACATCAGAGAAAACACATATGAAGTGGGAGACTTCAACACACCACTATCAACAATGGATAGAACAATGAGACAAACAAAAAGTGAAGGCACTAAAGCTCTAAATAAGGATCTAGAGCGCTTGGGCTTAACAGACATCCACAGAACACTAAACCCAGAAAAATCTGAGTACACGTTTTTCTCAAGTGCACAAGGATCATTCTCCAGGATTGATCACATACTGGGACACAAGACAAACATCAACAGATATACCATGATTGAAATCATACCAACCATCTTTTTTGACCATGAAGGCATCAAACTAGAAATAAACCATAAAAAGAAGAAAAGGAACTCTCCTACCTCCTGGAGATTGAAAACCACACTTCTGTAAGATCACTGGACTAATGAGGAGATCAAAGAAGAAATAAAAAAAAAACCTTTCAATTGAATGACAAGGAGGACAACAATTTCCTAAATGAATGGGATGCAGCAAAAGCAGTAATAAGAGGAAAGTATATAGCAATAGAGGCTCACATCAAGAAACAAGAAAGAACTCAAAGAAACAACCTAATCTCAAAGCTCAAAGATCTAGAAAAAGAACAACAAAAAAACCCCAAAACCACTAGAAGAAAAAAAAAATAATAAAAACCAAAGCAGAAATAAATGAAATAGAAACTAAAAAAAAAAAAAAAAAAAAAAAAACAGTCAAAAGATCGAAAGATCAATGAAACCAAGAGCTGGTTCTTCAAAAAAAAAATCAATAAAATAGACAAACCATTAGCCAGGCTCACAAAGGAATAAACGGAGAAAGTACCAATAAAAAGGACCATAAATGAAAGAGGAGAAATCACAAGGGACATAGCAGAAATCAAAAGAATATTCAGTGACTACTATGAACAATTATATAGAAACAAGTTCAACAATCTAGAGGGGATGGAAAAATTACTACAACTCTAAAATCACCCAAAGCTAGATAAAGAAAAAATAGAAAACCTAAACAGACCAATTACAAGCAGTGAAATTGAAATGGTAATCAAAAACGTCCCCCAAAACAAAAGCCCAGGAGGACCTGATGGATTTAAAAATGAATTCTACCAAATATTCAGAGATGAATTAGTGCCTATCCTTCACAAACTCTTCCAAAAAATTGAGAAGGAAGGGAGAATACCAAACACATTCTATGAAGCCAACATTACACTAATACTAAAACTGAATAAGAACAACAACAACAAAAAAAAAAAACTACAGGCCAATCTCCCTAATGAGCACTGATGTAAAAATCCTCAATAAAATTTTAGCTATCAGAATCCACCAATGTATCCATAAGATAATTCACCACGACCAAGTAGGATTCATTCCAGGGACACAAGGATGGTTCAACATCCAAAAATTAATCAACGTTATCCAACACATCAACAAAAAAAATATAAAAACCATATGACAATATTAATACATGCTGAGAAAGCTTTCAACAAAGTGCAAAACCCGTTCATGATAAAAGCCCTTGAAATTCTTGGGATACAAGGAACATACCTCAACATCATAAAGGCCATATATGACAAGCCAACAGCCAGTATCATTCTCAATGGTGAAAAGCTGAAAGCATTTCCATTAAGATCTGGAACAAGACAAGGATGTCCACTCTCACCACTGCTTTTCAATATAATACTGGAAGTCCTAGCCAGAGCAATAAGACAAGAGAAAGACATACAAGGAATCCAAATAGGAAAAGAAGAAGTCAAACTATCACTATTTTCAGATGATATGATAATATACAAAGAGAACCGCAAAATATCCACAGAAAAACTAATTCAAATAATCAGTCAGTTCAGTAAAGGGCAGGATAAAAAATCAACAAACAAAAATCAGTAGTCTTCCTATACACAAACAATAAATCTGAAGAAGAAATAAAAAATAAAAACAACCCTTTTATTATCAAAACAAAAAAAATAAATACTTGTGAATAAATCTAAAAATAGAGGTAAAGGGCCTATACAAAGAAAACTATAAAACACTGTTAAAAGAAATAGAAGAAGACACAAAAAAATGGAAAAGTACCCTGCTCATGGATTGGAAGAATAAACATTATTAAAATGGCCATCCTACCAATAGCAATATACAGATTCAATGCTATTCCAATAAAAATTTCAATGCCATTCTTCAAAGAAATCGAACAATTATTGATGAAATTCATACTGAATCACCAAAAACCCCGAATAGCCAAAGCTCTCCTGAAAAAAAAAAAAAAAGAAGGGAATGAAGGTATCACACACCCAGACTTCAAACTATACTACAAAGCCATAATCATCAAAACTGCATGGTATTGGAACAAGAACAGACACATAGACCAATGGAATCAAATAGAAAATCCAGAAATAAACCCACAGATTTATGGTCAAATAATGTTTGACAAAGTAGAAAGAATATGCATTGGAGCAAAGATAGCTTTTTCAATAAATGGTGCTGGGAAAACTGGGTCGCTACATGCCAAAGAATGAAGCTCGGCCACTACCTCACACCATACACAAAAACCAAATCAAAATGGATTAAAGAACTAGACATAAGAACTGAAACCATAAAATACATAGAAGGAAATATAGGTGCAACACTACATGATATGCACATCAAAGACATCTTTACAGACACATCACCCAAAGCAGTGATAGTGAAGGCAAAGATAAACAGCTGGGACTACATCAAATTAAAGAGCTTCTGCACAGCAAAAGAGACAATAACCAAAACAAAGAGAAATCCCACCGACTGGGAGAATGTTTTTGCACACAACACTAATTATAAAGGACAGATCACAAAAATCTGCAAAGAGCTGATGAGACTCAACAAAAACAAAAACAAAATAATCCAGTCAAAAAATGGGCAGAAGACCTAAAAAGAAACTTCTCTGAAGAGGAAATGTAAATGGCCAACAGGCATATGAAAAAATGTTCAACATCACTTCTAATCAGGGAAATGCAAATCAAAACCACCATGAGATACCATCTTACACCATTGAGAATGTCACATATTAAAAAAAAAAAAAAAAAAAAAAAAAAACTAGCAACAAGAAATGTTGGTGAGGTTGTGGAGGAAAAGGAAATCTCCTGCACTGTTGGTGGGAGTGCAAACTGGTCCAACCACTATGGAGAGCTGTGTGGAGATTTCTTGACCTACTAAACATAGAGCTTCCATATGATCCAGCAATTCTACTCCTAAGTATTTACCCAAAGGACACAGAAACATCAATTCCAAAGAGCACCTGCACCCCTATGTTTATAGCAGCACTGTTTACAATAGCTAAGCTTTGGAAACAGCCCAAATGCCCAAAAATAGATGACTGGATCAAGAAGATATGGTACATAGTCACCATGGCATATTACTTAGCATTCAAAAAGATCAACACATGCAATTTGCAGCAACATGGATGGCGCTGGAAGGGATCATGCTCAGTGAAATAAGCCAGAAAGAAAAAGAAAAATACCGGATGGTCTCACTCATAGCAGGAATCTAGAGAAGTTAAATAAGGGACCAGGAAAAGGAATAACTATAAAAAAGTAAAAATCAAAATCAACAAACAACTATGAACCAGAAACACTCTATGGGGGGTGGACGGGGAGGGGAGTGATAGGGGTCAAATTTAGGGGGTCACAATTGTATGGGGAATATAAAAATAAAATTTATAATTAAAAAAATAAAAAACTAAATAAAAACTAAGACTCAGGGAAGAAATAACCTTTTTCCCCAGGTCTCAGAATTAACAAATATTGAACTAAAATCAAGTTTTTTACATTCATATCAATAGGGCTTCTGAGCAGACAGCACTTATTAACATCGTGGTGCTTAGTAGGTAAGTTAGAAAACATTTAACACACCTGCACATCCCTGTATTTTGTTCCCTAAACCTATCTCTGCTCCTATGGAACCATAATCTGTTCTTAAGTTTGCTGGTTAATCCTCATCAAGTTGTGAAAGATACAAAGAAAAACCTTTTCAAGTGACACAGACTACACAGGAATTTCTGGTAAGTCATGAAGGTGACACAAAAGTGGCAGAAGAGGCTCTGTAGGAGAGTGGGAAATAGCTTACATAAAGTCATAAGTAACACCAATGCAGCACCAACCCACTTGACTTTTGAAGCTGTCCAGAGCTAAGGGACCTCAAGGACTGGGTACCCATCTAACATATGGGCCCTTGGCAGGATACTAACATATCCTCACTACCTATACAAACACAGACACACTGTTTTGGACAAGATCTGAAGGTGATTCAGCAAAAAGTAAGAGATGACTATTATGCAACATGGTGATCTTGGTTGGCTGTTTTTTGTTTTTGCTTTTATTGAGAAATACTGGTTTGCAACATTGTGATTAAGAGGTATAAGATCTAAAAGAAACAAGTTCAATTAAAAAATCACAAAATTAAAATTTAAAAAGGGGTACAGGTCCTTCACATTCAAATGTTATCATCGACCACCCCCCAAAACACCCAGAGTCCTCTACTATAGTCCATTATGCACCCCCCACTTTTTTCTCTCCTCTCCCCTGTCTCTCCTCTTGCTTTGGTAGCCTTAGTTCTACAATCAGATTTCTAGGATTTGTTATTGGCTTTGTTTTATTTGACACTTTGTTTTGCTAGTCGATATTCCACATACAAGTGGCACAATCCAGTACATATCTTTCTCCTTCTGAATTATGTTGTTTAGCAGAATCCCCTCTACTTTCATCTATGTTGTTGCAAATGGCAAGAGTTTCTCTATTTCTATAGCTGAGTAGTATTCCATTGTGTATATATGCCACATCTTCCTGACTGACTCATCTATTTTTGAGTATTTAAGTTGTTTGCATAACTTCACTCCTGTAGTGTTTCAGTAAGCACAATAGTGCATATATCCTTTATAATTAACATTTTTTTCATTTCTCAGATAAATATTAAGGAGTGGAATTGCTGGACCACATTATATATCTACTTTTAATATTTTGAGAAATGTCTATATTGTTTTTCATAGGGATTGGACTAATCTACATTCCTACCAATGGTGTGTGTAGGGGGGGTTCTTTTTCTCTACACCCTCTTCTGGCTAGTTGGTATTTAAAAGGGCCAAAACTCCAAGTGTGGATGTAGGTAGAGGGATGTAAAATCAATCTATGGGAAGCCAAATAAAGACAGTTATGCCACCAGAGATTCATTTTAAGCACAGTAGAGTCACAGGCCACACCAAGGCATTATTCTGTTTTTGAAATGAATGTCCTCTTAAATTTTCAAAAACCAAGCAAAAAGAGTAATACTACAAATAAACCATATTTCCCCAAGGGGTTCAGGTTCAAAGCATTAAGAATGTAAGAGATAAAAGTTTAGGGGGGGAAAAGACAATCTGGCTTAATTAAAAAAAATATATCCATCTGGCTTAAGGAAAAGAAACCTTAAAAATGTATTTACACAGGTGCTGGCTCAGGTTTCTATTGAATCTGGCCTCAATATACTTTAAGACACACCTCTAGGTGGACAAGGGAAACCAATGGCTGGAGAACATGGAGTATAATTTATGACCTTTGTTAACTTTTCTCCTTGCCCGTGGCTGGGGACCAGAATTTACTGGGGAGTTTGGACAAAATTTTGTTAGACAAAGAGATACACAAATATCTCTGACACTTCCAAGTCCAAAGTCTAGAAGAAAGGAGAAACAATGAACATGTGCTTATTGGGCTATCTGAAGAATCCTTCTGACAGTGCTCTGGGAGGGAAAGAGGAAGACATTGACCTTTCTATATTCTTATAAAAATATCATTGACTCTCTGATAATCTAAATGATTGTCTGGGAACCTCACACCAAACCAAGGCCTTCTTTACCCAGGAGACTACCACAAATACCATCCCCCATCTTTCCTTTCTGCCTGCTCACTGTATATGTGTGAATGACCAATACCTCATTCCAGAAGGAAACAAAACTTACTGGGTACCAGGAGCTGTGCTACAACCATCTAGTTCTTACAACAGTTCTTACAATATCACTGGGAGCTATTACTATCCTCGCAGAAAAGTAAAGTCAAGTTAAGTAATTTGACCTTCTTCAAGGCCTATTAAGTTTCAGAGGTAAGGATCAAACTGCCTCTTTCTTAAAGGTGATACATACAAAGTGAACCACTGGCCAATGGACAACTCTGGAGAATCTATAAAATTTTAGAGATTTATTGTCAAAGATTTATTGTCAAAGTTATATATTTATTGCTAAAATCTTCAAGATCATTTAGTTTAACTAGGTTATTATTCAGATGCAAATTTTGGTACAAAGAGGGAATTAATTATGTCTCAAGTCACATGGCGGGACCAGCTCTCCATTTTGTGTTCCTGCCCTACTACATAGGGAGAAGCTTGCTTCCAGAAAGCAGAAAAAGTAGAGCAGGATAGTGACGTGCAGCTCAGAATGGTGGGGCCAGGCACAAAAGGCAACTGAAAGCCTATCACGGGAATGGCTGCAACTAATGAGGTTTCCTCTCAACCAGCTCTGGATGTTCCAATGCTCCCAAGTAAGCCTTCTGTTTTCAAACAGTTTTCACTTTGGTCAATATGTTGCCTCTTTCGGAGATTTCCTTCCTATGTTTTTGTAGCTAGCAAGCTATGAAGTATCCTCCAGACCCAGATCAATCCTTATGTCCTCTGTAAAGTCTTCTCAAACTATCCAGGTAAAATAACACATTCCCTTATTCTATCTGCTAAGGAGACGAATCCTTCTAGTACAATATTTACCTCAATCTGTTATGCTGTAGACTGTATGTCATATTCACTCCACAGCCAGTACCTGGTTTGATTATGTAATTTTGAGCAAGTCACTTAAACTGTTTGGTGCCTCAGTCACTGAATTTGCAAATTGGGAGTAATAATAACACCTACATCATAGGCTTATTATAAGGATTGAATGAGAAAATATCTGAATAAATTAATACATGTTGAATGCTTAATAAAGCTTCTGTTATTATCTATTATGCTTGCTATAGATCTGGTATACACAACAAATAAACACTGACTGTTGAATAAACAGGTGCCATGTGGGGAAAGTATCAGCAATTTTGGGTATCCCGATAGTCAGGATACTCCCTTATGTGTCTATAAATTATTTATCAAGCATTACAATAATAGTCTGTAATCTTCTGTGGGTTACAGAACCTTTGACTATCACATGAAATTTATGAAAAATCTTCCTTGAAATTTATGAAGGTATATATACAGAAAACTTACAGAATCTTCACACCAACAATTATCTCACAGAACCTTCTCATGACAGACTACCTTTATTATACACTCCCCTATAAGAGAGGAAGACATAGTTACAGAATGTGCTCTCAAGCAATGGTACTGGAAGAGGGGACAACAGGGACTGAGTACCTCTAGGAGCCACGGGCTATGCTAAATAACTATTATACTGCTTCACAGAATCGTTGGGGGTTCCAAACTAACAATATTTCTGACTCTGGTGATAAAGCCTGGTTATTTCTCTCATAGCCTGGTTATGAGGCAAGAGATACCCTCTCAATACCCTTTGTGCAAGAGCACAAAGTAGCTCCTTTATGCCTTTTATAATTTTTTATGAATTTGGGAAAGTCACTTAATATCTGTGGATTTCAGTTGCCTTGTTCACAAAATGGTTTGGTCAGATTTTTAGATTTCTACATTCCCTTCCTTGAAGTTTCCTTCAAGTGCCTGTGATTTCAAGCACTTCAAATCTTTTAAGTCTTAATCAAACAAGTTGTGACTGAATCAACTATCTAGAAAGTAAAAGCGCTTGTGACCATGGGGCTACAGAAATGCACTTATCTAATTTACAGAACTGTACTGCAGCATGGTGACTGCTACCTTTGGACCAAAAAGACCTGGGTTCAAATTCATTTTTTCTTAAAGATTTATTTATTTATTTATACAAACACTGGGTATAGTCAGAAGCGCGGGAGGGTGAGAGAATTCACCAGAGCCAGAGCAGGGAGCAGAGCAGGCAGAAGGACTGAAGTATAAGCTGAGGGGAGCAGTGGGCGGCAGGAGAGGTCTGCATGCCATGTGGGACCCTTCTCCGGTGGCCGGGGTGCATCCAGGGATTGAACTGGCACTACAGAGGCTGCGGGCAGCTTCGCAACCCTGCACTCAACCATTGCACCACCGCGGAGGCCCCCAAATTCATTATTATACTTACTATTTGCTGTAAGTTGATTAACTGACAAAGACTCAGTTTGTTTATACATAAAACCAAAAGGACGACTCACTTTTTGCACCAGGTTGTTGGGAAGTTCATATAAGAACGGATATGGTGACCCTCATCCACTGAAGAGCTTTAAAAGATGTCTAGAATTATCATCACTAAGATCCTTGAAGCAGGTTCTGAATCTTGAGTATGTGAACCCAACACCCCATGAGTTGTAAGACTCAGAAAATGTTTATTGATCAAATCCAGGAGTAATTAGGTTAGTACCAGGTCTGTTCTTGAGAGGCACTCATTAAGAGATAGGAACTAGTATAACCACGGGCTGTAGTGATTCCAGTCAGGTGCCTCAAGAGTCACAGTACAGCCTGGAAGCAAAGGATCTGAGAAATCTCATCCTTATTCCCATTATAACAAGTCACTCAGCTCTAAATCTTAGTTTGCTCTTTTGAAAATAA
>NW_023601543.1:49126901-49148786 GCF_014898055.3 Talpa occidentalis
ATAAATCTAACAAAACAGGTAAAGGACCTAAACAAAGAAAACTATAAAACACTGTAAAAAGAAATAGAAGAAGACACAAAGAAATGGAAAGACATCCTCTGATCATGGATTGGAAAAATTATCATCATCAAAATGGCCATCTTACAAAACAATATACAGATTCAATGCTATTCCAATGAAAATTTAAATGACATTCTTCAAAGAAATAGAACAATTGTTAATGAAATTCATATGTAATCACCAAAAATCCCGAATAGCCAAAGCTCTTCTGAAAGAAAGAACGGAATGGAGGCATCACACTCCCAGACTTCAGACTATAGTACAAAGCCATATTCATCAAAACAGCATGGTATTGGAAAAAGAACAGACACACAGACAAATGGAATCAAACAGAAAATCCAGAAATAAACCCACAGATTTATGGTCAACTAATATTTGACAAAGGAGCAAAGGATATGCACTGGAGCAAAGAAATTTGTTCAATAAATGGTGCTGGGAAAACTGGGTATCTACATGCAAAAGAATGAAGCTTGACAACCTCCTCACACCATGTAGAAAAACCAACTCAAAATGGATAAAGAACTAGACATAAGACCGAAACCATAAAATACATAGAAGAAAATATAGGCGACACACTACATGACATGCACCTCAAAGACATCTTTACAGACACATACCAAAGCAGTGATAGTGAAGGCAAAAATAAACAACTGGGACTACATCAAATTAAAGAGCTTCTGCACAGCAAAAGAAACAATAACCAAAACAACGAGAAAACCCACCGACTGGAAGAAAATTTTTGCACACAACACTGATGATAAAGGACTGATGACAAAATCTACAAAGAGATGATGAGACTCAACAAAAAAAGAAATAATCCAGTCAAAAAATGGGCAGAAGAGCTAAAGAAACTTCTTCCAAATAGGAAATGCAAATGGCCAACAGACATATGAAAAAATGTTAACATCACTTGTAATCAGGGAAATGCAAATCAAACTACCATGAGATACCATCTCACACACCAGTGAGAATGGCACATATTAAAAAAACTACAACAAGAAATGTTGGGGAAGTTGTGGAGAAAAAGGAACTCTCCTGCACTGCTGGTGGGAGTGCAAACTGGTCCAACCACTACGGAGAGCTGTGTGGAGATTTCTTGAACTATAAAACATAGAGCTTCCATATGATCCAGTAATTCCACTCCTAGGCATTTACCCAAATGACACAGAAACAGTAATTCCAAGGAGAACATGCACCCCTATGTTTACTGCAGCACTATTTATAATAGCTTAGCTAAGGAAGCAACCCAAATGCCTCAAAAATAGATGACTGGATCAAGAAGGTGTGGTACATATACACCATGGAATATTACTCAGCAATCAAAAAAGATAAACCCATGCAGTTTGCAGAACATGGATGGAGCTAGAAGGGTTTGCTCAGCAAAATAAGTCAAAAGAAAAAGAAAATACGGATGGTCTCACTCATAGCAGGAATTTAGAAAACCTAAATAGAGAACAGGAAAAAGACTAATCAATACAAGTAAAAATAAAAATCAACAAGCAATATAACCAGAGACACACTAGGGGCGGGGGAGGGATGGGTGGGTAAAGGACTAAAGTCAAATATGGGGGGAGGTGCAATTGTAATGGGAGTAATAACCAAACCAAAAATGCATACATTGTGCAAAGATGAAAAAAGATGTAAGATTTATATATAATAAAATATTTAAATAAAAAAAGGGAATGGAGGCATCACACTCCAACACTTCAACTGTATTACAAAGTGATAATAACAAAACTGCATGGTATTGGAACAAGAACAGACACACAGACCAATGGAACTGAATAGAATATCCAGAAATAAACCCACAGATTTATGGTCATCTAATCTTTGACAAAGGAGAAAAGAATATGCAACGGAGCAAAGGAAGTTTGTTCAATAAATGGTACTGGGAAAACAGTGTCGCTACATGCAAAATAATGAAGCTTGAATGCTACCTCACACCATGAACAAAAACCACTCAAAATGGATGCAGAAACTAGACATAAGATCTGAAGCCATGAAATATATAGAAGGAAATATAGGTGAAACACTACATGACATACACCTCAGCAACATCTTTAAAGAAATATAACCCGAAGCAGTGACAGTGAAGGCAAAGATAAACAGCTGGCATTACATCATATTAAATTGTCTGCACAGTCAAAGAGACAGTAACTAAAACATAGAAACACCCAACCAATTGGGAGAAAATTTTTGCACACAACACTAATGATAAAGGGCTGATCACAAAAATCTACAAAGAGCTGATGAGACTCAACAAAATCAAAGTAAATAATCCAGTCAAAAAATAGGCAGAAGAGTTAAATAGGAACTCCTTGAAAGAGGAAATGCAAATGGCCAACAGGCATATGAAAAATGTCCAACATCACTTGTAATCAGGGAAATGCATCTCAAAACTACAATGAGATACCATCTCACACCAGTGAGAATGGCACATATTAAAAAGAAAAAAATCTAGGAATAACAAATGTTCACGAGGATGTGGAGAAAAATGAACTCTCCTGCACTGCTGGTGGGAGGGCAAAATGGTCCAACCACTATAGAAAGCTGTGTAGAGATTCCTCAACTTGCTAAAGACAGAGCTTCCATACGATCCAACAATTCCACTCCTAGGTATTTACCCAAAGGACACAGAATCATTAATTCAAAAGGGCACCTGTACCCTTATGTTTATAGCAGTACCATTTACAATAGCTAACTTATGGAAACAACCCAAATGTCCAAGAAAAGATGACTTCATCAAGAAGATGTGGTACATATACACAATGGAATATTACTCAGGAATCAAAAAGATAAATCATGCAATTTGCAGCAACATGGATGGAGCTGGAAAGGATCATGCTCAATGGAATAAGCCAGAAAGAAAAAGAAAAATACTGGATGGTCTCAGTCATAGCAGGAATTTAGAAAACCGAAATAAGGGACCAGGAAGAAGACTAATTATAATAAAGTAAAAATCAAAATCAACAAGCAACTATAAACCAGAGACACACTACGGGGTGGTAGGGGAGGGAATATGATCAAAATAAGGGGCGTTGTGAATTGTATGAGGACTATGACCAAGATGAAAATGCATACATTGTGCAAAAAATAAAAAAAAATGATGTAAAAACATATAAAATTAAAACAAATAATAAAAGATAAATAAAAATAAAAAAATATATAACATTATGAATAGGCAAGGCAAGGTATAAGGAGGAAATAGATTCAGAAGATCTTGCAACGGACATAGCAACTTCTTGTTAATAACCGCTTCTAAAATTTGCATGTCATAAATAGAGAGGAACAGGGCACCAATGAGCGGTAATTATTTTTGACAAGGCTCCCAAACTAGACACTACAAAATATTTAGATAGACATCAACTGCAATGAGTTACAAAGTTAAATTATTCTTCAGTTTTATACTTTAGTCTTGTTATGTGGTTGCTCCAAAGTAAGCCAGCAAAGACAAAGAACTATGGGTAAATTTGTAAAAAAGATTCACATAGATGCCTGGCCCTACTTTCTATGAGGCAAAGGGTCTTTTCATAACACTTAGTACCAAATACTTTCCAAAGTCTCTCTCTTTACCATCTGGAGAATATGGCACTCCCTAAAATTTCATTCATATATGTTTCATAGTTCTCTAAATATTTACCATACAATGTCCCAAAAATATGTGAAATATTTTCAGTTCCCACTATGGGTACTGTCCAACAGGCATATGAAAAAATTTTCAACATCACTTGTAATCAGGGAAATGCAAACCAAAACTACCATGAGATACCATCTTACACCAGTGAGAATGGCACATATCAAAAAAACTAGCAAAAACAAATGTTGGCGAGGGTGTGGAGAAAAAGGAACTCTCCTGCACTGCTGGTGGGAGTGCAAACTGGTCAAACAACCATATGGAGAGCTGTGTGGAGATTTCTGGACCTACTCAACATAGAGCTTCCATATGATCCAGCAATTCCACTCCTAGGTATTTACCCAAAGGACACAGAAACATCAATTCCAAAGAGCACCTGCACCCTATGTTTATAGCAGCACTGTTTACAATAGCTAAGCTTTGGAAACACCAAATGCCCAAAAATAGATGACTGGATAAAGAATGTGGTACATATACACCATGGAATATTACTCAGCATTCAAAAAAGATAAAAACATGCAATTTGCAGCAATATGGAAGGAGCTGGAAGGGATCATGCTCAGCAAAATAAGCCAGAAAGAAAAAGAAAAATACCAGATGGTCTCACTCATAGCAGGAATCTAGAAAACTTAAATAAGGGACCAGGAAAATGAATAACTATAAGAAAGTGAAAATCAAAATCAACAAAAAACTATGAACCAGAGACACTCTATGGGGGGTTGGGGGTGGGGAGAGGAGTGATTGGGGTCAAAATAAGGGGGTTGCAATTGTGTGGGGAATATAAAAATAAAATTTATTTTAAAAAAATATACTCTTCTAGGACTTGTAGGTATACTTATTTTTCTCTTGTTTAACAGAAAAAGCAAAAAATGAGATGCTATCGGATCAGGCATTGTAGACAAGCAAGGCATGCAAGTTGACAGGCCAATTCAGAAGAATGTTTAAAATTAGATAATTTGGAGATTTACTAATTTATGGGAAGACCTGAGAGAGTGAAATTTACTATGCAGATTTGCAAGCACAAGAGCAACCAGGTAAAGCAGGTGTTAACAAATTACAGTACATGAATCAAGTCCACTGTGCCACTTGTTTGTTTGTGTATGTGTGGGGGGCTCAAGAACTAAGAATGATTTTTAGATTTTAAATGGTTGAAAGAAATGAAAATAGTATTCAGTATTATATGATAGCTAAATGAAATTCAAATTTCAACCCCCACTTATTTTTAATGGTACACAGCCACACCCATTAATTTATGTATTTTCTAGGGCTGCTTTCATGCTACAAATGCAGGGTTGAGTGGTCAAGAAAACCTAAAATATTTACTACTTGAGATTTTACATAAAATGTTCGCCAACACCTGATGTAATATCGGCTATGACAGTTAAGAAAACTAGAGACAGATAATAAGACAAGAGGAGCTTTGTGAAAATGTCTCTAGGAAACATGCAGTCAGGTTAACACCTTGGCAAA
Organism: Talpa occidentalis; assembly: GCF_014898055.3. NCBI lineage: Eukaryota > Metazoa > Chordata > Mammalia > Eulipotyphla > Talpidae > Talpa > Talpa occidentalis. The sequence continues at coordinate 49,132,066 of NW_023601543.1, forward strand.
AGATACCTGAGCAAGACTGTTGAAACTGTTAGCAGATCCTCCTAGCATAGTTAACTTGCCCATGGGAAATGTTACTCAAAAAGTCAGGGAGTGAAGAGTACACTGATATGCACCAAAAACTCTGAAAGTTTCCAAACAAGAAGTAACATTCAGTTCCACATGAGCTGAGGTGGGAAAGACTGGATTTAAAGGACAAAGAGTTCAGTGAGGGTTCACTTACATTTCTTCCCTCACAAAAACCTGAGGCAAGAGAGAGAATCAAAGCCATACTTATATAAAACTTGCCAAGAATACTAACTTGGGACATATTGTAAACATCCAGTGAGAATGGTGTAATTCTTTGAGTTCAGAATGTAAACTATAGTTTCAATTTTATGATGTGTACCAAACAGCGCTCCATGTGTACAAAACAAATGGATGTACAATCTCCAATGTTTTACTAGAAAATGTCTGGAAAATAGTAAATTCTTGAGTACATAACGCCCATGATGAATTAATTAACCCTCTTTGAAACATGATGAGATAGAGATGGGAATGGATTCATATCCTGATTATCCTGACCAGAAAAAGGGAAAAAAAGGAAGTTATCCAGCTGTGGTGACAATACCGAAGGGAGAGTCTTGAGTTTTAACCCAGGCCATCCACAGTGCATTCTCTCAGCTGAACACTGATTTTTAAGAGAATGGGAGCTATGATTCATCACCTTGTATGAAGGCAAAACCATAAGTGCATACAGATCAAGATGTGCATGTTTGCTGAAAAAGTAGCAATGCTATTAGTAATTTGTAGAATTGTTACAAAATGTGGTAAGCTATAAGGGTACTTTCAAATTATCTGGTTTAACTGCCATGTTTTACAGACAGGGAAAACTGAGTTCTAAAGGGGTAAATTTCTTATCCAAGACTAACAATAAAAACTCCTTTGAGTCCCTACCCCTGCTTATGGCCATCACCTTACTTTGACTTTCTGACCCGTTAGTATTCAACATGCCTTCCTGTCACGTCCTTCCTTAGCCCACCCAACAATCTCATGTCTGTTTCTAACCCACAGATCATGCCCTCAACTGTATTCACACATACACACACAAACACACTTTCACAAAGTTTTCATCAAACTGATTTTAGTGATTTGGCCCCATTATCTTTTATCTCAAAATCTGCAGTTCCTTCCTTCACTAGCTTCACTCTCACACCAACCTTCCAGTATGCCGGGCTCTCTCTTCTTCTTCCTCAATAGAAAAAACTCGCTAGATTACAATTTAGCCACTGTCAGTGCTGAGTGCTGAACCACTGTCAGCATTTAAATCTCATGCTTTATGATCTACCAAAACTAGAAGTGGATTTCTGTCTGACGTGCCAGGCTTTTAGATCTTGTACCTGTGCCCAGTCCAGAGATTTCAGAAACCATGAATAAAGTGGTAATCAACACTCTGAATACTCAGTCTTAGTTGACTGGCAATGACAAACAATGAGAAACCTGTATCTCCAATACAGGTAGAATTCTCGGTTTTGACAAGGCAGATTCAGAATCAACATTTAGATGATAAATACACATTGTAAAAATTGAAAAAAAAATCACTAAATGTTCTCTATGGGTAATAAGACATTCCCCCACCTGTAAATAAAGATAATAATGGCAGTAAACTCCAACCACCAAGATTTACAGATGGAGGAAAGAACACACCAGTAAATTTTTTGTTCTTTTATTTTAAATCCACCTTCCACTGTCCTTCAAATGGGTCAGAATTGGAACTTGAGGTCCATATTGCAAAGGAACCAAGAGGCTTTGCAAGAAATTCAATGGTAATTTTTCCTGTTTTAAACAGTCAAGAACACTTGGTCCTTGAGTTCATTGATGCTCATGGTTTTTTTTTTTTTTTTTTTTTTTCCAAAGGAAATAGCACAGAACCAAGTTTCCTTAACTTAAGTGATACTAGGATCTGGAGTAATTTGAGATCTTGTCGTTCTATAAGATGAGTGATTAACCTTCCTGATCTCCTCTCTTCCTTGTTCTCAAATAGCCAAAGACACACATCAAAGTAGCACTCCTCCCAGACAATCTCACGAAATTCCCCTTCAACCCACCTTCCTCCTTCAGTTCTAACTTCTACAGAAAGTCTCCATGTGGAATATGTAATGACCACAAATAATCTTCCTTTATACAGTACTATTGATCATTTTCCTTGGTTTCTGAAAACAAGAATTTTGTGACAGAGATTTATAAAACCCAGAGACAACATCCAATACAATATAATCTCTTAAATTTGCTTGTAAGCTTGTTTACTCAGACTCTTTGTCCCATCTGATACGGCTGCTACTGCTATGGTGCCTGGGCTTGCTGACACAATGGTACTTTTAAATTAATGCTCTGGTTCATTCTTTGTTCGACAGGTGGGACCTAATGGATGATGAGGTATGGGGAAAACAGTTTCTCATTGGGGAAGTTAGGATGATCTGAAGTCCTTGTAACTGTTCCTAATATAATTTCCTAAACTATTCTCCTTTAGTACTCTTAAGAAAATAAGTCACTGTTCTCTGGGTCTTTTTCCAAACTTCCTAGGCCTAAACTTGGGGTTGTGGACCTCATAGTAGCCAAACATAAGAGTAGCAATGAGCCATTCAGTGGTATAGGTGGAATATTCAACATGTTTTCAGTAGTACTAAATACTGGGTATTCCCTGTTGCTTTGGGAAGAAGAAGAAAATGAAATAGCAGTTTTCTGTTTCATAGGTTTCCTACCATCTGGCCAAAATGATGGAAAAAAAATCACAATTATAGTTAGGTATCAGTGAAGAGACCAATCAAAGGACAGACATGTTTTCCTTTTGCAAGTTGCTGAGAATGCTGTAGTGCCTCTGCCATTCCCTCTCTGGGTATTATCACATTCCTGGTAAAAGCCTGACACCTTTAAGACTGTCCTCAGGGTCTGTGAAAATAACATAAAGTCTGATTGGTTTCTGATTTGGAACTCAACATCTCTAAACCAGTGAAATGGAAGGAGAAAACTTGTTAAAGGAAGTACTTACTTAGTGGAAAGTGGGGGCAGGGGTGGCAACTGGGTCTGCCAGCAGAGCAGAGCATCTTGAAGCTCTTAGTACAGTGTAGGGAGTGAAGTGGATGAATAAGAGACTTAATTCAATGGTTCTGTCTTCAAAGGAAAAAAGCAATAGTATATATATATGGGGTCTGGAAAAGGGAGTGCCGCTTCAGGATGTAAGCTGAGCCCTTCAGGAGAGAGGTGCTGAGGAAACCTGAGTTGTTCTTGAGCACACTTATCAAAGTATAAGCTACATTTTAGCTTATGGTTCTGATCCAAAAGATGAGTCATAAGGACTTGCCTCTGGAAAGGAGTATAAAAGTGTTTCATCACTTTGGGTCCTCATCTACCTAGCAGCTATTAATGCAAAGATGTCCCAAGAAAGCAGCAACAGGAGGGAGCAGGTGCATAGACTAATGGTCTGCCGAATAGCCAGAACTCTTCTTTTTTGGGGCAGAGGCCAGGAATACTTCACTAATGAATAGTCTTATATTTACTAAAGATTACAGACTGAGGACTTAGTTGGGATTTACCCACTATAAACCTCTGTAATAAGGGAAGTTTTTTCCTCACTAGGCAGCAGAGTGGAACACAACAAGAAGGAAATTAAATCTTTATAAATCATTAATAATTTTTCTTTCATTCCTAAGATTGGCCAAGCTCCAAGCACCAGCTGGGACCACCTTCATTGTCTGTGTTGCCTGTACAAGAATATTGCTTAAGGCATGGGTCGAGCCAGCATGGAAACTTCCTTCTTTAGGCTCTTAGGTTCTTTGAGAGGGCATTTTCATGTGAACATGTCCCTGATATGTCAAAATTCTGGGCTTTAGAAGACTGATGTATCTCTCTGGAGATTAAAGAAGAAAGAAAACCAGAAGTTGAATCTTTACCTTCAGCTGCTCTTTTAAAGAAGACTTTGCAACTTCCACAAGTGAGAGCTCCATAGTGACAGCCAGAAGCTTCATCCCCACAAATCAGGCAGGTTTTCTGAGGTGGAAAGTAGTAGTCAATAGGAAGAACATGGTCCCTGGCAGTCTCCAAACTGAAAAGACAAAAGAGAAACAATGCAACAAATGTCAGTGGTTGGCAGAAATAGGAAGGTAGAAGTTTGAGGTTTTTAGGAGTATACTACATATGTAAATTACTATTATTCATTGCTTAATGGAGTCAGTGTGAAGTAAAATATTCCTCGAAATTCTTCTAGGGATGATGTTTGCAAGATTTCCTGTCATGTGGACAGAGACAGAGCATTTTGGGGTTCTGTTAAGTGATTATAAAAGTTATCTGAGATCAGCCAATCTCACATGCTAAGTCTACATAAGGAAGGGCAAAGACAGAAACTTGAAGTTAAGGTATCTATCATAAGGTAGTGGTCAAGTAACAAATTCAGAGCAATTAAATGAACCTAAACCTATGATCTTACCTTACCCAAAGGGAGGTCTATGATCAAAGTGACCAAATATCAAGGCAGTTTTATGTGCTTTGCTCTTGTTTTCTGAGCCTCAACATCATCTGGAAAATAAGGATAATGTAAACCATCTAAGGAGCTACTACTGTTGTAAGTGGCAATATAAATCTGCCCAATGGATTAAAAAGCATCTGAAATGAATACATAAGTAAGGGACCATGATTAGTATTATCATACTAGTCTTCTTCAACTGTATTTTTCCATTCTCTCATTTTTCTTAGGTGTATCTATAAGTCACAAAATATTCTCCCCACCATTCTAAAACATAAAGTAGTAGCAGAAGTAGCCAAATCCCCATGCTGTTGTTGAAAAAAAATGATTCACAGTGATGCTAGACATTTCTCAGGCTACCATTTCAACAACTGGCCATTAAAATACTCATAGGTTTTTTTGGTCTAGGATGGAAATTCAGAGATCACATTGTCTAAGTGCCTAGCTCTAAGAAGTTCTGCACCTGAGTCTTTCCAGGTATATTTCAAGAAGATAGGCTAGAAAGTAAATCGTAAACCTTTAATGGAATAGAAATTCTCATTCTCCATTCTAATTAAATTAAGTTTAAACAAATGGAATATGGTTCTTACTACCCAAAGATCAACTTTTTTTTTTTTCTGACCTACATGCCATGTCTAAGCATTAAGCAAAATTTAAGTGATGTTCTTAGTTAATCTGTCTCAGGTAAACAATATTCACTCTCATCCACAGGAAAGATGCCATTTATATGTGTTATATAATATATACTATAGATATAAAATATATTATATGCATATATATATATCTTAAAAATATGGTATTTGTCTTCCCTGTCAAACACTGAGCCAACCACATTCCCCAGGCTGCCTGTGAGGTACAGGGAAAAGCACAAAGCAGAGGAGACATGCAAGAAAGAATGGGAGGCAGAGACGGCTTCTTCACATGGTGCATGGGATGAGAAAAGCCACCATCATGCAAAAGAGCCCCAAGGCCTCCTAGAGGGCAAAGCCCAGTATGTCATAGGAGAACTGTACTTCAGAGAAGGTTTCCTGGCATACCAATGATGAGGCTAAAAAACACACTCCCAATCCCAGCCCCAGAACCAGCCACCCCTACTATGGCAGCTCCAGTCCCAATGAACTTGGCTGTGGTGTCAATGTCCCTTGGAAGGGCACTGGTTTGAAAACTGTGGCTAGGAATAAGTGAGGTCAGCAGATGAAGGGCTGCCAAGCTGCAAAAGCTCTCATCTGTCAGTGCCCGATTATTTCAGCAACAGAGTAGACAGTGATCTACTCAGAAGCTGAAAGGTGTTCCTGATCAAGGAGGAGATGGAGACAAACGTGGTGTAGGGATATATTTTCAGAGAATGAGGAGATGGTACCAAAGAACTGCTCCCAGTGCAGAGAAGACAGAGTGCCACAGTATTTTACAAGTACTTCTTTATTAAGAAAGGAAAGAAAAGAAAAGCAAAATGGTAACCTGTTTGCTGTGTTTGTTGATTTCAGCACTTCAAAACTATTCTGTGAAACAAATTTGCTTTTACATTATTATATTAAATGAAAGTCAGCTCAGAGAGAAGTCCATAACTATTTGATACCAAGAACAAGACTATCTCACTACACATTCAGCAGTTTCAGTTACTCTATTTTCTCCCTGCCACTTTCTACCATGGCTCTGGTTATCATGCTTAGCCCAGTCATCAGAATCTGGGGAAAAAAAAAAAAAGCTTAAAAGTATAGTCTTCCCTCAACTCCTAGTTATCATTCATGAGGGCAGGAGCAAAAGAAAACTTTCACTGAGGCTATACCTAACTAGAACTTTATCTGTAAGACACAAATATTAACCTTCATTAAAGCCCCACGTACAACAGAACATATTCAAAAATTGCTGCTAACATGCAAACCTAGTAGAGCTAGCTATAGTGGTGTATCTTTTTTGCTTACAATCTTTCCTTTTCTTGCCTTAACTGTTAAGTTTACAGGAGTCCACAAACCAATACTAGCAAGGTGACAAGTTTCACAGGAAAATAACTTGCTTCCAATATACAAATGGGTCAAAGACTAAGAAAATCAATGTTGTGCGTGAAAATGTTCTTGAGTAAAATTTGTGTTCTCATCTTCATTCGTGATACAAAAAGATGTAGACAGGGTATTCTGCAAATGTCTTCATCCTCTCCTCACTTTTTTGACATTTGTAACTAACACTAATAGTTCAAATAAAATCAGAACATGTATTAAGGCATGCTATGTGCCAGGTCATTTCATATACATCATCTCATTTATTCTTCCCAATGACCCTGCTATTTATTATATATGTTGTAGGAGAGGAAACTTATACTTCAGAAAATTAAGTAAACTTACTCAAGATTACTCATCGAGTAGGTGGAAATATCATGATTCCATCCTAAGTAAGTCTGACTCCATAGTGTAGATTCATCACCAATGACTAACCATGTTATAAGACTGAAGGTTGACATTAGATAGATTGATTCAACTCAATTCCAGCACACGGCCTTATGTATAAGTCACAGAGCTAGGTGATGGGGATATAATGATGATCAGTATATTATCCTTGCCCCTAAGCAACTTATTGTCAAATAGAAAAGAAATATAGGAAAAAAAGAACTGTAAAATGATACATCAATTGTAAAATGATAAATCAGAATGTAAATTGCTATAGATGAGAAAGTACTTCAAAGAGAGGAATGACTTTTGAAGTGTATAAACATACATATGGGTACATGAGATCATGAAGATAATGACAGTATTAATAAATGATTGCAAAATAAATATAGATGAGTAAACAAGAGATCTTTTTGGAAATAACTTATTTTTTATTTTATCCTTTTTATTGAGGTAATATTGGTTTACAACACTGTCTGATTTTGTGGAATAGGTTCACACCTGTTCAGATATATGTTACCACACCACACCGACCACCAAAAGCACCCATAATCCTCCACCACAGTCCATTGGGTTCCCTTCCCCTTTTACTCACCATCCCCGTCTTCCCTTCTGGTAGCCTCAATTCTGCAGTCAGATTTCTAGTGTATCCTTGGGTTTAGTTTTTTTTTTTTAATATTTATTTATTTATTTATATAAGAACTGGGTACAGTCAGAGGTGCGGGAGGGTGAGAAGATTCACCAGAGCCAGAGCAGGGAACAGAACAGGCAGACTGACGAAATACACTGCTGAGGGAAGCAGTACAGGTATAAAGTAGCAAAGCCAGAATTCATACCTGGGTTTAGATCTTCCCACATCCCCCCAAATAGTCTCCCACTATTCTAAAATTAACAAGGTCATATAATACTTATATTATAGCCTGGCTGTAATTTAATTGGGTTATTTTAAACAGATTTATTGATAATTAATTAACATACCATACAATTCACCCACTTTGCATGTTCACATCTATTACCATAAACTAATTTTATTTATTTATTTTTACCATAAGCTAATTTTAGAACATATTTATTACCCCCAAAAGAAACCCCATTCTCATTATAGTGACTTCCTATTTCCTCTTCCTTCCAGACCCTGGCAACAGGAGTTCCTTTTCTGTCTCTAAAGATTTGCTCTTTATGGACCTTTAATATAAATGGAATCATACAATACAATCTTTTGTGACTTGCTTCTTACACTTAGCATGTTCTAAAGATTCATCCACATTGTATCATTTCTCCATTTGCTGTTACTGTTCTGTAATATTCCATTGCATGACTATGCTGCATTTTCCTTATCTATTCATCGATGGTATTTGAGTTGCTCCCACTTTTTGGCCATTATGAATGATGCTGCAATAAATATTTGTGTACACGTATTTTGTGTGGACACACATTTTCATTTCTTTTGGTTATGTATCTTGGAATAGAATTGTTAGGTCAAATGACAACTTTTTTTAAGATTTATTTATTTATGCATACAAGAGCTGGGGTACAGGCCAGAGGTGTGTGGGGGGGGTGAGAGGATTCACCAATGACAGAGAGGGGAACAGAACAGGCAGACTGACTGAAGTACACTGCTGAGGGGAGCAGCGAGCAAGTCAGGAGAAATCTGTTGCATCATGTGGGTTGCTCCCTGGCCAGGGATCGAACTCCTGCTGCAGAGGCTACGGATTGCTTCATAGTGCAGTGCTTAACCCCTTATGCCACCAGGGTGGCGTTCAAATGACATTTTAAGAAATTTCCAGTCTGTTTTAAAGTGGCTGCACCATTTTCCATTTTTACCAAAAATACAGTCATTTTAGTAGGTATGATATCGTAATTAATTTTGGTCTTGATTTGCATGTTTTAATGACTAATGGTATTCAGCATTTTTCAGTTGTGTATCTTCTTTGGAGAAATTTCCATAGAAAACCTCTTTTACTACTATGGGACATTTCATTGTTTCTAATTTTTCATTACTGAGTGTCGTTAGTTTCTTTCAGGGCATTTTTCCATGTCATCTAGGTTAAGTTATTTTTTGGTATACTTGTTTGTAGTGTTCCCTGCTAATATTTTCTTAAAATTTTGTAATGCAAGTCTTCTAACTTTTTCTCTGATTCTAATGGTTTGTCACTTTTGTTCATCCTTTAAAGAACATTTGAGTTCATGGATTCTATTTTTTTTTTTATATTCTTTTTCATTTACTCCCACTCAAATCTTTATTCATCTTCATTCCTTTTGTGTTTCAGACTTCCTATTGTAACTGGTAGAAGGAAAAACAAGCTCTCTCAGATTTTCTTATGAAAGCACTATCTGATCATGAAGGTGTCAGCCTCATAACCTAAGTACCTCCTGAAGGCCCCCCACCTATTACATTAGGCATAAGGATTTCAACATGTGAATGTTAAGGGAATGGGGACACAAACATTTTGACTATAGCAATAGGCATTTATAGGTATGAATTCCCCTGTAAGTACTACTTTAGCTTATCTGTATATCATAGGTATTTTTGCTATATTTTCATTTTAATGCATCTCAAATATTTTGTCATCTCTTATGCCATTTCTACTGAGACTCACTATCTATTTAGGGGTATGTTGTCTAATTATACATTTTTGTGAATTTCCCAAATTTAGTTCTTGTTATTGATTTATAATTATTACCATTGTGGCCAGAAAACATATAGCCATTTTTCTTGAAAAAATTCTCTTCAGGTTTTTGCAAACATTTGTTTTCTTCGCAGAGTTTTGGAAAAGTTGATTTCCACAATGTTTGCTAGTGTGTTTGTTCCTTTTATTATGGAATGATAGATGTACGGCAGTTTTATTTTACCATTCTTTAAGCCCTCCCTCCCAAGTCAAGTTACATTTACTTCATGCAAAAATCACACTCTCTCACACACACACACCAATGCATACCAAGCAACAAAAAGGGAGGAAACGGAGCTTCCATATTCTTCATTCATTCATTCATTCATTCACTTTTTCAATAATTCATACCATTCATAGATTATGAAAGGACAGTTCTAGTTCTTTCAAATTACAGATATGTAAAGATAAAAAAAATATAGGGCCTTCCCTGGTGGCGCAGGTGGTTGAGTGCCATGCTATGAAGCTGTCAGCAGCCTCTGCAGCTCTGGTTCGATCCCGGCCAGCCAGTGAGGGTCCCACATGGCACCGCAGACCTCTCCTGTTGTGTCCGCTGCTCCCCTCAGCAGTGTACTTTGTCAGTCTGCCTGTTATGTTCCCCGCTCCATCTCTGGTGAATCCTCTCACCTTCCCGCACATCTGGCCTGCACCCCGGTTCTTGTGTGAATAAGCAAATAAATCTTTAAAAAAAAGATAAAAAAAATATATAGTGCTGTCTTCAAGGAGTTTTCATGAAATCATTTTGAGCTAATACATGTGGAGAAATAGTATTTAATGCAAAGAATAGCAAGAGAAGTGCTGTAAGAGGAGCCAAGATAGCTATTATTATAGGAAAAGAAAACTGTGTATTTTGCCTAGAAGGACTAAGGAGTAATGCTTACCATGCACTGAATACTATTACCAACCATACTAAACTAAGTGTTTTATATACTTGTCAAACACTTACTCTGAAATATATCAGATGGAAATTCCCAAGACTAATGCATACTCAAGTCTTAAACCTAACATGGAAGGACTGTTTTACATAATATACAAAGTTCAATAGAAAATTTACTTGCCACTGTGTATAAGGCAGTTAAAGCCCTACTGGTGATTTCCACTTTCTTATAGTTTACATCACTGACAAACATGCCAAGACAGCTGGAGGGGTGGTAGCAATATTGTTTGTATCATTGTGCCACACCAAAATGACAAAGCTATCCTTTTATCCTGGAATTATTTTCAGAAATGGAACTGAACAGATGAATCCTTATTACAACGATGTCCTTGAATTTCCCAAGCTGCATCTGCTATATTCTGTGAGCCAAAATCTTTTCAATGGGTCCCTAGTTATCACAGTCTAGCCAACCATAGTGAACTAGCCAGATTTCTTGGTGCAGTGTCATCAAATCTGAGGGTGGAGTTGTTTCCACATTCTTTGTTTCTGGAATCCATGCCAAGGAAACAGGAAATGAGAAAACTTTTAATTTACCTGTTAAATCTTACTGGGCCGATATTTTCCTCACATTTTCCATTTGACTTACTGATACCAAAATAACTACAAATGACTTACTGTGTGCTAAGCACTATTGAAGGTGCTTAATCCCCAAAACTATTATTGTGCTGTATGTAGTATATTGCCATTCTACAGTGAAGAGCCAGAGGAAAGGGACATTGACCTTTTTTTTTTTTTTTTTTTCAAGATTACATAGCTAGTGGAATAGCAGAGTCAATATCTGAATGCATGTGTGCTAACTCCAAAACTTATTTTTTTGTCTACTATTCTATATGACATTGCCTCTTGTTGACTCTTATGGCTAGATAGTCCTCAGAGATCATTTATTCCAGTGTTTCCCTGCTTCAATTACAGTAAAATCACCTGGGGAGTTTTCTTAGCATATGAATATCTTTTCTAATCCTCCCAATTCTAATTTAATTTAAACAGGGTGGTAGCTGGGCATCCATTTTTTTTCAAAGTTTCCAATATAATTTTAATATCTAATCAAGTCTAAACCCATCTGTCTAATCAAACTCTCTTACACTCCTGGAAGAAAATTTTGGGTTCAGGAAGGGTACAGAATTGACCAGAAGAAGCAGGTTTTCAGAAGTAGTCCTGTGACTAGAGCCCAGTGGTTATATTTCTTCTGTTGTAGAACAATACTTTTAGTCACACTGTGTTCTCTGAGAGCTTAGAATCGGCAACAGTCAACAATGAAAATCTGTAAAGTGACTATTATCATTCATTCAGCTATACCCCAGTATACTTTAAAAAGATGGTGATTAAAAGGTACAGCAGCCACCAAAAATGAATCTCAACCGCTATTCAACTACCATTTTGATAGACAGAAATTAGGAAATATTGAATGCCCTACTATATCATGGGTAGTTTGAGAGGCATTTAAAACAAATTAAGAACTCAAAGATGGCAATAACATCTGCTATTCTAAATGTGGTCTCAGGAGATTTCTTGTCATAAGAAGCAAAGTATACTGATTGCATTATATAGATGAGGCAAATGAAGCTCAGATTTATTTATTTTTTAGAGATTTATTTATTTATGCACACAAGAGCTCAGGTACAGGCCCGAGGTGTGGGGGTGAGAGGATTCACCAGAGAAAGAGTGGGGAGCAGAACAGGCAGACTGACCAAAACACACTGCTGAGGGGAGCAGCGTGTGAGACAAGAGAGTTCTGTTTCCCCATGTGGGTTGCTCCCTGGCCTTCTGGGGATCAAACGAGTGCTGCAGAGGCTGTGGATTGCTTCACAGTGCTGTAATTAACCCCTTGTGCTATGAGGGAGGTCCCTGAAGCTCAGATTTTTTTTAAAGATTTATTTATTTATGCATATAAGAGCTGGGGTAGAGGCCAGAGATGTGGGGGTGAGAGAATTCACCAGAGAGAGAGAGGGGAACAGAACAGACAGAATGACTGAAATACACTGCTGAGGGGAGCAGCGGGCGAGACAGGAGAGGCTTGCTGTGTCATGTGCCATTCTCCCTGGCAGGCTGGGGATCAAACCCATGCTGCAGAGACTGGGGATTGCTTCACAGTGTGGTGCTTAACGCCTTGCTCCACCAGGGAGGCCCCTGAAGCTCAGATTTAAAGGCATTTTCTAGTAAGTTGCATTGTCACAAGTGGAAAAAGCAAAGACTTTGAGAGAAGTGAGGCTTGGGTCTGAATCTCACTACTACTGTCACTAATCATGAGACACAGTCTCCCTACAGCTTGCTTATCTACAAATTGGTGAAAATTATATACCAGCCTCAAAGCAGCTTTATAAAAATGCATTTGATAACACATGGGAAAAGACTTGGCACACTTAGAATGAATGGTCACTTTTTGCCATTTTCCTCATTCTACCCATAAAATCCCTTTGAGGCTAAAGTCCAGAAAAATCTGAGTCCAGTGAACCATACAGCATAGCATGCTTCCTCCACTTCTGTCAGACATTACTAGTTAAACAGATAAGCTGCGACCACTATCATCTTTCATGAAAATCGTATTAATTATCTAAAAATACCTCAACCTTATCTGTAAAACACTTTTGTGATTTTTGAGGGAAGAAAAGCACAGAGTAGATTAAAGAAATGTGAGAAATGTTCATCCAAAGAGTGTGAAGGCTTCAGAATCTCAAAGAAGAAAGACAGCACCACGTAAACAGACACAACAAGGGTAGCAATGAAATGCTGATAAGTTTCCAAGTTCAGACCAAAAAATAAATAAATAAACCTACAAGATTAGACATTTTATGTTTGCCTAAAGGATGTATGGGAGCGAGGAAAACACATTGAAATATTGACCAGCAATAGATCTTACTACCCTGCTCTCTTACACATACAAAAAGAGAGGTCTGACACAAGGCAAAAGATAGCCAGATATTTACTTGACACTTTGGAAAAGTACCCTGCTCCGTAGTATTTTTTTTTTTTTGATTGTGGTTAGAGGGGTCTTGGTAAAGAATAAAATTCCCATACCCCATCTCAAAGTGATACATATCATGACATATAGCACAATAATAATGCTTAATATTTACTGAGTACTTATTTGTTCCAGTTACTATATTTCCCAACTACTTTACTACACCCTGCATACCTTAACCTTATTAAATCTTGACAACAAATGATGGATATATTTGCTATTATCACCATTTTATGGAAGAAAGAACTGAGGTCCAGAAACCTTAACCATTCTGCTGAAGATCCACTAATAGTAACTGATGGCTGCCAAGATTTGAACTCAAGAAATCCTGAATCCAAGATAAACTATTGGAGTATACTTATTCAAAGTGTTTGACAATCTTCTCAATGACTCATCACAGAAAAGCAAGAGTTATCCTTGATTTAATCTAACACACTTCTTTAACTTATTCCACCTACTATCAGTGACTTATATCTGTTAATTATACTGCCTGAAGATTCTCCCCACACATACATACATGCAAGCCTTTACTTTCAAAATATATGTAGCTATTAAATAATAGTTCTAATTGTTTCCTGTCTGATCCTTTCCAATCCATAAATTATGGTGGATTGCAGGGGAATACTATTTAAAACATCTGTTTCTATAACTCCTCTATTTAAGAGTTTTTCAATAACTTCCCATCTTTGTAGAAGTGGCCTAATTCATAGATGCAACAGAATTCCGTAAGGTACTAATGCACAATACAGAGATCTGATCTCACTCCTACTTAACCCAGAATCTTCTGAATCTAAAAATACAGGTAATACCTGGACATAAAGGTACAGGGGATACCTGAGGATATGTTATTTTATTAAATGTTCAAGTGATCTTTTTGAGAAGGCACTGAAATCACTTGGCCTACAAGATATAAATTCACAGCACTGGCTTGGAATTTAAGGCCTATTTCTACCCCTTCATCTCACCACTTCCACAACTTTTTCCTTCAAGTGGCATCAATCTGTTTCAGTTCTCCAGTCTAAGCCTCCTGTTTCACTCTCCAGTGATTTTACTTATATTGTCATTCATTTTTCTGGAATAAATTCAACCTGCCCCAACTATCTGTCCTGTTTGACACATTATCTCAAAATTCAGGATTCAGTCCAAGAAGGTATAATCTGTTCCATAAAACGATTCTTTGAATCCTCTAAACAGGACATACTCATGCCATGAATTGGTAGATGGTAGAATCTTCTTCCAGAATGCTTATATGTTTATAATTTTTAAAACATGTATCTGTCTGGCTCCATCCATGATATGGCCTTCATTGGTAAATTTCCAATGTTTAGCCTCAGCACTTTCTAGTCAACTTTCCTTCTTCTCTTACTCTTAAGTAACAAAATAGACTTGTCTTCAAATACCGTCTTAATTGAAAGCCAAGGTGGACCCTGAGAAATCTTTGAGACCTAAATTAGGACACTGTTAAGCTGCACCAGATAAATGAAACTTTCTCTTTAAAGAATACCAAAGATGTCACAATACTAATCTGCTTACATTACTCTCACATCCTGGCCACAGATTTTTCATCAAATCTAACATAAATCCCTCAGATTATTTTTTCCTCTGTCCTCAGAAGAAAAAAAAAATGCTTAGTATACTCTTAACTTACTCTTTCTAAATTATATTTATTTTTAAAAATATTTATTTATGTATATAAGAAACAGTTGAGCAAAATGTAATCCAGAATAAAATATAAGGGAAAAATGTGTCATACTTGGCATTATTTTGAACTAGGCAAAATCAAATCAGTGGACTGTTCATTGTTAGATAAACATAGATAAAATGTTGAACCTGATGAACAACCTTCTTCCATTTTGCAAAGTGTTCATATGGTGTCTGCCACAGTACCTTCCCAGTTATCCTTTGTCATTATAAGGAAGAGGCAAGTTACAGCAGACACAGACTACTTTCTCTTGCTCCTGAACCTGCCTATTTTCATCTGCAATTTATTCTATAGAATTTACAAGCATGAATTGAAGGAATATATATATATATATATATATATATATATATATACACATATATATGTGTTTGTGTGTGTGCATGTGTGTGTTTAACTTATATGTGTGTGTGTGTGTGTGTGTGTGTGTGTAACTACTATTAACAAATCTAAAAACAGACACAGAAAGTAATACAACAGTAACAGGAGACTTAAGTACCCCCTGCTTATATCAATGAATAGATCAACCAGACAGAAAAACCAAAACCAACAAGGAAACATGAGACTATATTCAGGAATTAAAATGGATGGACTAAATGAACATTTGCAGGGGCCTTTACTCCAAGGCTGAGTCCACATTCTTTTCAAGTGCATATGCAATATTCTTAAGGGTAGATCACATGTTGGTCCATAACAAAAGTGTCAATAAATGTTTGAAGACAGAAATTGTATCTTTGATTACAATGGTATCAAAATTGAAATAAACCACCAAAAAGTAGGGAAAACTCAAACATCTGAAGCCTAAACCAAATGCTAGTGAATGACTACTGGGATGAGAAAATAAAAGAGAAATTTAAATACCTGGAGACAAAGAGAAATGAAGACATGAGCTAGCAGAATCTACAGGATAAAGCAAAAACAGTACTAAAATGGGGGTTGCAGAAATACAAGCATACATAATGAATCAAAAAAATCTCAAATAAATAAGCTAACTTTACAATTTAAGGAACTAGAAACAGAAGAACAAATGAACCCAAATGCCATAAGAAGAAAAGAAATAATAAAATTACAGGGATAATAAAAGAGGGCAGGGAAAGTCAGCACAAATATCAATGAAGCCAACAGCTGATTCCCTGAAAAAGAAGGGAAAAAAAAAAGCAAACCTCTATGAAGGCTCATGAAAAAAAAAATAAAAGAGAGAGAGAGAGAGAGAGAGAGAAAGAGAGAGAGAAAACCCTTAACAAGTGCAATCAAAAAGAGGAGAAGTTTAAACTGGCATCTTAGAAATATAGTGGATTGGGGCTTCCCTGTTGACACAAGGGGTTAAGATGTAGCACCACGACGCTATGTGCAGACACTGCAACAGGAGTTAGATCTTAGCCAGGGAGGTTACCCACATGGCACACCAGACTTCTCCTGACTTGCCCGCTGCTCTCCTCACCAATGTATTTCAGTCAATCTGCCTGTTCTGCTCCCCAATCTGTCTCTGGTGAATCCTCCACCCCCTGTACCTCTGGCCTGTACCCCAGTTCTTGTGTGCATAAATCAATATTTGCAAAAAATATACAGAGGATTATAAAA
>NW_023601543.1:49148886-49296975 GCF_014898055.3 Talpa occidentalis
AAGATATCCCCTGCTCATGGATTGGAAGATAAACATTATTAAAATGGCCATCTAACCAAAAGCAATATAACAGATTAAATGCTATTCCAATCAAAATTTCAATGTCATTCTTCAAAGAAATAGAACAATTATTGATGAAATCATATGAATACACAAAACCACGAATAGCCAAAGCTCTCCGGAAAAAAAAAAAAAAAAGAAGGGAAATGGAGCATCACACTCCAGACTTCAAACTATCTACAAATCCATAATCATCAAAATTGCATGGTTTTGGAACAAGAACAGACATACAGAAAATGGAATCAAATAGAAATCCAGAAATAAATCCACAGATTATGGTCAACTAATCTTGACAAAGAAGCAAAGACTATGCATTGGAGCAAAGAAAGTTGTTCAATAAATGGTGCGGGGAAAACTGGGTCGCTACATGCAAACGATAAAGCTTGACCACTACCTCACACCATACACAAAAAACAACTCAAAATGGTATTAAAGAACTAGACATAAGACCTGAAACCATAAAATACATAGAAGGAAATATAGGCGAAACACTACGTGATATGCACATCAAAGACATCTTTACAGGGGCCTCCCCGGTGGCGCAGCGGTTGAGCGCTGGGTTGCAAAGCTGCCCACGGTCTCTGTGGCGCCAGTTCGATCCCCGGCTGCTCCCCGGCCACCAGAGGAGGGTCCACATGGCGCGCAGACCTCTCCTGCCGCCCGCTGCTCCCCTCAGCAGTGTACTTCGGTCCTTCTGCCTGTTCTGCTCCCCGCTCTGGCTCTGGTGAATTCTCTCACCCTCCGCTCTTCTGACTGTACCCAGTGCATGTATAAACAAAACAAACAAACAAACAAATAAAAATAAATAAAACATGCCTCAAAAAAAAAAAAAAAAAAAAACATCTTTACAGACACATCACCCAAAGCAGTGATAGTGAAGGCAAAGATAAACAGCTGGGACTACATCAAATTAAAGAGCTTCTGCATAGCAAAAGAGACAATAACAAAAACAAAGAGAAACCCCACCAACTGGGAGGACATTTTTGCACACAACACTAATGATAAAGGACTGATCACAAAAAATCTGCAAAGAGCTGATGAGACTCAACGACAACAAAGAAAATAATCCTGTCAAAAAATGGGCAGAAGTGCTAAAAAGAAACTTCTCTGAAGAGGAAATGCAAATGGCCAATGGGCTTATGAAAAAATGTTCAACATCACTTGTAATCAGGTTAATGCAAATCAAAACTACCATGAGATACCATCTTACACCAGTGAGAATGAAACATATTTAAAAATCTAGCAACCACAAATGTTGGCGAGGGTGTGGAGAAAAACGAACTCTTCTGCACTGTTGGTGGGAATACAAAATGTTCCAACCTCTATGGAGAGCTGTGTGGAGATTTCTGGACCTACTCAACATAGAGCTCCATATGATCCAGCAATTCACTCCTAGGTATTTACCCAAAAGACACAGAAACATCATTCCAAGAACACCTGCACCCCTATGTTTATAGCAGCACTATTTACAATAGCTAAGCTTTGAAACAGCCCAAATGCCCAAAAATAGATGCCTGGACCAAGAAGATGTGGTACGTATACACCATGGAATATTACTCAGCATTCAAAAAAGATAAACACATGCAATTTACAGCAACATGGATGGTGCTGGAAGGGATCATGCTCAGTGAAATAAGCCAGAAAGAAAAAGAAAAATACCGGATGGTCTCACTCATAGCAGGAATTTAGAAAACTTAAATAAGGTACCAGGAAAATGAATAATTATAAGAAAGTGAAAATCAAAATCAACAAAAAAGTATGAACCAGAGACACTTTTTGAGGGGTGGGGGGCGGGTGGTGAGGGATTGGGGTCAGAATGGGGGGGTTTCAATTGTATGGGGAATATAAAAATAAAATTTATTATTAAAAAAAAGAGATAGATCTCTGACAACTCTTCTCATAAAGGCACTAATCTCATCATACCAGGCCCCACCCTCTAGCCTCATGTAAAACTCATGTAAATTTAATTACTTCTGGAAATGCCCTATCTCCAGCCACAGTCACCTTGGAAACTTTAGGAAGTTTAGGAGGACATAATTTAGTCCCATAAGAAATGTGAGTATTTATGAAAAGCACACTGTTCCCAGCACATGGTAAGTGTTCAATCACTTAATTATGGCATCACCGTTGTTGCAGGCATCATTGTTCCAGCAACTTAGGCTTAAAAAAACTAAAGGAGCAGTACAGATGGAAAAGCACCTGTTTCCTACTGCCCCTGAAAAAGGTCCAGCTGCCTAGCATATTGGGATGTTCCCAGGACTGTTTTATAAACATCATATAATGCAAAGTAGGTATAAAAGTAGAGATATAGTGAGACAGTGTTGGAGGAGGAGAGGGACAGGAGGCAGAAGACAGAAGAGAAAGGATGGAGATGGAATGATACCCTGTGGATTCTGTCTTCTACCTACAAGTGTGCAGCGAAGTTAATGAAAGGAGCATCAGAACTACCACCTTCGGGGGTGTTCACTGCAAATTTCTACTGAGGAGACAAAAGGGCGACTATGTAAATCCGCAGCTTTTTCTACACTAGTCCTTTCAGAGAGACCATGGTAGGCAAATCAGACTAACTTCTCCGGTGGTCACAGACGTAACAGAAGGTTGTGTTGGCTTATGAAAAACTTTGAATTTGGAGGACATGCTGCTACTTTTACTGAGAGGTTAATGTATATAAGAGAATAAGAAGAGTTATGGGTGTAGAGAGTCCATGGAAGTATGTGAAATGCTATGAAAAGAGTTATGAATTTTCCATCCCATAGTCTAGATTTTTAAACAAAAATACAGCTAGAAAGCCATTGTCATGGAAATCCAAAAAAATGGAGCCTATCTGAGTCACTTAAATGATCACTAACCTACCATGACATATTTTAAAGCTAACTGTGTTCTAAATTGAAACGATGTTCCCCTTGGTACTACTATCAATAGAATGGCTACCATTTGTCTAATGCCTGGGATGGCAGGCTCTCTACAAATACTGTCTCATTCATTTATTCCTTACAAGCCCTGATGGGGTTGCTTTTGTTTTCACCAATTTACCAATAAGTAAAACAAAGAGCTTGCCTAGGATTATACAACTAATAAATAAAGGTTAAAAAAAACTATACTTCAAATCCATAATAATCAATACTGCATGCCATTGGACCAATAACTGACACACGGACCAATGGAACCAAATAGAAAACCCAGAAATAAACCCACAGATTTATGGTCAACTAATCTTTGACAAATTAGCAAAGAATATGCATTGGAGCAAAGAAAGTTTGTTGAATAAATGTTGCTGGGAAAACTGGGATGCTACATGCAAAAGAATGAAGCTTGGCCACTACCACATAACATGCACAAAAACCAACTCAAAATGGATTAAAGAACTAGACATAACACCTGAAACCATAAAATACATAGAAGGAAATATAGGCAAAAAAATACAAAAACATCTTTGCAGACACATCATATCACATCAGTGATGGTGAAGGCAAAGTTAAACAGCTGGGACTACATCAAATTTAATAGCTTCTGTACAGCAAAAGAAATAGTAACCAAAACAAAGAAAAACACCACCGACTGGGAGAAAAATTATGCACACAATACTGATGATAAAGGACTGATCACAAAAATCTACAAAGAGCTGATGAGACTAGACAAAAACAAAGAAAATAATCCAGTCAAATAATTGGCAGAAGAGCACCTCCCCTGGTGGCGCAGAGGTTGAGCACTGGGTTGCAAAGCTGCCCACAGCCTCTGCAGCACCGGTTCGATCTACAGCTGTAGGAGAGGGTCCCACATGGCTCTCAGACCTGTCCTGCCACACCCACTGCTCCTCTCAGCTGTGTATTTTGTTAGTCTGCCTGATCTGTTCCCCACTCTGGCTCTGGTAAATTCTCTCACCCTCCCGTACTTCTGACTTACCCAGTGCTTGTATAAATAAATTAATCTAAAAAAAAAAATGGGCAGAAGAGCTAAAAAGAAACTTCTCCAAAGAGGAAATGCAAATGGCCAACAAGCATATGAAAAAATGTTCAACATCACTTGTAATCATGGAAATGCAAATCAAAACAACAATGAGATACCATCTTACACCAGTGAGAATGACACATATTAAAAAAAAACTAGCAACAAAAAGCTTTAGGGAGGATGTGGAGAAAAAGGAACTCTCCCGCAATGCGGGTTGGAGCGCAAACTGGTCCAACCACTATGGAAAGCTGTGTGGAGATTTCTTGACCTACTAAATATAGAGCTTCCATATGATCCAGCAATTGCACTCCTAGGTATTTACCCAAAGGACAAAGAAACATTAATTCAAAAGGGCACCTTCAGCCCTATGTTTATACAGCACTATTTAAAATAGCTAAGCTATGGAAATAACCCAAATGCTCAAAAATGGATGACTGGATCAAGAAGATGTAGTATGTATACACGATGGAATATTGCTCAACAATGGATGGAGTTGGAAGGTATCATGCTCAGCAAAATAAGCTAGAAAGAAAAAGAAAAATACTGGATGGTCTCACTCATAGCAGGAATTTAGAAAACCTAAATAAGGGAGCAGGAAAAAGATTAATTACAATAAAGTAAAAACAAAAATCAACAAGCATCTATAGACCAGAGACAAACTACAGTGGGGGTCGGGGGGAGGAGAAGAGTTATTATGGTCAGAAAAAGGGGGTGGGAATTGTATGGGGAATATAACCAAAATGAAAATGCATAATTGTGAAAAAATGAAAAATGATATAAGAATTATATAAAATAAAATAACTTATTAAAGAAATCTAAAAGAAATATTCACTGTTCTAATATGCAAATATTGAACTAAATGAGAAAGAAATCAAGAATATAAGCCCATTTAATAATGTATAATAAATAAAATTTAAAAAGTTGGTAAAAGGCCTGTGTGTAAATTAGGACATTATTTATGAATTAGAAGACAAAAAAGATATGCAAAGATACACCTGTTCATAGATAGTAAGAATTTACATGGTTCAAATGACGAAATTACAAAAACCAATATACAGATTCAGTTCAATCTCTATAAATGTTTCAATGGCATTTTCCAAGAAATTCAAGAAATAGAGCAAACATTAATGAAAATTATATGGTCCAATAGATGCCTTCTTTTGCCAGCAATTTTACCCCTCCCCCCAAAATTGGAGAAAACACATTCTAAGACTTAAAAATATAGTGCAAAGCTATAATAATCAAAACAGTATGACATTGGGTGTAAAAAGATACACACACCAATGAAATAGAATTGAATGCAGGAAATAAATACACTTACATGGACAGTTAATCTATCACAAAGGAGCCAATAATATACAATGGAGAAACAAGTCTTTTCAACAAATGATGTTGGGAAAACTATAGAGCTACATGCAAAAGAATGAAACTAGACTTTCTCACAACATACACAAAACTTAATTCAAAAGGAACTAAAGCCTTGTATGTAAGCTGTAGAAAGGTTAAATACATAGAAGAAAATATAGGCAAAACAGTTTGAGGCATTGACCTCAGGTATGTCTTTGGAGATCCCAATTACAATGATATTGAAAACCAAAGCAAAAATAAGCAAATGGAACCACATAAAACTGAAAAGTTTCTGCATAGCACAAGAGACTGCTGTTAAAGCAAATACTTTCTACGGAGTGACAGAAAATATTCACACATCTTATATCTGAGAAGTGGCTAAAGTCCAAGATTTACAAAACACACATGCAACTCAACAACAGGAAAATAAATAAACCAATCAAAAAAAAAAAAAATGGTCAGAAAAGCTAAATAGATACTTCTCCAAAAAAGACATACAGATGGCCAATGGGCACATGAAAAAATGTTCACTATCACTTATCACCAAGGAAATGCAAATCAAAACCACAATGAGGGCCTCCCCAGTGGCACAATGGTTGAGCGCTGGGCTGCAAAGTTGCCCGCAGCCTCTGCAGTGCCGGTTCAATCCCCAGCCACCGGTGAGGGTCCCACATGGTGTGACAGACCTCTCCTACCACACCTGCTGCTCCCCTCAGCAGTGTATTTTGTCAGTCTGTCTGTTCTGCTCCCTGCTCTGACTCTGGTGAATTCTCTCACCTCCCATGCTTCTGACTATACCCAGTGCTTGTATAAAAATAAATAAAATTCTTAAAAAAAAAGAAAATGAGATACCACCTCACACCCATGAGAATGGTCCATACCAAAAATAGCAGAAACAATGGCAATACATGGAAAAACGGAAACTTTGTGCACTACTGGTGGGAATATAGGCTGTTTTTCCTATAGAAAACAGTTTCTCAAGGTAATGAAAATAGATAACTGTACAGTCCAGCAATTCTACTTCTAGGTATTTTGCTGAAAATAAAAAAAAAAAATCCTAACTCAGATGGTTATATGCATTTCAGTGTTCACTGTGGTACTATTTACAATAATCAAGTAATGGAAACAACCTAAGTGACCAATGGCAAATGAATGGATAAAGAAGGTTTGGCATATATACATAATGGAATACTACTTAGCTATTAAAAAAGATGAAATTTTGCCATTGGTTATAACATGGATGGAACTGGAGGGGATTATGCTAAGTAAAGTAAAACCTAAGGAGACAAAAAAAAAAAATAAAAACAAACACCTGATGACTGCTCATAATGAAATCAGAGAAACAAGACAAAGGAACTTTCAAAACTAAATAAAAACACCCCCTAGATATTTGACTGTAGAATTGAGGCTATGAGATGAGTGAATGGGGGGTTAGAAACTAAGCGGGGTGGGGGCCTACTGGGCTGTGGTAGAGGATTCTAAGAGCTTTGGTGGTAGAAGTAGTATAGTAATGCATATCTGAAGAAGCATGAATCTATATCCTTAAATCATATACAGTGTTTAAATCAAAGTTTCTTCAATGAAAAGTAAAGAAAATAAATTTTGACAGCAATTAACTCCACGATTTTGGACCAGACACATCTTTTATCCTATCCTTCAGTTTTCACATCTACATTTTCAGAGCACTTCGAGGACATGATGTCATGGGATGTTCATAATCACAGTGTGATTCTGACAGATGAGTCAAGGAAAGTTTGGTGAGTGTAAGTAATCTATATATAAAGAGGGAATCTAGAAAGTAGCAAAGTTACTTCCCTAATGCAGCACTCTTTATTTTTAATTTTTTTTAAAGATTTATTTATGTATGCATACAATAGCTGGGGCACAGGCCAGAGATGTGGGGGTGGTGGTGAGAGGATTCACTATAGACTGTGGGGAACAGAACAGGCAGATTGACTGAAGTACACTGCTGAGGGGAGCAGCCGCGAGTCAGGAGAGGTCTGCTGCACAATGTATGTTGCTCCTTGGCCAGCCGGGGGATGGAACTCATGCTACAGTGGCTGCAGACACTTCATAGGTTGCATCTTAACCACCTGCACCACGAGGGAGGCCTCTGCAGCATTCTTTTTAATGCACCAAACTGTCTCCCAATGTTTAGAAAATAAGGGGATTATATTAGAGATTTTTAATTTGACAGTTGTTAAATGTACAACATCTCATTACTTGAATAATAATTTCACATTCATTATCATCCATTCTGTTAATAAAAGTGTTTTTAGTACCTATTATAAATCAGGAACCAGGAATAAAGCGACAAATAAGTCAAATTCCCAAACTACCTTTAAGAAGCTTCCATTTGGCAATGAGTTCCACAAAAGAAGGTTACACGGAGTCAGAAATATACTTTCAGATACTATGAAGTACATCAGGGTTAGGGGATACACAGTGACTTATTAATATTCCCTACAGGGCCTCCCTGGTGGCCCAAGGGGTTAAGACACAACCTATGAAGGTGTCAGCAGCCACTGCAGCAGGAGTTCGATCCCCAGCAGGGAAGCAGCCCACATGGCGCAGCAGACCTCTCTCCTGATTCGCCCATGCTCCCCTCAGCAATGTATTTCAATACATCTGCCTATTCTGCTCCCCACTCTCTCTCTGGTGAATCCTCTCACCCCCACACCTCTGGCCTGTACCCCAGTTCTGGTATGCATAAATAAACCCAATAAATAAATAAATAAATAAATAAATAAATAAACAAATAAACAAATAAATATCCCCAACATATGTATTATGTAGAAATCTTCATTAACTCCCCCCTCCAGATAAGCAAAATGAGGCATAGATACTAAGTGAATCAGCCTGTGAACAACAAAGCTAAGACTAGATATGATAACTTCTGATTATTTGTTCCATGCTTATCCCATTCTGCTGTCTCACTCCTGGTAAAAATTTTTTAGGATTCCAAGATTTCTTCTCCAAATGAGTACTTGATTCAGTAATTTCCTGTCTCTAAAAGAGGATGAGATTCTGTGATAATGAGATCAGGATCATCAGACACCTAGCCTTTAAATAAAACCAGGTTAAATAGAACTAGGATATTTGCTAATTGCTTGAGCGTATCAGTGACTCTGTTTGTTAATGGTTCTATTCCTACTGCCAAGCACATAATTTGGCTTCTAATTACTGTTTGTTAATTTTTTATTGAATCAATGAATGGATGGATGGATGGATGGATGGATGGATGGATGGATGGATGGATGGACAGGTGGGTGGATGAACAGCCCAATGAGATAACAAATTAATACAGCTTGTCGAAAGCTATGTTGATGTATTCTTGGCCAAGGGAACTAATCTAGTTTCAACTTTTCCTCGCAAGTAAATGGTAGCTGCTTTTCCTTAGGAACAAGCACACATAGGAAGGAGATGGGAGAGCTGACATCTGATGGAGAGAAGGGAACATTCCACAAGAAGCATAACTAGATCATTGAAAATGAACTTCTCTGATATGCTTACAGCAGATGCTAGGAGTAACATCCACAAGAGGGGAAGGGGCAGAAAAAGTGGAACTTGCCAAGAAAGAAGGGTCACCAAGGCAGGTGAAGTGACCCCTCGTGGCCAGGCAGGCCATGCAGGCAGCACAATGAAACTGACAAGGGCAATACACGATAACCCAGGCAAACCTCACTGAGGCTGATGATGGGACCTGGAAGCCATCTTGCCACAGTAGGCCTCCAAAGACATCGACATAGACCTTGGTGAGCTCCAGGGAAGGTATCGGAAGCAGCATGAACAGTAACCCTCAGAAGATCTCATCAAACCCAGGAAGGGACCTGAAAGCACTCACCAATGTAGCGCCTCTGAAGGCATCAGAGAATTCCATCAAGTATTCTAGAAGCCAACCCACCAGTAGGCCTTTACAGATTTCAGTGCGCCCTACGACAGGTCCTACAATCAGCTCCACTGGCAGTAGGCACCCCACAGATGTCAGCAAGAACTAGGAGATTCACTTCACTGCATCACAGCAGACCTCAGCAAAGTTGGGGATGGAACTGGGAGGCAGACCTGAAGCAGCAGGAGGCCCCCACATATGCCATTTGTAGTTACTACTACTCCATCTCCTTGGATTGCTATTTGTACAGAATATCTTTTATCATCCTTTCACTTTTAGCATACTTATGACATAGAATCTACAAAGTGAGCCTCCTCCAGACAGCATATACTTGAATCTTGTTTTATTTATTCATGCTCACAATATCTACATTTTATTTTGTTTAATCCACTCCCATTTAAAGCTATTGTTGGTAGAGTTAGTTAACTCTTCCACTTGATCTTTGCTGCCTATATTTTTCACTACTAGTCTGTTCCTACTTTAATATCTTTTTCTTGAAGTAAATATTTTCTGATGAACAATGTTAATTATGTTTTTAGCCTTTGTAAACTATGCATTTTGGGTTTCTTAATGGTTATCCTGGGGTTTCTAACACACATCTTATTGTTATTTTAATATCTTTTTTTATTTTAACATTTATCTTTTTTTTTACATTTTTAGACAATATTTGCTTCCCCCCACACCCTCAGATTGAGTCCCCATAGAAATTCCTTCCCTAAGGCACCCATGCACCATCACCACAGTCCCCTGTGCTCCTCTCTCCCTCGCTCTCACCCCTCTCCCTCCTCCTCCACTGCAGTATGTGTCTGGTTTATAATTGTCTGTCTTTGCTTTGTTGTGTTTTTTACTGTTACTATTTTTTTTTTTACACTGATGTCTTATTTGGTTTCCCTATATTCCTGTTATAAGTGAAACCATCCGCTAATTTTCTTTTCCTTCTAGTTTATTTCACTGAGCATAATTCTTTCTAGCTCCATTCACGTTGCTGTGAATGGCATGAGTTTATCTTTTTTTGATTCCTGAGTAATATTCCATTGTGTATATATGCCGCATCTTCTTGATCCAGTCATCTATTTCTGGGCATTTGGGTTGTTTCCAGGTTTCACCTATTGTAAATAGTGCTGCAATAAACATAGGTGTACAGGTGCTCTTTTGAATCAATTTTATTGTGACTTTGAGTAGATCCCTAGTAGTGGAATTGCCGGATCGTATGGTAGCTCCATTTTTAGTAGACTGAGGAACCTCCAGACAGCTTTCCACAGTGGTTGGACCAGTTTGCACTCCCACCAGCAATGTAGGAGAATTCCTTTTTCACCGCATCCTCGCCAACATTTGTTGTTGCTTGTGTTTTTGGTATGTCTAACACACATCTTAAATGAACAGAATATACCTAAGATTTATACTAAATCCCAGGTTACAGAAACTTCACTTATCTACATATATATTCTCTCCCTTTGTACAACAGCTGTTATAAATTAATCTATGTTTCTATTACTAAATAAGCAATGGCTGCTTATAATTGTTTTGAAATTATACCTTTTAAAGAAGAAAGGAAAGAAAAATTATACAGATTTGAATGCTCATCTTCATATTTATCTTTTTCCCCTTAAATTTCTGGTATCATTTCTTTACTTAATTTAGCTTCATTCCCTCTCTCATGTTTTGCATTTTACTGTCAAATGCAGTACTCTAGTATACGTCATAGACCCAAGAGTACAGTTTTACCGATCTTGTTTTAGGAATTGAATTTCATTAAGAGAAAATAAAAATATGTAATTATAATTTTATCATTATCTACATAATTCCATTTATTGTAACTCTTTGTTTTTTCATATGGATTCAATTTATTATCTGATGTCATTTTCTTTCAGAATTTCTTCTCAGGTATGTTAACTACCAACAAATTCTCCCATTTGGTTATATAGGAATACCATTTTTTTCGTTTAGCACTGTTTTTTTAAAAGAATTATTTATTTATTTATACAAGATTTATTTATGTATTTATACAAGCACTGGGTACAGTCAGAAGTGCGGGAGGGTGAGAAAATTCACCAGAGCCAGAGCGGGGAGCAGAGCAGGCAGAAAGACCGAAGTACACTGCTGAGGGGAGCAGCGGGCTGCAGGAGAGGTCTGTGCACCATGCGGGACCCTCCTTCAGTGGCCGGGGAGCAGCTGGGGAGCAGCCCTGGATGGAACCGGTGCTGCAGAGGCTGCCGGCAGCTTCGCAACCCAGAGCTCAACCGCTGCACCACCGGGGAGGCCCCGTTTAGCACTTTAAATATGCCATTGTCTTCTATTCTCTGCTGTTTCTGACAAGAAGTCAGATTCCAGTATTATTGTAGTTTCTTTGCCATTTTCCTCTTGGTGATTTTAAGATTTTCTCTATAACTTTTAGCTCAACATTTTGACATCTCTCTCTGTACTCTTTTTTTTTTTCCAAAGATTTATTTATTCATACATACAAGAACTGGGATACAGGTCAGACACGCGGGAGACTGAGAGAATTCACCAGAGACAGAGTGGGGAACAGAATAGGCAGACTGACTCAAATACACTGCTGAGGAGAGCAGCAGGCGAGTCTGCCGCGCCCTTTGGGATTCTCACTGGCTGGCCGGCCGGGATCAAACCTGCACTACAGAGACTGCAGAGAGCTTCACAGCACTGTGTTCAACTGTGTGCGCCACCAGAGGAGGCCCCTCTCTGTATTTTCTTGATTGGAGTTTTCTGACCTTCTTTGATATGTAGATTAACGTGTTTCATCAGATATGAGAAGATATTTCCCATTTTTTTTTCAAATATTCTTTCTGCTCTTTCTTGTTTACTTCTGTTGGTCCCATTATTATGCACATGTTGGTGCACTACTTGGTATCATATATTTCTGTGTGACTTCATTTTTCTTCATTACTTTTTTTTTTCCTTTCCGTCCTTCAAAATGCATAAACTATATTCAAATTTTCTGATTCTTCCCTCTGTAAACTCAAATCTCTTGAGTCCTCAATTTAAATTTTTATTTCAATTCCAGATTTTTCATTTGTTATTTTTTTACGATTTCCATTACTTTACTGATACTCTGTATGTAGTGGCAAATTGTTCTCTTATGTTTTGTTAAGATTTTAGACATGATTTCCTTTAGTTAATTAAATATCTTGAAGGTATAGGTTTAAATATATCACTATCTCTTTTAGGTTCAACATCTAAGTTTCCTCATCAACAATGTTGCTGCCTTTTTTCTTCCTATGTATCAGCCGTATTTACCTCTTTCTTTGCAGATCTCATAATTTTTAGCTAAAAACTGTGTATTGTAGATACTATGCTGTAATCACTCTGGGTTCTAGCCTGCCTTTCTGGAGCTTGTTTTTCTTTTCTGCTTGTTCATTTATTAAATGATTTGGCTGAACTAATTCTGTGAATTATATTTCACCCACATTGTGAAGGTTCAGTTGTCTGCAGTTCTTATTGAGATTCAATATATATTTTTGAATAATTACATCTCTCTTTGCTATAAGCACTTAGGACAATTTCCAGAGATTTTATTTTATTTTTTTTTTTGATTGTTTCGTCTTCAGGAGGCCTTGTTTGGCGGATGACTTAAGCCACCCAGCAGGATTATCGTACCACGTGTGGTGCAAGAATCAATAAACAAGGCGTGTTAGTTTTCTTTAGAAGTTGAAATAGTTTATAAGGCTCTAAGAACTGGCAGAAAGTGTTTGAGAATTTACTTAAATCATTGGAAATAACAATGTATGTCTACTAAACTTTTGTTTTTCATGATTTTTTTATTCTCTAAACTTTTTTTAAAGATTTATTTTTTTAATTTTATTTTTTTAATAATAAATTTTATTTTTATATTCCCCATACAATTTCAACCCCCCCATTTTGACGACAATCCCTCCCCTCCCGCCACCCCCCCAAAAAGTGTCTCTGGTTCATAGATTTTTGTTGATTTTGATTTTCACTTTCTTATAGTTATTCATTTTCCTGGTCCCTTATTTAAGTTTTCTAGATTCCTGCTATGAGTGAGACCATCCGTATTTTTTCTTTTCTTTCTGGCTTATTTCACTGAGCATGATCCCTTCCAGCGCCATCCATGTTGCTGCAAATTGCATGTGTTTATCTTTTTTTGAATGCTGAGTATTATTCCATGGAGTATATGTACCACATCTTCTTGATCCAGTCATCTATTTTTGGGCATTTGGGCTGTTTCCAAAGTTAGCTATTGTAAATAGTGCTGCTATAAACATAGGGGTGCAGGTGTTCTTTGGAATTGATGTTTCTGTTCCTTTGGTAAATACCTAGGAGTGGAATTGCTGGATCATATGGAAGCTCTATGTTTAGTAGGTCCAGAAATCTCCACACAGCTCTCCATAGTGGTTGGACCAGTTTGCACTCCCACCAACAGTGCAGAAGAGTTCCTTTTTCTCCACACCCTCGCCAACATTTGTTGTTGCTAGTTTTTTTTTAATATGTGCCATTCTCACTGGTGTAAGATGGTATCTCATGGTAGTTTTGATTTGCATTTCCCTGATTACAAGTGATGTTGAACATTTTTTCATATGCCTGTTGGCCATTTGCATTTCCTCTTCAGAGAAGTTTCTTTTTAGCTCTTCTGCCCATTTTTTGACTGGATTATTTTCTTTGTTGTTGTTGAGTCTCATCAGCTCTTTGCAGATTTTTGTGATCAGTCCTTTATCATTAGTGTTGTGTGCAAAAATGTTCTCCCAGTTGGTGGGGTTTCTCTTTGTTTTTGTTATTGTCTCTTTTGCTGTGCAGAAGCTCTTTAATTTGATGTAGTCCCAGCTGTTTATCTTTGCCTTCACTATCACTGCTTTGGGCAATGTGTCTGTAAAGATGTCTTTGATGTACATATCCCGTAGTGTTTCGCCTATATTTCCTTCTATGTATTTTATGGTTTCAGATTTTATGTCTAGTTCTTTAATCCATTTTGAGTTGGTTTTTGTGCATGGTGTGAGGTAGTGGTCATGCTTCATTCGTTTGCATGTAGCGACCCAGTTTTCCCAGCACCATTTATTGAACAGACTTTCTTTGCTCCAATGCATATTCTTTGCTCCTTTGTCAAAGATTAGTTGACCATAAATCTGTGGGTTTATTCTGGATTTTCTATTTGATTCCATTGGTCTGTGTGTCTGTTATTGTAACAACACCATGCAGTTTTGATGATTATGGCTTTGTAGTATAGCCTGAAATCTGGGAGTGTGATGCCTCCATTCCCTTCTTTTTTTTTTTCAGGAGAGCTTTGGCTATTCGGGGTTTTTGGTGATTCCATATGAATTTCATCAATAATTGTTCTATTTCTTTGAAGAACAACATTGAAAATTTTATTGGAATAGCATTGAATCTGTATATTGCTTTTTGTAGGATGGCCATTTTAATAATGTTTATTCTTCCAATCCATGAGCAGGGGATGTCTTTCCATTTCTTTGTGTCTTCTATTTCTTTTAACAGTGTTTTATAGTTTTCATTGTAAAGGTCCTTTACCTCTTTTGTTAGATTTATTCCCAAGTATTTGATTTTTTTTTGTTTCGATAATAAAGGGGATTTTTTTTTTTTCATTTCTTCTTCTTCAGATTTATTGTTAGTGTATAGGAAGGCTTCTGACTTTTGCATGTTTATTTTGTATCCTGCCACTTTGCTGAACTGATTGATGAGTTTAATTATTTTTTCTATGGAGTTTTTGGGGTTCTCTATGTATATTATCATATCATTGCAAATAGTTATAGTTTGACTTCTTCTTTTCCTATTTGGATTCCTTGTATGTCTTTCTCTTGTCTTATTGCTCTGGCTAGGACTTCCAGTATTATATTGAAAAGCAGTGGTGAGAGTGGCAATCCTTGTCTTGTTCCAGATCTTTTTTTTTTTTTTTTTTTTTTTTTTTATAGAGGCATGCTTTATTTATTTGTTTGCTGGTTTGTTTGTTTGTTTTGTCTATACATGCACTGGGTACAGTCAGAAGCGCGGGAGGGCGAGAGAATTCACCAGAGCCAGAGCGGGGAGCAGAGCAGGCAGAAGGACCGAAGCACACTGCTGAGGGGAGCAGCGGGCAGCAGGAGAGGTCTGCGCGCCATGTGGGACCCTCCTCTGGTGGCCGGGGAGCAGCCGGGGATCGAACCGGCGCCGTAGAGGCCGCGCGCAGCCTCGCAACCCAGCGCTCAACTGCTGCGCCACCGGGGAGGCCTTGTTCCAGATCTTAATGGAAATGCTTTCAGCTTTTCACCATTGAGAATGATACTGGCTGTTGGCTTGTCATAGATTGCCTTTATGATGTTGAGGTATGTTCCTTGTATCCCAAGAATTTCAAGGGCTTTTATCATGAATGGGTGTTGCACTTTGTCGAAAGAGATTTTAAATGGCTGTCTTATAGCTGTCCCTTACCCCGTATGCCACTCTGAAAGCAGTAGGTGGTGGAGATTTCACCACCATACCACTTCACTGTTAGCAGCCCTACCAGGGCTGCAGCAATGAGGTTTATCCTGGGATGGCACAAGCTGTGGGCCAAAGACACCCGCATTCCATGCTAGCAAGTTGGATTTGTTGTTGCTGTTCCATCTCAACATGCCACCTGCAGGAAGGTTCTGGGTTCCCAAAGCAGCTGTGGCAGGGATTTCCTCACTCCACAGCCTAAGCACACTGCTTTTGGGCAGTGCCCACACTGTTACTGCAACAACAAGGCTCAGCCTGCTACTAGCACCCGTTGGTCCATAGGCTCTTGCAGTAGTGTCTGCAGTGGTCTCCCAGCCCTAGATCTGGCCAACCCTGGGGCTCCAATAGTGGGGGCAACCCCCAAGACCTGCAACTGCTGATCCTGTGCCAACATTAGAAGCATTAGGTCCCACTGGGGCAACTCCAATGCCACAGCTCCCTAAAGTAATAGAGAGAGAAGCCCTTGGCACACTGGGACAACATGGTAGACTCTGAGTGGAAGCCCACTCTGCAGTTGCTGAGACTCATGTCCTAGCACTGCTGCATGCCCCCTGTATCACTATACCCTGGCCTCTGAGGGGAGGCAGATTCACAAAGCCTCTGGCCACACTGAGGCCAGCTCCAGCTGCGGCTCCCAAGAGCTCACTGGTCCATGAGCCTACCCTTACTTCTGTAAAGGTAGTACAGATCAGTCTGGGCAGCTGTTGGGATTTTTATTTTTGAATCTGGTGCCAGGATTATGAATGGATCAATCAGGTTAGAACTCTCTAGCTCTATTCAAGCCTTTTATTTCATTATAGGAATCCAAAATGGGTGAGATGACTGATGTTTAAGTGACACAAATAAAGCAGTTAGGATTGAAAAATGGTCCCAACAGGTGTGTGCAGTGGGAATCCTAAAGTGGATCTAAGCAGGGTAGGGACCACAGACTACTAAACCTCAACAGACCTTAAGAGAAGCCTGGGGACTGCACCTGCCTCTGACATCAACTGAAAAAAGCACCATCACCCTGGGCCAACTGTCTGTTTAAAAAAAGAACTGGTTTCAATTGGTTTATATCGACAGCTCACAAAGAGCTGTAATACTGGTGTCTCTGGCACCACCTCCTGGTGACCAGTGTGACTGAAACTACTGACCAGTGTAGAACAGCCCAGCTGATCTGTAACCAGCACTCTGTCTAGACACCTTAGAGAGCTGTCCACTTCTTCTGAACATATGGCACTGCATCCTGGTGCTGTTTAGTCTGGCACTATATGGTTTGTTTTCCAGTGTTGTCCAACCCAGACTTTATAGTGTTACTGTAAGCTGTCATGGTGTCTTTCAGCAACCCCACTTGTGAGTACCTCCAGCTGCTGCTATGAGTTGGATTCTGGTCCACCACTTACTGGTGGGCCACCAGCTCCAGGCAGTCATTGAAGGGACAGCAGTATCTTGCATGATCAGCCTTCATTTTGTACTGCTATACACTGAAGACACTATCTGGAGTGAGACATTTGGGCAACTCTGGCCTGAGAAACTCTTTCCTGAACACTATATCAGTATAATTTCTGCACTAGCACAAGGCAGCTCTTCTGCCCACTTGTGACTATGCAGGTGTTTCTTTAGAGAAGACTTTTTTCCTTTGCAAAGCAGCATCTCTCCTGCCCACCCTTGAATATGCAAGTTCCCCTTTTTTCGTTCTCCTTTTCCTAATAAATCTGTAATTTTAAAATGTGAAAAAATAACCTCTCTTTCCTTTTCCTCAATTTCCTATTTTTTAATAAACCTTGCTGCTTTTACACCCTGAGCCTAAGTGGTCTTACAATTGTCAGTACATGTGTGAAAACTCATAAACAATGACCTACTTGGTACTGTTTTAGTTCTTAAAATTTTTACTAGTGGCTGTTTTCCTGAGTAGAGGATCCACCATGATCCTTGAATTGCAACTCCGTAACTCCTGCCTATAGGAACACTTAGTCTTAGAGTGAAATGACTCAAAAAACTTCAGAAAAGTTATAAAAATAATACTTTTTAAATTTGTTTCTTCAGGCAGCCAAAAGGCAAAAAGTTGTACTTACCAGGGAAATATCATGTACAAAGATAAGGGTAAAAAAGACTGGAAGACCATGGATTGATACTAGAGGTTATGTACATGTGAGATGAACAAGCTAAGCTAGGAAGCTTAGATCTTACTCTACAAGTCATTGAGAAAACATGAGGGGATTTTAGAATTTGGAATGACCTGGAAAATTCTGCATTCACACCTTTATTTGGATCTGTATTCATATTTAAGGTCCCAAACAATTTAAAATAAATTAGATTTAATCCTAGGCATTGCCAAGGCAGGAAAAGTAAGATGAGAATGCAGTTAGCAGTCAATTCGATGTTTTCCACTTTTCATCTCTGTTGAACCAAAAGTGAATGTCTGGTAAAATAAGCCCATATATTGTGCTCATAACTAAATTAAAGTCTTTAAAATATACTCTTTTGTTTAGAATATTTGCATATTTGTTCAACTACCTACTTAGAACACATACATGATTTAGGTTAATATAACAGATGCAGATATTTCTCTTAAGTGAAAATTAATCAAAAAGTCATTAATGAATCTTTTGAAATGTGTTGTGCATTTCATGGATTGGAAGAATTAACATTTCCAAAATGGCCATCCTACCAAAAGCAATTTACAGATTCAATGATATCCCAATACAAATTTCAATGTCATTCTTCAAATAAATAAAACAAATATTGATGAAATTCATATGGAGCCATCAAATACCCCAAATAGCCAAAGCTCTCTTGAAAGGAAAAAAAAAGGGGGGGGAATAGAGGCATCACACTCCCAGATTTCAAACTATACTACAAAGCCATAATAATCAAAACTGCATGGGAAAAGAACAGAGACATGGATGAATGCAACTGAATAGAAAATCTAGAAATAAACCCACAGATTAATGGTCAACTAATATTTGACAAAGAAGAAAAGAATATGCAATGTAGCAAAGAAATCTTGTTCAATAAATGCTGCTGGGCACCTGCACCCCTATGTTTATAGCAGCACTGTTTACAATAGCTAAGCTTTGGAAACAACCCAAATGCCAAAAATATAGATGAATGGATCAAGAAGATGTGGTACATAGACACCATGGAATATTATTCAGCATTCAAAAAAGATAAACACATGCAATTTGCAGCAACATGGATGGCGCTGGAAGGGATCATGCTCAGTGAAATAAGCCAGAAAGAAAAAGAAAAATACCGATGGTCTCACTCATAGCAGGAATCTAGAAAACTTAAATAAGGGACCAGGAAAATGAATAACTATAAGAAAGTGAAAATCAAAATCAACAAAAATCTATGAACCAGAGACACTCTATGGGGGTTGGGGGGCGGGTAAGGGAGGGAATGGCGTCAAAATAAGGGGGTTGCAATTGTATGGGGAATATAAAAATAAAATTTATTTTAAAAAAAGAAAAATTCTTTCACCTTAAAAAAAAAATGGTGCTGGGAAAACAGGGTCACTACATACAAAAGAATGAAGCTTGACTACTACCTCACACCATGAACAAAAACCGACTCAAAATAGATTAAAGAACTAGACATAAGACAGGAAACCATAAAATATATAGAATGATATATAGAAGGAGATACAGGTGAAACATTACATGACATAAACCCAGCAACATCTTTAAATACACATCACCCAAAGCAGTGATAGCAAAGGCAAAGATAAATGGGTGGGACTACATCAAATTAAAGAGCTTCTGCATAGCAAGAGACAGTAACCAAAACAAAGAGAAACCCCACCGATTGGGAGAAAATTTTTGCACACAACACTAATGATAAAGGACTGATCATTAAAATCTACAAACAGCTGAAGAGATTCAACAAAAGTAAAGTAAATTATCCAGTCAAAAACTGGGCAAAGAGGTTAAAAAGGAACTTATCCAAAGAGGAAATGCAAATGGCCAACAGGCATATGAAAAAATGTTCAGCATCACTTGTAATCAGGGAAATGTAAATCAAAACTACAATGAGATGCATATTACACCAGTGAGAATGGCACATATTAAAAAAAAAACAAACAAACAAACAACAACAACAAAAAAAAAAACCTAGCTACAACAAATATTGGTGAGTTTGCAGAGAAAAACGAACTCTCCTGTACTGCTGGTGGGAGTGCAAACTGTTCCAACCACTATGGAAAGGTGTGTGGAGATTCCTCAACCTGCTAAAGATGGCACTTCCATATGACCCAGCAATTCCACTCCTAGGTATTTACCCAAAGGACATAGAATCATTAATTCAAAAGGGCACCTGCAGCCCTATGTTTATACAGCACTATTTAAAATAGCTAAGCTATGGAAACAACCCAAATGCCCAAAAATAGATGAGTGGATCAAGAAAATGTGGTACAGGAAATCCCTTGGTGGCGCAGGCAGTTGAGTGCAGCACTGTAAAGGCGTCCGCCACCTCTTTAGAGCCAGTCCGATCACGGCCGGCTAGAGAGGGTCACACTTGGCATGACAAACCTCTCCTGTCTTACCCGCTGCTCCCCTCTGCAGTGTATTTTGTCAGCCTACCTATTCTGTTCCCCACTCTGTCTATGGTGAATCCTCTCACCCTCCCGCACATCTGGCCTATATGTGGGTTCTTGTATAAATAAATAAATAAATCTTTAAAAAAAAAGATTTGGTACATATACACAATGGAATATTACTTAGCAATCTAAAAAAGATGAACTCCTGCAATTTGCACCAACATGGATGGAGCTGGAAATGATCATGCTAAGTGAAATAAGCCAGAAAGATAATGAAAAATACTACATGGTCCTCACTCATAGCAGGAATTTAGAAAACCTAAATAAGGGACCAGGAAAAAGACTAATTATTATGAAGTAAATATCAAAATCAACAAGTAACTACAAACCAGAGACACATTATGGGGGAGGGAAGGAGATATTAGTGCCAAAAGTGGGGGGGGGGGAATTGTATGGGGAATATAACCAAGATGAAAATGCATATATTGTGCAAAAATAAAAATTGATGTAAAAATACATAAAATAAAATAAATTATTTTAAAAATGTGTTATGAGCTTTCTCATACAATAATTCTAGCTCTGAGTTGCTTACGATGCATTTTTTAAGTAAGAAAACTCTCTCAGGTCTCGGTGGCACAGCGGGTTAAGTACAGCATTATGAAGCTATCCGCAGGTTCTGCAGCAAGAGTTTGCCCCAGCGGGCCGGGTAGCAACCCACATGGCACAGCAGACCTCTCCTATCTTGCCCACTGCTCCCTTCAGCAGTGTATTTTATTCAGTCTGCCTGTTTTGTTCCCCACTCTGTCTCTGGTGAATCTTCTCAAGCCCCACGCCTCTGGCCTATACCCCAGTTCTTGTATGCATAAATACAAAAACAAATCTTAAAAAAAAAAAAGAAAACTCTATGAAACAAGCTAGCTGAACTAAATGATCACTGGATTAAACATAAAAATTTCAGCATTCCTGTCTACATTTTTACCATGAGATTATTGTGGAGACTTTGGAGTTCATTCCCTTCATTGGGACTGAATTTCTTTTCCTGTGCAAAGAATATGTTTTTAAAATTATGCAAATTATGTTGAATTATGCCCCATCTCATATCATCTCTAGCTCATACATCCAAAATGTAGTCTTTTTTTGCAAAAAAATAAAAAAATAAAAAAATAAAAAATAAAGTACATAATTTAAATCAGTCCCACCTGGGAAGATATTTGGAGCATGACTTCCAAACCCAAAACCCATAAAGGAAATAAGTCTAATAGAAAAATGTACAAAGTTGAAAGAAAAATTGGGAAAACTATTTCTAACACATATGACAAAAAGCCAAATTCCTTTATATACAAAAAGCTCTATAAATTAATAAGAAACAGATGAAAAGTCAAACAATAATTGGACAAAGGCCAAGAAAAGGCAGTTCACAAGAAAAGAAATAGTCAGTAAACATGTGCAAAAATGCTAAAATTCAGGGCCTCCCCAGTGGCGCAGCGGTTGAGCGCTGGCTTGTGAAGATGCCCGCGGCCTCTGCGGCGCCGGTTTGATCCCCAGCTGCTCCCAGGCCACCAGAGGAGGGTCCCACATGGCGCGCAGATCTCTCCTGCCGCCTGCTGCTCCCCTCAGCAGTGTACTTTGATCCTTCTGCCTGCTCTGCTCCCCGCTCTGGCTCTGGTGAATTCTCTCACCCTCCCGCGCTTCTGACTGTACCCAGTGCATGTATAAACAAAAGAAACAAACAAACAAATAAATAAATAAAGCATGCCTCTATTTAAAAAAATGCTAAAATTCACTTATAATTAAAGAAACTTAAAATAATGATAAACTTATTTTGCCTATCATATTTACAAAGATTAGAAAGTTTAAGTAACCCAATGTTTGCATTTTTGGCAAGGGAAGTGGTAATATCTACAACATTTAAAATATATACTCTCTTTTATCCAACTATTTACCACCAAAGAATTTATATTTTCACAAGTTATATGAACATATTTTTCTGTGTGTCTGGCTCTTAGTATATATTTAATTTTTTTTTAAGATTTTTATTTATTTATGCATACAAGAGCTGGGGTACAGGCCAGAGGTGTGTGGGTGGGGGGGATGAGAGGATTCAACAGAGACATAGTGGGGAATAGAACAGGCTGACTGAAAAAAGTGTACCAAAGCACACTGCTGCGGGGAGCAGCGGGGCGACTCAGGAGAGGTCTGCTGTAACATGTAGGTTGCTCCCTGGCTGGCTGGGAATCGAACTCATGCTGCTGTGGCTACGGATAGCTTCATAGGTTGTGTCTTAACCATTGCACCACCAGGGAGTCCCTGAATATTTATATTTTTAATGTTTAATGTTAATTTATCAAATCCTCATAACAGTCCTATGAGAGAGAGATCATTATTATCTGAAGGTCTCAGAAAGACACTGAGGAACAGAGAACTCAAGTAACATCTCCAAGGTCATAAAGCAAGGAGGTAGTGGCACCAATATTTGAATCAAAGTAGTTTGGTCCCAGAGTCATTCCCCTTAAGTATGTCTGTTTCTTGAGTTAATTGCAGGAGGACTTTTTGTATCAAGAAAGTTAGGGGGAAAGGTAATATATCTATCAGTAGTAGGGAATGACAAAATAAATTACAGCACATCATATAACCAAAAATCTTTAAATCTTTAAGAACACAAATACAGATTTTTAAAATATATTAATATGTGCAGCGTTTATCAATTAACTGAAGAAATCAATTTGTAGAACAAACACTAGTACAATAGTATCTGTGGGAAAATACGCAAGTATTTAACTATATAAATATATCTTTATTTGCACAGGAAGTATCTGGAATTATACACATGAAACTAATCACTGGGCTTACCTCTAAAGAGAGAAACTGAGTTTCACCATTTCATACACTTTGTGCATTTTGATCATGTATTTAATCACACATATGAAAATGTATATATTTTATTTGTTAAAATCTAATAAAGAACATAAAGACAACTTTAAGCACTGTACCAAAAGTTCCTTTTTGCTGATTTTCTTCCAATTAGGAGAAAGGCCTTTGAGAAACAAATGGGCAAAGGCCAAGAACAGGGAGTTCACAAGAAAAGAAATAAAGTCGATAAACATGTGCAAAAATGCTAAAATTAACTTATAATTAAAGTAACTTAAAATAATGATAAACTTATTTTGCCTATCATATTTACAGAGATTAGACAGTTTAGTAATTCAATGTTTGCATTTTTGGCAAGGAAAAGGATAATATCTACAACATTTAGCGTGGTGTATGAAATTTCCTGATATTAAGCTGTAATTCCACTGGCTTCCCCTTTGGGTCCCTCAGATACCTCGTCCAGAACATCAGATAATTCTGGATGCTACAAGGACTACACCCTATGGACTGATATAAACACTTTCTTTTGGGTGCATACATCAGAGTTTTTAAATGTGCATTAGATAGAGGGAGCAACCAGTTAAGTCTAAACATATTTAATAGCCTGAAGCTGCTAAATCTCATTACAGATCAGGGAACTGGGATAACTTACAAAATTATTAATCTCCAGTTCCTTTCTGGTCTGTTGAAATCTACATATTTCTAAAGGGTTAAAAATCATTATTGAAAAATTATTTAATTTTCATTGTCTCCTTATGGCCTTTATATTAACATGCAAAATTGGTATAAGAAAATCTTTTTTAAAATATTTATTTATTTATGCATATAAGAACTGGGGTACAGGCCAGAAGTGTGGGGGTGAGAGGATTCACCAGAGACAGAGTGGGGAACAGAATAGGCAGATTGACTGAAAAACAATGCTAAGGGGAGCAGCGGGCAAGTCATAAGAGGTCTGCTGCACCATGTCGGTAGCTCCCTGGCTGGCAGGGGATCGAACTCATGCTGCAGTGGCTGCAGACAGCTTCATAGGTTGCATCTTATTGGTGTTCATTTAAATTTTTCTAGTATTTTGGAGGATACATTAAGATACAAAACCCAAATATTTAAAAATAATATTGGCGGGACATTTGATATGCTTCCCATGTAAATTTGTCATTGAAACTGATAATGAAAATAGTAAGAAATCAAAATACAAATGAAAAAAAATCAAAGTATACAATTCCATGCAATAAAAAAAGAGTAAAACTAGGTAGCAAACAACATCATCAATAAAAAAGTAGATGTAAAATAAATGAAACATAAGCTATCTTTTAATGAAAACGAGAATAGAACAAAAATTTAAAGTTAAAATCAGTTTTATTGAGATTGCAGAGAAACAAATATAATTGTATGCTGCTAAAATCATTTTATATCAACTTGATATAAACCTTTTTAAGGAAACCTCATGAGCCCCCAGAACAAGCAGAGACTTCATGAACTCCTGTAAGACCCTGCCATTGCCAACCCAGACATGCAGAGTTATTGTGACCTTCCTCAACACACTGACAGTGCCTGCCTAGACCTACACAGGCCTTGTGACCTACCACTTGATCCCTACCAGCACATGCACAAACTGGTGAGACTCTAAACCTGCATTAAAGAGTGAGCAAGAGTGTCCAGAGGCTTCACAACTTCTGTTGAGAAACCACCTGCTGCTCGTTCAGATAGGTGAAATCCCTGACCAGTGGGGGTAAGGAGTCACATCCAGAGAAAATCCGACAGATAGTAGATGGATTCCAAAGCTAACAATTGCTGAAGGAAAATCCCAACAAATGGCATCATGAGTCCTTAAGGG
This sequence comes from Talpa occidentalis, assembly GCF_014898055.3. NCBI lineage: Eukaryota > Metazoa > Chordata > Mammalia > Eulipotyphla > Talpidae > Talpa > Talpa occidentalis. Next base: position 49,173,790 of record NW_023601543.1, read on the forward strand.
AATAGTACAACACAGAGAACAAATATCCAGGACCTCAGTTCATAGACATGGAAACTATGTTCTCCCTATCAGATAGAGTTTGGAATGGCAATGATAAATAAATTCAAAGAAATGGAACAAAACTCAGAAAAACAAATGAATGTCCTTAGAAATTAAATCAATTAATAGAAGACAAAAAGAGGCATTAATTAAGATAAAAATGGAGTGCTGGATTTCAAAAGAGAAATACAGCAATGAAAAATACAGGAGAAAGTCATGGAAGTAGAATAGATCAAGTGGAACAATGAGTCAGTATAACTGAAGATACAGATGTACAATGAACAGGGGTAGAGGAAAGAGAGAAATGAAGTACAAAATGAATAAACATCCTGAGAACTGTACAATTCTATGAGAAAAGGCAACATAAGAATAATGGGAATACCAGTGGGGGAAGAGAGAAAGAAATAGAAAATGTATTTAAATAAATAATGGAGAAAAACACGCTGAACCTAGGAAATAAATGTGCATATCTAGGAACCTAAAAGAACCCTGGCATACCAAGACAAGACTGACACCAAGAAATATAGTAGTGACATTTCCAAGAGTTCAGGACAAAGAAAGAATACTAAAGCTGGCAAGAAGGAAGAAGCATATATATTAAAAATGTTAACATGAGACTGACATCAGCATATATGTGTGTATATATATATATATATATATAGTAAATATTAACATAAGACTAACATCAGACTTCTCTGAAGAAACAAAACGAGTGAAAAGAGAATGGAATGGCATGTTTCAAATATTTTTATAAAGATTGGGTCTCCCCTGTGGCACAGCAGTTGAGCGCTGGGTTGCGAAGCTACCCACAGCCTCTGCAGCACCAGTTCTATCCCCGGCCTTGGGGCGAGGGTCCTACATGGCACGCAGACCTCTCCTGATACCTGCTGCTCCCCTCAGCAGTGTACTTTGTCAGTCTTCCTGCTCTGCTCTCCCCTCTGGCTCTGGTGAATTCTCTCACCCTCCAGCACTTCTGACTGTGCCCAGTGCTTGTATAAATAAATAGGTCTTAAAGATTTTATTTATTTATGCATATAAGAACTGGGGTACAGACTAGAGGTGTGGGGGACATGAGAGGATTCACCAGAGACAGAGTAGGGAACAGAACAGGCAGAGATGTACTGAAATACACTGCTGAGGGGAGCAGCGGGCGAGTCAGGAGCACTCTGCTGCACCATGTGTGTCATCTACCTGGGTAGGGATTGAACTCGTGCCACAGTGGCTGCAGATAGCTTCACAGTCCTGCATCTTAACCCCTTGTGCCATGAGGGAGGCCCCCAAGTTCCAAATATTTAAAGAGAAAAATTGCCAGCTGGGAATACTCTATCATGCAAGACTCTCCTTCAGATCTGAGGGAGGAATGAAGGCCTTTTTCAGACATAGTGAAATTCAAGGAGTTTGCAACCACTAAACCGCCCCTCCAAGAAATTTTGAGTGAAACGTACACATGGAAACAAAAAAGAGGGACATACACAAAGAACTGAATAAGGGAATGGACTAAACCACAAAAATTAAGGATAAAATGGCAGCAACAGACAATCACAAATCAATAACTACTTTGAAGGTTAATGGGCTGAACTCACCAATTAAAAGAAAAGGGAATATCTAGTTGAATCAGGAAACAGAATACAATATTCTGCTGTCTCTAGGAGATACACCTCAACTCCAAAGAAAACATAAGCTGAAGGTAAGACGGGAAAACAATCCTACAAGTGAATGGGACTCTAAAGAAGGAAAGGACAGTCATATCTATATCAGAGAAAATAGATTTCTAGTTCACAATGGTAACAAGAGACAGGGAAGGACATTATGTAAGAGAATGATACATCAAGAAGACTTAACACTCATCAATGCACATGCACCAAATGAAGGAGCACCAAAATACAATAGCCAACTGCTATCTACTATGAAAATGAACATTGAAAAAAAAAAAAACACATTGGTGTCAGGAGACTTCAACACCAAAGTACAGATTAACTAGACAGAAAATCAACAGGGATACAATGGCCTAATGTACAGAATCAGAACTCATGGCCCTCATACACAAATACATGGCACTGTGCATCCAAGAAGAATACAGATTTCTCTTAAGCCAACATGGGGAACTCTTCAGATTAGACCACGTTATTGGACAAAAAACAAATATCACCAAGTTCATGATGACTGAAACCATACCTGCCATATTCTCAGATGGAAAATATATCAAGCTAGAAAACAATTATTTAAAGGAAGCATAGAAATCTTTTAATACATGGAGACTAAACAACATAATACTGAAAGACCACTGGGATAATGAGAAAACCAAAGAAGAAATGAAATAAAAACTTGATACAAATAAGAACAACCACCCAACTATCAAAAACATAAGGGATGCAGCAAAATCACGATTAAGAGGTAAATAACAGCAAAACAGGCCCAACTCCAGAAATAAGAAAGAGGTCAAATAAATAACTTTCTCTCTAACCTGAGGATTTAGAAAGAGAAGAACAAATCTAAAGTCAGAAGAACAGAATTAAAATTCGAAGCAGAATAAATGAAATACAACATAAAAAGTCACAAAACCAAAAGTTGGTTCTTTGAAAAATAAACAAAATAGACAAACTTCTACTAAGGCTTACCAAGTAAATAGGGGGGAAATCTCAATAGTCAAAAATTAAAGAGGTTAAATCACAACAGATGCTACAGAAATGCAGAGGTTAGAGACTACTATGAACATCTACATAACAAATTCAATAAGCTAGAAAAGATGGGCAAATTCTTAGAAATATATAATCATCTGAGACTGAACAGGGAAGAAGTAGAAACTCTGAACAAACCAATCACAAGCAAGAAAATTGAACAGTAATCAAAATTCTCCCAAAAAACAAGATTCCAAGACCAGATGGCTACAAAACTGAGTTTTACTAATGCTTATCTTGTTCAAACTCTTCCAAAAAATTGAAAAAGTAGGAATATTCCCTAATACATTTTATGAGGCCAACATTAATACTAAAACCAGTAAAAGACAACATAAGAAAATTACAGACCAATTTCCCTAATGAACACAAATGCAAAAATCCTTAATAAAATCATAGCAAACTGGATCCAACAATACATAAATAGGATAGTTTATCATGACCACAAGAATGGCTCAACAACTGAAAATCAATCAAAGTCAATCACCTCATCAACAAAAAGACAGATAAAAACGATATGATTATATAAATAGAAGCTGAGAAAGCCTTCGATAAAATCGAAAATCCATTTATGATGAAAAATCTCCAAAAAACGGAATAAACAAAACATACCTTAACATAATGAGTCATTCACAACAGGGGTCTCACTGGTGGCACAGGCAGTTGAGCACTGCAATATGAAGCTGTCCGCAGCCTCTGCAGTGCAGGTTATATCCAGGCCAGCCAGGAAGATACCCACATGATGTGGCAGACCTCTCCTGCCTCGCCTGCTTCTCCCCTCGGCAGTGTATTTCAGTCAGTCTGCCTGTTCTGCTCCCCACTCTGTCTCTGGTGGATCCTCTCACCCTCCCGCACATCTGGCCTGCCTATACCCCGGTTCTTGTATAAATAAATAATCTTTTAAAAATCCATTCACAACAAACCTTTTTTTTTATTTTAATAATAAATTTTATTTTTATATTCCCCATACAATTGCAGCCCCCCCATTCTGACCCCAGTCTCTCCCCTCCCACCCACGCCCCCTTAAAAGTGTCTCTGGTTCGTAGTTTTTTGTTGATTTTGATTTTCACTTTCTTATAGTTATTTGTTTTCCTGGTCCCTTATTTAAGTTTTCTAGATTCCAGCTATGAGTGAGACCATCCGGTATTTTTCTTTTTCTTTTTGGCTTATTTCGCTGAGCATGATCCCTTCCAGTGCCATCCATGTTGCTGCAAATTGCATGTGTTTATCTTTTTTGAATGCTGAGTAATATTCCATGGTATATATGTACCACATCTTCTTGATCCAGTCATCTATTTTTGGGCATTTGGGTTGTTTCCAAAGCTTAGCTATTGTAAACAGTGCTGCTATAAACATAGGGGTGCAGGTGTTCTTTGGAATTGATGTTTCTGTGTCCTTTGGGTAAATACCTAGGAGTGGAATTGCTGGATCATATGGAAGCTCTATGTTTAGTAGGTCCAGAAATCTCCACACAGCTCTCCACAGTGGTTGGACCAGTTTGCACTCCCACCAACAGTGCAGAAGAGTTCCTTTTTCTCCACACCCTCGCCAACATTTGTTGTTGCTAGTTTTTTTAATATGTGCCATTCTCACTGGTGTAAGATGGTATCTCATGGTAGTTTTGATTTGCATTTCCCTGATGACAAGTGATGTTGAACATTTTTTCATATGACTGTTGGCCATTTTCATTTCCTCTTCAGAGAAGTTTCTTTTTAGCTCTTCTGCCCATTTTTTGACTGGATTATTTTCTTTGTTGTTGTTGAGTCTCATCAGCTCTTTGCAGATTTTTGTGATCAGTCCTTTATCATTAGTGTTGGGTGCAAAAATGTTCTCCCAGTTGGTGGGGTTTCTCTTTGTTTTTGTTATTGTCTCTTTTGCTGTGCAGAAGCTCTTTAATTTGATGTAGTCCCAGCTGTTTATCTTTGCCTTCACTATCACTGCTTTGGGTAATGTGTCTGTAAAGATGTCTTTGATGTGCAAATCATGTAGTGTTTCGCCTATATTTCCTTCTATATATTTTATGGTTCAGGTCTTATGTCTAGTTCTTTAATCCATTTTGAGTTGATTTTTGTGTATGGTGTGAGGTAGTGGTCAAGCTTCATTCTTTTGCATGTAGCGACCCAGTTTTCCCAGCACCATTTATTGAACAAACTTTCTTTGCTCCAATGCATAGTCTTTGCTCCTTTGTCAAAGATTAGTTGACCATAAATCTGTGGGTTTATTTCTGGATTTTCTATTCGATTCCATTGGTCTGTATGTCTGTTCTTGTTCCAATACCATGCAGTTTTGATGATTATGGCTTTGTAGTAGAGTTTGAAGTCTGGGAGTGTGATGCCTCCATTCCCTTCTTTTTTTTGGCTATTCGGGGTTTTTTGTGATTCCATATGAATTTCATCAATAATTGTTCTATTTCTTTGAAGAATGACATTGAAATTTGATTGGAATAGCATTGAATCTGTATATTGCTTTTGGGAGGATGGCCATTTTAATAATGTTTATTCTTCCAATCCATGAGCAGGGGATGTCTTTCCATTTCTTTGTGTCTTCTTCTATTTCTTTTAACAGTGTTTTATAGTTTTCTTTGTATAGGTCCTTTACCTCTTTTGTTAGATTTATTCCCAAATATTTGATTTTTTTTGTTTCAATAAAAAAAGGGATGTTTTTTTTTTTGATTTCTTCTTCTTCAGATTTATTGTTTGTGTATAGGAAGGCTACTGACTTTTGCGTGTTGATTTTGTATCCTGCCACTTTACTGAACTGATTGATGAGTTGAATTAGTTTTTCTGTGGACTTTTTGGGGTTCTCTATGTATATTATCATATCATCTGCAAATAGTGATAGTTTGACTTCTTCTTTTCCTATTTGGATTCCTTGAATGTCTTTCTCTTGTCTTATTGCTCTGGCTAGGACTTCCAGTATTATATTGAAAAGCAGTGGTGAGAGTGGACATCCTTGTCTTGTTCCAGATCTTAATGGAATTGCTTTCAGCTTTTCACCATTGAGAATGATACTGGCTGTTGGCTTGTCATAGATGGCCTTTATGATGTTGAGGTATGTTCCTTGTATCCCAAGAATTTCAAGGGCTTTTATCATGAATGCGTGTTGCACTTTGTCGAAAGCTTTCTCAGCATCTATTGGTATTATCATATGGTTTTTATATTTCTTTTTGTTGATGTGTTGGATAACGTTGATTGATTTTCGGATGTTAAACCATCCTTGTGTCCCTGGAATGAATCCTACTTGGTCATGGTGAATTATCTTTTGGATACATTGTTGGATTCTGATAGCTAAAATTTTATTGAGGATTTTTGCATCAGTGTTCATTAGGGAGATTGGCCTGTAGTTTTCCTTTTTTGTGTTGTCCTTGTTCGGTTTTGGTATTAGTATAATATTGGCTTCATAGAACGTGTTTGGTATTGTCCCTTCCTTCTCAATTTTTGGAAGAGTTTGTGAAGGATAGGCACTAATTCATCTCTGAATGTTTGGTAGAATTCATTTGTAAATCCATCAGGTCCTGGGCTTTTGTTTTTGGGGAGGTTTTTGATAACCATTTCAATTTTGCTGCTTGTAATTGGTCTGTTTAGGTGTTCTATTTCTTCTTTATCTAGCTTTGGATGATTGTAGAGTTGTAGGAATTTGTCCATCTCCTCTAGATTGTTAAACTTGTTTCCATATAAGTGTTCATAGTAGTTACTGATTATTCTTTTATTTCTGCTGTGTCCGTTGTGATTTCACACACATAAACAGGATCATCAATGAAAGAGTTCATTGATGATCTTGTTTATGTGTGCTTTCTCCCTTTTTTCCTTTGTGAGCCTGGCTAGGGTTTTGTTTATTTTATTGATTTTTTCAAAGAACCAGCTCTTGGTTTCATTGATCTTTTGGATTGTTTTTTTAGTTTCAATTTCATTGATTTCTGCTTTGTGTTTATTATTTCTTTTCTTCTACTGGTTTGGGGGTTTTTTGTTGTTCTTTTTCTAGATCTTTGAGCTTCGAGATTAGGTTGTTTCTTTGAGTTCTTTCTTGTTTCTTGATGTGAGCTTCTACTGCTATGTATTTTCCTCTTATTACTGCTTTTGCTGCATCCCATACATTTAGGATATTGGTGTCCTCCTTATCGTTCAATTCAAAGAATTTTTTAATTTCTTCTTTTATCTCCTCATTAGTCCAGTGGTCTTCCAGTAGTGTGGTTTTTAATCTCCATGAGGTAGGAAAGTTCCTTGCCTTCTTTTTATGGTTTATTTGTAGTTTGATGCCTTCATGGTCAGAAAAGATGGTTGATATGATTTCAATCTTGGTGTATCTGTTGATGTTTGTCTTGTGCCCCAGTATGTGATCGATCCTGGAGAATGATCCGTGTGCGCTTGAGAAAAATGTGTACTCCGTTTTTTTGGGGTTTAGTGTTCTATAGATGTCTGTTAAGCCCAATTGCTCTAGGTCCTTATTTAGAGCTTTGGTTTCTTTACTTATTTTTTGTCTTGTTGATCTATCCATTGTTGATAGTGGTGTGTTGAAGTCTCCCACTACGTATGTGTTTTCTCTGATGTCTGTTTTCAGAGAGGACAACAGTTGTCTGATATATTTTGGTGCTCCTTCGTTTGGTGAGTATATGTTAATGAGTGTTATTTCTTCTTGAAGTATTGTCCCCTTGATCATAATGTAGTGACCATTGGGGTCTCTTTTTATCTTTTTGAGTTTGAAATCTGTTTTATCTGATGTAAGTATAGCTGTTCCTGCTTTCTTTTTTGGTCCATTTGCTTGTAGGATTGTTTTCCATCCTTTAATTTTGAGCCTATTTTTATCTTTTGTAGCTAAATGTGTTTCCTGGAGACAGCAAAAGTTTGGGTTTTGTTTCTTAATGCAACTCTGTGTCTTTTTATTGAAGAGTTTAGTCCATTTACATTTAGAGTTAATATTGATATGTTAGCATCGGTATTTGCCATTGTGTTTGTCTTTCCTTTGATTTTATTTATTTATTCTTTTAATAACTTCTTTTTTTTTTTGGCCTTCTTTCATTGTTATTCGTCCCTCTGAGGTTCTGACTTTAGGACTCCTTGTAGTATTTTTTGGAGTGAGGGTTTAGTTGTAATGAAGTTCCGGAGTTTCTGTTTGTCTGGGAAGGTCCATATTCTTTCTTCAAAGAGGAAGGAGAGCTTTGCGGGATAGAGAATTCTTGGTTGGCATCTGTTTTCTTGGAGTCTGTTGACTATGTCCTTCCACTCTCTCCTTGCCCGTAGTGTTTCTTCGGAGAAGTCTGATGTCAGCCTGATTGGCTTTCCTTTGAATGTTATCTGTTTCTTCCCTCTTGCCAGCTTCATTATTTTTTCCTTGTCCTGGATTCTTGGGAGCTTTACTATTATGTGTCTTGCTGTATTTTTCCTTTCGTCGTGGAAGTTTGGTGTTCTTCTTGCTTCTTCTATATCAATTTTCAGCTCCTTCTTCACATTTGGGAAGTTCTCTTCAATTATCTCTTTGAATATTTTCTCTGTTCTTACATCTCTCTCCTCTCCTTCTGGTATTCCTATAACTCTTATATTTCCTTTCCTCATGGAGTCAGATAGTTCCCGAAGTCTTTCTTCGTTCTTTTTCCTTCGTACTTCTCTTTCCTTTTCTGTTTTGGTTCTTTTTATTTCTGTGTCTTCAAGATTACTTATTCGTTCTTCCATTTCATCTATTCTGCTTTCATTGCTTTTCCCAGAATTCTTTTGTTCTTCCATTAATTCTTTGATCTCCTGCATTTCTTTTACTTCCCACTTTAGGGACTCAATTTCATTCTTCTGACCATTGTTTTCCCTCTCTAGGGACTCAATTGCATTCTTCTGATCGTTGATTATTTTTCCCTTATCATTGTTTTCCTTTATGACTTCTGTCAGATTTTTAATCACGGCAATTTTAAATTCTCTTTCTGGAAGGCTCAGAAGTTCTTCCAAGTTACTGTCGTTGCAATCTGGGGCTGCTTTTCTTTTTGTGGTGTGCTTTTTCCCTGGGGAGTTGCTAGGTTGCGTGTGGTTCTTCTCCTCCCTACTGTCTGTTTTCTAATTTGCCGTATGCGTTGGGACACTGTGTAGTTGGGACTTGTCGGCATCTTGGGTGAGCTTCTCTGCTCTCCTCTGGTTCCTCCAGGAGTCATCTGTCAGTTTCAAGCAGTCTTTACTGGAGAAAGGTCCCTGTTCTAAAATGCCGATGTGGGGACACACTCCCCTGTGCGCCTGGTCTGCCCCAGCGGTGGGTTCCTGCTCCCCCTCTGGGCTTGGACTGCAGGCCAGAGGGGGTCTGGCGTGGGCGAACTTCCCCCGCTCACCTCTGGCTCCTGAGGAAGCCTTCTGCAGGTAGTCTTTACTGAAGAAATGTCCCTATTCTAAGATGGTGATGTGGGACACACTCCCTGCACGTCCGGTCTCAGGCACACTCTTCTGCGCGCCTGGTCTGCCCCGGCTGTGGGTGCTCGCTCCCCCTGTGGGCTCAGACTACTGGTCGGAAGGGACCCGGCTTGGGCTAACTCCCCAGCTGGCCACTGGCTCCTCTAGGCGCCTCTGCTGGCTTCAAGTCGCTAGGTGGCGCCAGAGATCTCTCCTGGAGCCCTTGGGGAGCTGATTTTCCACCCCATGGGACAGGGAATAGAGCGGGAATGGTAGGGTAAACCTCAACGGCTTTGGGGTGGTGTGTCTGCCTTGTGCCCCACCGTCGTGGGGAACCCACGCCCCTAATTTCGTGTCCCGGGTGTCAGTTCCAAAGCCCTCAGTTCCAGGACTTAGGCTGTAGCCCAGTTCAGTGGCGCGGGAATGGCGCCTTTTGAATCCCGCTCCCGTGCCTGGGCGCCTGATTCCTGCTCACTCAGTGAGGGCCTCCACGCGTCTCCCCGCAAGTATAGGTCGTAGGCGCATGGACCTGGGCAGCTGCGATCTTGATCCGCGTTTGCTTTTCAACTGCACTGCTTTTCCGCGCGCGATCCCGATTCCGATCCGCACTTGGTTTTCCAGTGCGCTGCTTTTCCGCGCAATCCTGACCGAGCTCCACGCCTGCTTTTCCAGCGCGCAGCTTTTCTTCGCAGGCTTACCAGGCAGCCCGGGGCTGTGTGCTGTTGCTGGTCTCCTCCCCGGGGGCGGGGTCTCTCTTCAATGGCGCCTGGAGCTCACCTCTGAGGCGGATCCTGCAGGGATCTCCACAGCTCCCATTCACGGGGTGTGGTGGCTGCAATAGTTCCTTTCCACTCACAGTCACGCTTGCTGAGTCGTTTGTTCTTGTGGGTCGTTTTAGTTTGTTGTTTTCCTTCTCTCTGCTGGTCGGAGAGTGCCGCCTCTGTGGGCGGGGGAGGGGAGCAGAGTTCTGCGCTTCCCTCCCTTCTGGTCCTCTTTTATGGCAACTTTCTTCTTCGGGCAGTTTGCTGGAGTCACCCGTTTATCTTCCGTGTCCCGGTTCTCACTGGGACCTGCCGCTTTTCCTCCCTATTAACTTTTTTTAATGGGAGATCTTACTCGCAACGTCTCCTCGCCGCCATGTTGCTCCGCCCCTTGGGGCTATTTTGACTGCCCAACAGCTGCTGTGCCTCCCTAGGCCGCTGCCAGCCGGCCTACGAGGCCAAGACTCTCGCAGCAGCCGCCACTTGTTCTGGCACCCCGCGCCCACAACAAACCTTTATCTAATATTAATCTCAATGGTGAAAATGAAAGTTTTTCCACTAAGATCTGGTATAAGACAAGGGTGTCCACACTCACCACTGCTATTCATCACAATATCAGAAGTTCCAGCTAGAGCAATTCGAAAAAAGAAAGTTATAAAAGGAATCCAAACTGGGAAAGAGGAAATAAAACTTTCATTATTTGCAGATGACATGACATAGAGAACACCAAACTACACAGAAAAACTTACTGAAACAATAAATCAGTTCATCAAAGTAGCAGGATAAAAAAATCAATGTAGAGAACAAAAATCAGTTGCCTTTTATACATAATGAGCAAGAAGAAGAAACATTCAGCTTATTAAAGTGGCATGGTATAAGTTCAAGACACAAAAATCAAAATTGATTCTATTTAAAATTACAACAAATAATTAAATACCTAAGAGTAAATCTAAAAAGAAGGTGAAAGATCTATACAAAGAAAACTGTAAGAAATTATTGAGGGCCTTCCTGGTGGCACAGGGGGTTAAGCACAGCACTATGAAGCTATCAACAGCCTCTTCAGCACGAGTTCAATCCCTGGGCCAGCCAGCAAGCTACCCACATGGTGCAACAGACCTCTACTATCTCGCCTACTGCTCCCCTAAGCAGTGTAATTCTGTCAGTCTGCCTGTTCTGTTCCACCACTCTGTCTCTGGTGAATCCTCTCACCACCCTGCACCTCTGGCCTGTACCCCAGTTCTTGAATGCATAAATAAATCTTTTTAAAAAATTGTTGAAAGAAATAGAAGACACATGGTAATACAAAAATATTCCCTGTTCATGGATTGGAAGAATCAACATTGTCAGCATATCCATCCTATCCAAAGTAATATACAAATTCAATGCAAGCCCAATAAAAATATCAATGACATTTTTTTCAATAATTAAAATGGCATGGTACTGGAACAAAACAGAAACAGACCAATGGAATAGAATTGAGAGTTCAGAAGTAAGCCCCTATATATTTGGAGAGTTAATCTATGGCAACATAGCCCAAAATATACACTGGAATAAGCATTACCACTTCAATAAATGGTGTTGGGAAAAGTGCACGCAGCATACAAAAGGATGAAAATAGACCATGATCTCACACCATACAACAAAATCAACTCAAAATGGGTCAAAGGCTTGGATGTAAAATCTGAAATCATAAAATACATAAAAGAAAACATAGGCAAAACATTTCATGAGATAAGCTTTAGTGATGCCTTTAGGGATTCATCCACAACAGCAAGGAAAACGAAAGAGAACATAAAAAAACTGGGACAACATCAAAGTAAAAAGCTTCTGTACAACAAAGGAAACCATACCTAAAACAAAGACACCTTACTGAATGGGAGAAAATATTTACATACTGTACATCTGACAAGGGACTGATATCAACGATATACAAAGAACTCATAAAACTAAATAAAAAAAAAGGGCAAATGAACTAAACAGACATTTTTCCAAAGCAGACTTTAAAACAGCCAACAGGCACAGGAAATATTGTTCACAATCACTTATTATTGTAGAAATGCAAATCAAGACCATAATGAGATACCACCTCACATCTGTGAGAATGGCCCCTATCAGAAAGACCAGAAACAATGAGTTCTGGCAAGGACTTGGAATAAAGGGAACCCTCCAAAATTGGTCCAGCCCTTACACAAAGCAATATGGAGATGTCTCAAAACATCAAAAATGAATCTGCCATTCAAACCAGTAATTACACTCCTAGGCATCTACCCAAAAATTCAAAAACACTAATTCAAAAGAAAACTTGCTCTCCCATGTTTATTGCAGCACTATTTACTGTAGCTAAACTATGGAAACAACCAACGTGTCCTGTAACAGATGACTGGATCAAGAAGATGTGGTAAATATACACAATGGATATTACTCAACAGTCAGAAATGGTAAAATCATGCCACTTGCAACAACATGGATGGAGTTTGAAAGGATAATGCTACGTGAAATAAGTCAGGAGAAAGACAGTAACTATTGGATAATGTCACTAATATGTGAAATATAAAGCAACTAAACTAAGAGTCAGATACAGACAAGCTTAAAAACTAACTCTTGATAGGGCCGCCCTGGTGGCACAGCAGTTGAATGCTGGTCTGGGAAGCTGCCTGCAGCCTCTGTAGTGCTGGTTAGATCCCCAGCCGCTGTGCCAGGGTCCCTCATGGCTCGACAGACCTCTCCTGTCTGGCCCACTGCTCCCCTCAGCAGTGTACCTCGGTCCTTCTGCCTGTTCTGCTCCCTGCTCTGGCTCTGGGGAATTCTCTCATCCTCCCGTGTTTCTGACTGTGCCCAGTGCTTGTATAAATAAATATTAAAAAAAAAAAAAACTAACTCTTGATAACTGAATGCATAACTTGATAACTGAAACAGTAAGGTGAGGAGAGCTTTGGGGAGTTCTTAGAACAAACAGGGAAGGAACTACAATGGTTATTGGTGGAATATGAGTTATTTGGTGGTAGGTGCAAAACAGTGGTAATATCTGATAAGAGTATCCTAATATAGCTTCAATTAACAATAGAAAGTAAAATGAAAACCAAAAAAAGACGAAAACAAACAAAAATAACCATTTTTCAAAGTATTACGGCAATAAGCTACAAGTTCCAAAAAGAAATCTGTCCATATTCTTTGACCCAATAATTCAATTTTTGAAATTGATCCTAAAGAAATAATTCAACAAAAGCAAATAGCTACATAAATAAACATTGTCACTGTGAAATTATCCTTAATATTTTAAAATGACAAATAATTAGATATTTAATAAAAGAAAAATAATTTAGCACATTATGGTAATTTACTTTATGACTGATTTCCACAACACAGACAGTTCTATTGGAAAGTACAACTGCATATCCTAGCACAATGTTATGGCATATTTATAAGCAATTAAAGAAAAAATATTCTAACATAGTATGTGAAAAGGAAAAAAGAAAAAGATAAGATGTGAAAGAAATAAGCCATGACATAAAACCGTGTTTTTTTTTTTTTTAAAGAAGGCATTACAGAGCTATATGGATAAATATAGACAATAAAAAAGGTTGAATATGCAACTATTTACAAAAAGGTCAGAATTTTAGCTCTTACGGTATAAAAATCTTGAATATGCATTAATTCACTAATACTGTTTCATCAAGTCAGTCAATTGAGCATTTCTTTATTCTATTTTTTTTTCCAACAGCAGAGGCAAGAAACTAGCCTCCTCTCCACTGTCTTATCCTCAACTATGACTAAAAAAAACAAAAAAAAAAAAAAAAAAAACCTTATCTATGAATACCAAAACCCATGGCATTTTTAGCTGGTTCCACTTGAAATTAAAATGAAAGAGAATGAAGAGGAAATGACTATGTAGCCAGGAGCAGCATATATCTGTTGATGAAATAAACAATAGGACAGAAGGGTTTGAAGAACACTTTATCTTAAATTTCTAAAGAAAGAATGGGAGCTACTCTGATTTCTCACCTTTAGCCTGCATATCATATACAACAACTTTCCATGTGCTATTATTCTTTTTTTTTTCTTACATCATTGTTCATTTTTGTACAATATTTGATTTCTCCCCTCAGGTGTAGTTCCATAATTCTTCCACTACCACCTCACCCATGAACTATCACCATAGTCCCTTATGTTCTTCCCTTCTCTGTTTTGACCCCCTCCTTCCCTATCATTCTTTTTTGTTTTGTTTTTTTAAAGATTTATTTACTTTCATATAAGAACCGGAGTACAGGCCAGAGGCACGGGAGGGTGAGAGGATTCACCAGAGACAGAGAATAGGCAGACTGGCAAAACAGAATAGGCAGACTGGCAAAATACACAGCTGAGGGGAGCAATGGGTGAGACAGGAGAGGTCTGCCGCGCCATGCCGGCAGGGATAGAACCAGTGCTGCAGAGGCTGTGGACAGCTTCACAGTGTGGCACTCAACCACCTGTGCCACCAGGGAGGCCCCATTCTTCCCTATTATTCTTATTGGAAACGATAAACTGTGGTGGGTCTGCCTTCTGGGGTATTTCCACTGACTATAAATAATAAGAAACTAGATATATAGATCATGCCTAGGTTTCATGGATATTGCTGACCTGTGAAAAACTGGTGGTCCTGCTGGTCATACAGCTGCTAGATTGGTGGATTGGTATGTCTGGCCAATTTGAACAGAAGGAGATGCTGGATTCCTTTTGAATCTGGAGCCTGTATTTAATTTCAGCAGGTATGCTAACAAAGTGAATGGATTTGAGCACAAAGCTGATGACAACTCACATAAAATGGGTATTCTGTCAGTTCCAGAGTCAAAATTTGACAGGGAAGAAGCCAGTGTATGAAATCTTTTCACGCCATTTGATTCTGCTATCTGTGGGAATCCAACCTTTATTTTTTTTTAATATTTTATATATTTTTTATGTCATTTTTCATTTTTGTACAATGTGTGCATTTTCATCTTGGTTATTGTCCCCGTAAAATTCCCACCACCCATTCACCCGCAAACTATTACCATGGTCCCTTGTGCTCTTCCCAACCTTGTATATTGATGGTACTCCCTTCTCCCCCACCCCTGTAGTATGTCTCTGATTTATAGTTGCCTGTTCATTTTGCTTTTTACTTTATTATAATTAGTTTTTCCCACTGATCCCTTATTTGCATCCTCTACATTCCTGCTAAAAGTAAGACCATCTGATATGTTCATTTATTTTTCTGGCTTATTTTACTCAGCATGATCCCTTCCAGCTCCATTCATGTTGCTGCAAATGGCATGAGTTTATCTTTTTTTATTTTGTGTATATATACCGCATCTTCTTGATCCAGTCATCTATTTTTGGGGATTTGGTTTGTTTCCATAGGTTACTTATTGTAAATAGTGCTTCAATAAACATTGGGGGTGCAGGTGTCCTTTTGAATTAATGTTTTTGTGTCCTTTAGGTAGATCCCTAGTAATGGAATTGCTGGATCATATGAAAACTCTATTTTTAGCAGATTGAGGAACCTTCACACAGCAACCTTTGAAAATTAAATGGAGGTTCATCTTCACCATTCTCAATGAGTTTTTGAATCATAGTGGAGATGGAACATCTGGATATACAATGAATTGCTCTCTTTTATTATTATTATTCTAAATATTTGAATTGCATTTAAAGTTAACAAAATGCTTTCAAATACATCGTTCCGTTTTATGTTCCTAACAACTCTGCAAGATAGGCACAATACTCAGTATATTAAATAACAGTTGCCTCCAGAACCAGTGATTGTACAACAGTTTGCCTTTCATGTGTGTTATTTCCCTTGTTTCCTGTAACTCTAGGAAGTAGCTAGCAAGTTTCAATCTCTCATTTTATAATTAAGGAAACTGAGGGCCAAAGAGGCAAGATTCCAACAGATTCACAATTAGTTATGCAGTATTCCCTGGGCCTGTACCTCAGTGCTCTAATTCCAAGTTTCAAGTTCTTTCAAAAACTCAACGTGGTCTCCTTGTATTCATGTATGTTAAAGGTATGCACAAACTACCAATAGAAGGCCTGGGTTCTTTCACTCAAGTTCTATGTATTCACTGTCCCTAGAACCATCCAATAAACATATTGCCTATCTTTTCTACCCAACTATTGCCCAGTTTAGACAATAACCTCATTATCTCTAGTTCAACCACTTTGCATATAACTCTCAGAGTCCTCATTCTAAAATGCAAATCCTGGGCCTCCCCGGTGGCGCACCAGTTGAGTGCTGGGTTGCGAAGCTGCCCATGGCCTCTGTGGCGCCGGTTCAATATCCGGCTGCTCCCCAGCCACCGGAGGAGGGTCCCACATGGCGCACAGACCTCTCCTATAGCCCGTTGCTCCCCTCTGCAGTGTACTTCGGTCCTTCTGCCTGCTCTGCTCCCCACTCTGGCTCTGGTGAATTCTCTCACCCTCCTGCGCTTCTGACTGTATCCAGGGCATGTATAAACAAAACAAACAAACAAACAAATAAATAAAACACGCCTCTATTAAAAAAAAAAAAAACTACTAAAAATAAAATAAAATGCAAATCCTCTAAGGACATCCAAACTAATAACTGCCAAGCCTCAACAGGAAAAACTAATGTTAGGGAAAGCAATACTCATTTCATGAATACTGTCTGATACATAAGAAGTGCTCAATACATAGCAAATTATTTCCTAAAATCATCTGTTAATATGACAAAGTTAAAAATATTCAGGATGCCATTTAAGGCCCTTTGTAACCAACTATCTGAATTCTTCTTAAGCAACACTGGACTATTTGCCATTCCCTTGAACTCAAAGTACTAGCTAACGTGCTTTTGTGCTAGTCCCAATGCCTGAAATGGCTTTCTTCCTTTAACTTGACCTCCTCTGAGAACCTTCCCTTATCATTTTCCATTCGGAATTAATTATATTGTCAGTACTTTATATTCACACTTACTGACATTTTTTAAAGTAGCAATTTGCTTATATTTTTTAGTTTCCTGAACATTTCAAATGCCTACAGGACAGAAATTTGTCTTATCTCTGTTAACAGAATGCCTAGCACAGTGCCTGGTATATGGCAAGCATTGACACATATTTAATGTATTAACTTACTTAAATGAATGTATGTTAATGACTATGTTGACTGAAAAGCACAGTATCACATGTCCAGTTTGGGGCATATATAAGTCAGTGAACCTCAATTTCAAAGTTCTTGTTCAGTTTCTGACAGTCTCTAAACAGACTGATGGAAGTAAATTATATGGTTTCTATGAGTTACTCCTGTGCTGCTTGGCAGCCATAAAGATAAGGACAAAAACTACTTTTCTCAGACCAAAAAAAAAAAAAATCCAGATGATCATTTAGTAGCTTGGAGAGTGGCTATAAAATAAATGACAAACCACTCAACAAATGCTTTCTCATAAAGAATGTGCCAGGGTGGAATGAATGTATGTTTACGCCAAGCTGGCCCTACAGAAAGTCTGTCCACAATCAAAGTGGAAGCATCCAAGCAAGAAAAGGTGAGTCATCCCACAAATGTACACTCATTCCTCTCAAAACTAACAGGCAATTCCAATTCCAAGCTGTGTCCTCTGTAACACAGGTCACTTGGAGAATCCTTGGGGAATGCCTGAGGCTGAGATCTTGGTACTTTTCAATGCACTGAGATTCCTACCAAACTCATTCCCAAGGAAGGTAGTACTGTCATAATTGTTTTCTCAACCATAAAATTTCCTTTCACACACTGGTCATTGAGGCACTAAAATTTCCTTTCTCAAACTGATCACCAAGGGACTAAAGTAAAGAATATTATTCCAAGTAGGCAAGGATAGTTAACTCTGCAAAGATGGCTCAAAAAATATTCTATGGTTACTGTGATCAGGTCAAACCCCCTCCTCCTCTAAGGCATACAATGGTGGCATGCAGTGAAAATTATTCTACCACCAGTATAAAAGGTTCACAGAAGATAAATGTAACACAGGATTTTTTTCAATTTCCTTCAATGTCAGAACAAAATTTATTTTGGCAGTAATTGAATATGCTAATATTAATGTTAACTTTATGTGATCCTGCTACAGTCACATTCAAGTTGTTGAGAGCCGTGAGATAATTTTCAACAACAATAGAAGAT
Organism: Talpa occidentalis; assembly: GCF_014898055.3. Lineage (NCBI taxonomy): Eukaryota > Metazoa > Chordata > Mammalia > Eulipotyphla > Talpidae > Talpa > Talpa occidentalis. The sequence goes on from NW_023601543.1 coordinate 49,191,745, forward strand.
GGAAGGAAATCATAGGGCTATCTCAACCTTTACATAAATGTTCTAGCCTGGTAATGATCAAATAGGGTGGATGCAGGGGGATATATATTAGAATCTCTGAGAGAAAAAAATCACTCAGAGAAAGTTATTCAATACTATTTGATTATTCTGGCACAACAACTAATTTATTTGGGGATTTCAAGCAACAAATTAAAATAAAACAAGTAAGTTTCTTAATTATTGTAAAAGGACCCATGCTTGATACAAATGTTGATTCCTGAACCTCAGTACTTCTGAAGTAGGGACCCAGAATCTGCATTTTCAACAGGTACTCCAGAGGATTCTATATAGTTGGTCCTGGAATCACTTGTTACAAATTATACCGCAAATTATCTAGGAAGCCTTTCAAATCCCTATCTTCTAAGTGCTATATAAACCCCAAGGGATATATTCCAGGAGTCAGAGCAACAATCAGAGTGTTGGAAAACTTTTAGAACAGACTCAGAACAAACAAATGTGGATTCCAAAACTAACCTTCACAAATTGTGAAATGGACTCACCCTATGCTCTCAGATGGCAATGAATTGAGAAAGCCATTCTCTGAGAATGACAATGGTGATGCAAGTGAACTGACTGGGCCAAGCATCAAAGATCTCCCCTTGGTGGAAATGAGTCCTGGTGGCTCAAAAACCCCATTGCAGCAGTCTTGTCTAATCAGCTCCCCATTTTCATTCCCAGAAGCAGTGTGCAGGGATACACATACACACACTAATATCCCACCCCAACTCCTAGCCTTTAATAAAAGAACAGTTACAGGGTAGATGGGAGTCACATCTCAAAAAGGTTCTTTTCCATTACCATTCCTGCTGCCCACCCTCTTAGGATAAGATAGAGTTACTGTCAGGCTGACTTAATTTTAATCCTGACCCTGACACTTCTGGCTGTGTGACTTCTACCTATCTCAGCACCATACAAACCTCCTGAACTTCATCTCCTTGTCATGCTATGTCCATTTTACCTCTGTGACATCCCTCAAAAATCACCCTATCCTCCTTTCACAAAATCAGTCTCCTTAGTCATATATTTATCATCTCTGACATTCTTTCCCTACTAAAGTATCACCCTATATCCAGTCAGTCCCATCACCTGTCACATTTCAGCACCAACCTTATTCACATTACTGCAAGCATTTTGTTTTTAAGTCACAGATATGATCAGTTCACACTTCTATTCACAAACACATTATGTTCAAACTCATTTACCTGGAAATCAAGGCCCTTCTATGATCAGGTCCTAATCTATTCTTTCAAATTCATGTCTTATTAAACGTATACATCCTTCACGTCAGTTATACTGAACTACTTGTTATTTCCCCACGTGACCTTACAGGTTATTGATGCTTTTGTTTGTACTCTTCCATTTTGCCTTTCCTTCTTTCTCCTGTTATTCAAACCCTATCCATTCTTCAAGAAACATTTCATAGGTAACCTCATATGAAGTCTTATGAAAAGGTATTTATCTCAAGGCACCAAGTTCTTCTTTTATTGAAGTAGGTAGTGTTACTCCATACCATCTCTCTTCTACTACATTATATGTTATTTGAAGGCAAAGACTAAGTCTGATTCATTTTCCCTTTCCACCCTCTACAGAGCTTTCTACATTCCAGGTACACAATGAATTCTCAATAAGTACATGATACAAGGACTCCATATTTTCACTACTATAATAGAATGGCAGACATAAAACTTGAGCATCCTAAGATCACATTGTGGAAAAATCTACCTAGGGCCATATCACATTCTTTTACTTTTTATTTGTGTGTGAAAATAATTTTATAAGCCTGTAGAATCAGAATTATTACTGATAATACCAACAAAATTAGTAAGGCACGTATTATATTACTGTAAAAGCCACATTTCACAGCTACAATTTCAAAACAGTATAGACTATTTCCATTATAACAGGCAAAAGGTATCTGATAAAAGGTGTGCCTTAGATCACATGGTAAGTGTATTATTTTTATCCTGCTACATAACAAGATCACAAACTTAATAACAAAAAATATCACTTTTTATCTCAGTTCTGTGGCTTAGAAGTCTAGGTGGGGTCAGCTGGGATCTTTGTTTAAGGTCTCATTAGGCCAAAATTAATGTGTCAACCAGGTTTATATCATATGTGGAGATGCAGGGGAAGAATCCACTTCTAAGTTCACTGGCTGTTGACAGAAATAATTTCTTTGTAGTTCTATGTCTGAGATCTTCATTTTCTTGCTGGGGATCACTCTAAAAGCCACTCTCATATAACCTCCTCCATATATTGGTATATCAGATCCCTTTCAAGGTGCAAATCTCTTTCTATCCTGTTATCAGATGAAGAAAGTGCTCTGATTATAAAGGGCTTTTGTGATTAGATATCTCTTAAAGTCAACCATACAACAGCTGAATAACACAACTTAATCATGGAAATATTATATACACAAGTTCTATCCACAGTCAAAGACAAGGGCATCACACCAGGACAATGGACACTGAATTCATTTTAGAATTCTGCCTACCACAGTAAGGTAATAATGAAACTATTTATGGTAGTAGTAAATGGTTTTAAATAGGTAGGGCAGATTTAAATGTTATTGTAAAGTATTCAATGCATATAAAATATTTTTTGTATTCAAACAGGTTGGGTAGATATTAGTGTGTTATTCTAAAACAGAAAAATAAATATGAAATAAGGATTATCCTTTCTAATGGAGTGTTAATTATGGTCATGTAAAAGGTCTACAAAAAACTTTCCATAGATCATCACCCAATCTCCGACTTAATTTATTAACACATTTTTCAGGACATATCATTATCAAGCCACACTGCAAAAGTTATTTGACACTGGTGTGAATCATCATAATACCTCATTAAAATGGAAGGCAAGAGACCTAATTTATTTCTCCACTGACTTGATGTGTGACTTTGAACTAGTTTCTTTTGCTCTGTAGACCTCAGTTTACCCATCCATATAAAATGAGTGGTTGGAATGAACTTTCTATAAGTTTTCATTCACTAAAAAACATCTATGACTTATATATTTCTGACTTATTTTGGTAGAGGACATCAACCTGACAGTGAATATGTCACTAGAACTTTGGAGGTAGGTGAGGTAAAGCTTATATACACATAAATGTGAATTTGTATGCCCAACAGTTGTACGGGATTGAAAAATCAAAGTCCATAAAATTTTATTAAATAAAAAATATGCTGAATATAATTCTAATCAATAAAAGTTACAAAATATTTAAAAAATAAAACCATCTATGGTTCTACCTTTTATTTATCTCCCTATACTATTCTTCTGGATTAAGTGAACCCATCAAGAATCTATATTTACTGATAGGAACTGATAAAAAGAAACCAATAATGGAGTCACGTAACACTCAAATTTTAAACTTTTAAAAAGTTTTTCTGGCCTATAAATAATAAAATAATAAATTTAAAAGAAACTACAATACAGTAAGGATCATACAAGTCTCCTTTATGAATAATTCAATAACCACATTACTGTGTGCCTACTCTGTATTCAGTATTTCCTACTGGCAGGGTATTTCAGAAGACAGGTTGGACTGAATAAGTTACTGAAGTAAGGCAACCAGGCCTCCCAGCCCCCAGCAATTCTTTTTTTTTTTTTTTTAAGATTTATTTTTTAATTTTTATTTATTTATTTATTTTATTTATTTATACAAGCACTGGGTACAGTCAGAAGCACGGGTGGGTGAGAGAATTCACCAGAGCCAGAGAGGGGAGCAGAGCAGGCAGAAGGACCGAGGCACACTGCTGAGGGAGCAGAGTGTGGCAGGAGAGGTCTGCGCGCCATGCGGGACCCTCCTCAGGTGGCTGGGGAGCAGCCTGGGATCGAACCAGCGCTGCAGAGGCTGCGGGCAGCTTCTCAACCCAGAGCTCAACCACTGCGCCACCGGGGAGACCCCCCCAGCAATTCTTTACTCTTTCTCTTTGGAATCTCTCTGGTGTCTCCTCATGGTCCTGCCTCTCTCTAGTCACTCATTCTCTCGTAACCCTCCCTGATGAACACCACCCTTTACCCCTGCCCTCCTAAGCACAGGTGTGTCCATACCACACTCATGGTGTTGATCATCAGGCATCTGTGCCCTAGCCCACGCTGCCAAGCGCCTCCTGCATTCAAGGCCACAGGTGATAGCAACAGAGGTCAGCGGCGTAAAAGCCTGACAATTTATTTAACTTACCTGCAATGACATTTAAAATTTCTTTCAACCATGGATTTCTCAGTTATAAATTCTAACATACAAGACACATAGCTTTTATGGTTAATCAATTTTCAACTGTAGTGGCGTTGGGTAAAGGAAGTTATCAGGTTTTATTTGCCCTTCCGCCATTAGCATCTATGTTCGATAATTACCGTCTTAAATGTGCGCCTTGAGAATGGTGGAATATGGTGGCACCTGGAGCATGGTGTGGGCATGCATGAGTGGGCATGCCAGAGCCAACAGACTAAGCATACAAGGGTGGTGTCACAGAGGACAGAGCAAGGAGGCAGAGGGGCCGTGTGGCAGAGTAGCCCGGAAAGAGTGATGATTCGCCAGGGGCTAGGACGCCTGCCAGCCTCCCAGTCCCCAGGTCTCCCTGCCAGCCCTGCGCCTGGTTGCCACACTACAAAAGGTGTAGAAAGATAATTTAGAGCCTGAAAAAGCCACTGAGGGCTCTAGGACTCCTCCTTTACCCGTCTGCCTGAATCAATAGAGAACTTGCTCTGTGTCTTGCTGGCACTACAACTGGATAGACAGGGGATTATTTGGAGGTAATAAGGAATTTTGTTGCACAATTTATGAATAAAATACAAAAAATACAGATTGTTAGCTGCTGTATAACCCCTTTACCCCATGTGTTTTCATGATAATCTGGCTGAAATCATCCATTTAATTAAATATAAAAGTACTCACAATTCACATGTGAAACTTAAATAGCTACAAACAAAATATATTTTTTACAAAAATATGTACTGCTAGAAAAAGTATCAGAAAGATGTAAACACAGTTTGTTGAGGAATCTTTTCAGGGAACCACTGCAGAATACACAAAGATGTCTCCCAAAATCCCAATTTTATTGGAACTGGTTTTCCTTCTAATCACTTTTGTTTAAAATTTATAGTGACCGGGCCTCCCCGGTGGTGCAGCAGTTGAGCGCTGGGTTGCGAAGCTGCCCACGGCCTCTGCGGCACCGGTTCGATCCCCGGCTGCTCCCCAGCCACCAGAGGAGGGTCCCACATGGCGCGTAGACCTCTCCTGCCGCCCGCTGCTCCCCTCAGCAGTGTACTTTGGTCCTTCTGCCTGTTCTGCTCCCCTCTCTGGCTCTGGTGAATTCTCTCACCGTCCCGCGCTTATGACTGTACCCAGTGCATGTACAAACAAAACAAACCAATAAAATAAATAAATAAAACATGCCTCTATAAACAAACAAAAAATATTAAAATTTATAGTGACCTGCTGCTCTATTTTTAGTACTAGAATTTAAAAATATTTTTTCTCAAAAATTATCTTTAAATAAATTTAAACAATATACAGGGTCTTTTAGGTAAATACTAAGGCCCATCTTGCTCATTCTTTAGGAGGACCCACTTTTAACAACCCAAGGATATGTTCTGCCACAGATCTTTCTAGGCAAATTGTTTGGTAAATGATTGAATGTCAGGCTTTTCTGCCCTCCTGCCATTTGATTAAATGCATGCCAAATGGTGGACACCTGTATTAGGGTGTGGACATGTGTATGTGGGATTCACCTGGGCTGAGACAGGGCTTATACAAGCAGCATCATGGGGGTGCCAGGAGAGCAGAACAGAACAACCAGAAGAGATAGAACGAGAACAGCACCAGCAAAGAAGCAGCGGCCACGAGAGAATGCAGGAGAGCCCATGTAGGGTAAGTAAAATTATCGGGCTGTTCTGCCCTCCCGCCATTAGGAGTGATGATGAATCCCTGAGGTCCTGAATGCATGCCTAATGGCGGGCACCTGGAGTAAGGTGTGGGCATACATAGGTGGGATAAACCTGGGCTAAGACTGGGCTTATAAGGGTGTCGTCACGGGGATGCCAGCAGAGCGAAAAAGAGTGAGAGAGAAGCAGAGGCCATGAGAGAACACTAGAGAGGCCAGAAAGAGTGAAAATTTGCCTGTCAGCCTCCCAGCCCCCTCCCCGTGCCCCTGCCTGCTGTGTACCAGGTAAATCCCAATAAAAGCCTGAAAAAGCCACTGAGGGCTCCAGGACTCTTCCTTCACCCGTCTGCTCGAATCGTAGAAAACCTGCTCTGTGTTTTCCTGCCGCTACAGCCCAGAAAGAGTGAAGACTTGCTAGGGGCTTGAAAGCTAGCAAGTCTCCTGGCCCCCTAGCACCCCTGCCTGCCGTGTACCTGGTAATCCCAATAAAAGCCTGAATAAACCACCGAGGGCTGCAGGACTCCTCCACCCGTCTGCTCAGATCATAGAAAACCTGCACTGTGCCTTCCTGGCACAACACACATATAAACATATGCATAGATGTAGAGCCAGGTGTAGTGAATCTAGTCCTTAATTATTTATAGTCCACTTCTCTAAGAAGTACCTATTTCTGGGATATTTGGGTAGCTTGCTCTTGGTAATTCCTTCCATCTCCCTTTCCTCCCTTACATTTCCTTTTGAATTAGTGACATTTCAAGTGTTCCATCCTCACATGAAGCTAGTGGCCACATATTGGTCAACATTGACCTAGACTAAAATATCTATGACAGGTTCTATTCTGTTCATTACACAGACATACTCAGGAAATGGCTAGTGAATAAAATACCATTATTTCTGTCTTAAGATCACAAGAGGACATATTTTGCCTTGAGTGGAAAAGAATTAGAAAAATTGAGGTCCAGGAGGGAATAGAGTATGGTTAAGAAAAGGATTATGACTCCATCTCTCCAGCTGAAGTCAAATACTTCTGTATCAATAATACTTGAACTTAATTTTCCAAGGATACTGTTACCATTATTATAGGTAAACTCAGCAAAAAGTCAAAGATTGATTTTCATTTTTTAGGCTGTCTTGTTTTCTATTTTAATTAACATTCTTTTCTTCATATTATTTTTCCTAAAGTGTGACTACAATAACAAGGCCATTTTGCTTAAATTTGCTTACTTTTCTAATCATAATAAAAACCAACTGCTACAAAGTGCTGCAAAACAAAACAGGTGTTTATTTAAGGGAGGCCTTTCAGCACTTATTATACTGCTGCCCCAATGGCTTACTGTATGGCAAACTGTACCTAGCCAGGCAAGTTCATGGTTGATTTGGGCTGGCAAAGGGTCGTGGAGCCTTAGGTGCATCTGAAACAACTTTAATGCTCAAGTAGGGGACCGGGCACAGAGACAGACCAGCAGTCAGACAGGCAGCAACCAAGCCTCCTAGTCCCCCATGATATCCACAGTATCCCATGTTTTCCCTTTATCTCTGACTTCTCTTCAATCACTCCTAATCTCCTATAATCTCCCCCTGATTTTACCCCAGGTATCTGTATTTATAGGAATGCATTCCTTGTGCTCACACTCTTTGGCCCAGGTGTTTGTAATCACAGGGGCAACCAGAGCTCACACTTCTAAGTGCTTGCTTACAACAACATACCACGTGTGGATAATGAAACATGTGAGGAAAACAAAGCCACAGGTGGCTGCTGCAGAGGCTAGTGGTGGAAGGCAAAAAAGAGCCTCATTTACTCCATGTTTCTTTTTTTTTTAAGATTTATTTATTTATGCAAGCACTGGGTACAGTCAGAAGTGCAGGAGGGTGAGAGAATTCACCAGGGCCAGAGCAGGGAGCAGAACAGGCAGACTGACGAAATACACTGCTGAGAGGAGCAGCGGGTGGCAGGAGAGGTCTGCGCGCTATGTGCCACCCTCACTGGTGGCCAGGGATCGAACCGGCGGTGCAGAGGCTGAGGGCAGCTTCAAAATCCAGCGCTCAACTGCTGCGTCCAGGGAGGCCCAACTGTAGTGGCAGGAATGACAGAGGGCAGGTTTTCTGATCCAGCAGACCGGGTAATGGAGACAGAGTTCTCAGTGGCTTTTGCAAATCTTTTATTTAGATTTACCAGGCATATGGTAGGCATGGGTGTTGGAGGGCTGGGAGGCTGGCAGTCTTCCCAGCCCCCAGCAAATCTTCACTCTATCTGAGCTCTCTGGCATTTTCTCTGCTTCTCTTGGCTTCTGCTGGTGGCCCCGTGATGCTGCCCTTATAAACTCAGTCTCTCAGCCCAGGTGTTCCCACTTCAGGTGCCCACCATCAGGCATGCATTCAGGACCACAGGATTCCCTCATCTATCCTAATGGTGGGAGGGCAGAAAAGCCTGATACTTTTTCCTTACCCTACAGTGCACCCCCTCAGGGTTTTCTGCCATACACTCTACACAAGTCACATATGTTTTTCTTGGCAACAGAAAGAACACTGCAGCCATGGCCCACAAAAACAAATAATATACACAATAGAACGAAATACATAAAATACAACAGAACACAAATAATTCCAGGCAGGGCACCAACCTAGTGGCAAAAGATAATTATTGGCACCAGCAGATGAGCCAACAAATCTGCAGAAGGCACTGCTCATACGAGGGAGGGGAACCACTCACAGCATCTACTGTAACACACCAGGAGCCATCAGGCTTCCTGGTCTTCTCTGGCTGTATTCTCGGCTACAAGCCACACACCATATCCACCCCCAGGATGAACTCACTCTGGGACTGGCGATTCTATTCTACTGTTGGGGGTAATCGCCAACCCTCAGGGTTTCTGTCTGCAGTCGCTCCAACATTCGGCTTTCATAGCCACCAATGCAACACGCAGACCCCTGCACTCAGGCCAACCCACTGCACAAGCACATGGGTCGGGGATCCAAACTCTACATGCGGCCTCTCTTGGGTCCCCTCTTTAGCTTGCGTTCCACCCAAGCCACGTTCCCCACCCATCCCCTAAGGACAAGTTCCTCAGCTCCTCACCCTCACTAAAGAACAAGCAGGGCATCACCCACAGGTGATTTTATGAGACTCACTGGCCTTCACCTTACTTAGTGCTTAACAGCCACTCAGGGCTTCCCAAACTTAGCATCAGTACCAGCTTTTGCCTTCTCAGTTGGCTTTTCTCTCTGCCTAGCTGCTGGGCATACACAGGCTGCTTTTGGCCATCAAGGCCTACTGGCCACCCCCAGACCCCCATCTCCTGGGGTGTACAAACAATAACATCTTTCTCCAGGGTCCCAAAAACTTAACTGCCAAAGTTCCTCCACCTTCTGGCGGGATTGTCAGTCCAAGTTCATCAGTCCAAGTCCAAGAGTCCAAGTCCATTAGGCCTTTCCCTGCCATCAGCACTGGCAAATTGTGGTCCTCTCTTCCCTGACGATTCTTGCTTACTTGTGGGTCGTTGGCTGGTCCTCTCAGGTGTCTCATCCTCCAGCTGAGGTCTCGTCCCACAGCTCCCGGAAATTGTTCACCTCCTGTGCCGCCATGATGCCTCCAGTGTTGTCACAGGCAAACACAGTCTGTTACTCCTTTGTCCCTCCAGGTCTTCGGAGGGTTCCATACCCGTCTGCATGTGTAAAGGTCAGGAATGGACCACAGTGCAGGTTTTCTAATCCAGCAGACCGCGTAAAGGAGGAGTCAGAGTCCTTAGTGTTTTTTTTGCAGGTCTTTTATTGGGATTACCAGGTACATGGCAGGCAGGGGTGCCTGCCTGGGCTCTCCAGCCTTCTCTCAGCTACTGCTTCTCTTGCTTCTATCTCGGCTTCTCTTTTGGCTTCTGCTGCTGCTGGCATCCCCATGATGCCGCCCTTAAAAGCAAAGTCCTAGCCCAGGTGAATCCCATCTATCTATGCCCACACCCTATTCCAGGAGCCCGCCATCAGGCATGCATTCAGGACCGCAAGAATCCATCATCTATCCTGATGGCAGGAGGGCAGAAAAGCCTGACATTTTTCCATACCCTACAGCATGGATCATCCTGTCGACTTATGCCAATTGTAGTGGCAGGAAGGCTACAGAGCAGGTTTTCTGATCCAGCAGACCGGGTAATGGAGGAGTCCTGGAACCCTCAGTGGCTTTTGCAGGTCTTTTATTTAGATTTACCAGGCATATGGCAGGCAGGGGTGCTAGGGGGTCGGGAGGCGGACAGTCCTCCCAGCCCCCAGCAAAGCCTCACTCTATCTGGGCTCTCTGGTGTTCTTTCTGCTTCTCTTCTTCTCTCAGCTTCTGTTCATTCTTGGCTTCAGCTGACATCCCCATGATGCCGACCTTATAAACTCAGTCTCTCAGCCCAGGTGTTCCCACTTCAGGTGCCCACCATCAGGCATGCATTCAGGACTACAGAGTTCCCTCATCTCATCTATCCTAATGGTGGGAGGGCAGAAAAGCCTGATACTTTTTCCTTATGCTACACCAACTTATCTCAATTCTTTCCTCATCTTTACATGTGGGAGTGCTGGACAATTTCACAACCATCACCGACTTTAGCTCTCAAAGGAAGCCTGAGGGATAATGTAGGATAAATGAAAGTGATCAGGTTTTTTCCACTCTCCCGCCATTATGATTAATGCTTGACACATGTGGTCTTACATGCGTGCCTGATAGTGAGCACCTGGAGTATGGCGTGGGTGTGTGTGAGTGGGCACAGCTGAGCCTGGAGGCTGAGCATATAGGGGCAGTGACACAGAGGTGCAGAGAGCAGAGGACAAAGCGGTAGGGGACCATGCAGCAGAGTGCAGTAGAGACCAGCGAAGAGACCAGGAGAGAACAGCAGAGAACCAAGAAAGAGTAAAGATTCGCCGGGGGCTAGGGTGTCTCCCGGTCTTCTAGCCACAGGCCTCCCTGCCTGCCCTGCACCTGGTTGCCGCACTAAAATAGTGTAGAAAGATCATTAAAAGCCTGAAAAGTCCACCAAGGTCTCCAGGACTCTCTTTTACCCATTTGCCCAGATCACAGAAAACCTGCCCTGTGCCTTGCTGGCACAGATAATTACTGTTATTATTTCCACCTCAAAGAAGTATAACCTAAGGAGAACTGACTTGCCCAAGGCCGCAAACACTATGGCCCAGTTGGTAGTAAAAGCACCTAGGACTTTGAAGTTTTATCCACGTGCTCTGTCTCTGCAACAGACCACCTTTTATCAAAAGTGTGTTTGGCCTATTAAGATGATTTTTATCCAGAAGGAATTCATGTCCAATTACAAAACAGCAGTTGGATAATTTTCTTCCTCTTTCAGTCTGTCCTGCTGGAATATATACATTTATCCTAAAATGAAGAGATAGCTACAATTTGTATGCCATGACCAGCAAAAAAAAAAAAAAAAAAAAAAAAAAACACTGTGTACAAAGGGTGGGACACCCACTCACCTGGAAAATATTTACCAGGACAGTGAACAGATACTTATAGTCACTATGAGCCAGCTGTTCCACATTCAGCACCAAATAGCTACTATCTGGAAAGCCAGCAAGTCAGCTTTTTTTTAAGATTTATTTTTATATATTCTATGCACATGTAGGTAAATGATTGTCAGGCTTCTCTGCCCTCCTGCCATTAGGAATGATGATGGATCCCTGCGTTCCTGAATGCATGCTTGATGGCGGGCACCTGGAGTTGGGTGTGGGCATGCATAGGTGGGCACACCTCATGCAAGAGACTGGGCATATAAGGCCAAGGTGGCAGAGGACGGTGTGGTGTGGAGTGGCGTGGTATGGAGTGGCGTGGTGTGGAGTATGGCAGAGTACGGCAGAATATAGTGGAGAACATGCAAACAGCTGAAACAGCAACATGGCTGCTTGAACCTGTGATGAACCTACCCGGTTTCGGATGGTTGCATTACAGCACACAAGAACTGGGGTATAGGCCTGGGATGCAGGGAGGGTGAGAAGATTCACCAGAGACAGAGTGGGGAGCAGAACAGGTGTATTCACTGAAATACACTGCTGAAGGGAGCAGCAGGCCAGACAGGAGAGGTCTGCCACACCATGTGGGTAGCTCCCTGGCCGAGGATTGAACTCAAACCCCAGCAATGACAGTGCTGAGACTATCCCCTATGCCACCAAGGAGGCCCCAACATCAGCTTTTATAATGGAGCCACAGGTGGGGCTAGAAGACAACAAATCAGATAAGTGCCCAGGTGTGGTCAAAGAGTTTAGGAGGTAATTTCTGATGACCTAAAGATCCCAGTGTTATAATGGTGCTCTTACTACAAGTATATAATGCATTTTTTAAACTTAAATGTGCTCCTAACGGGTGAAAAGGAGGACAGATGGAGATAATAACTAAGGTCATGGGACCTTAGGGAATGTTCAAGAGTGGAGATGGGCCTGCTACATTTTTTAAATGTATTGCAACACAGCCACACCTATTTGCTTATGTCTTGTCTATAGCTGCTTTCGTGATACAACAGCAAAGTTGAGCAGTTGTGAGAGAGACAGCACAACTGACAAAGCCTAAAATATTTATTTTCTAGGCCATGGCAGCAAAATGCTGCTGACACCTCTGCTCAAGAGATGTACCAGAAGTACTTTCTACAATTTAATGAAATAACTTCTTGAGCAAGTTTCCACACCAAGCAAACTACATTTTAGCTATGTAAATGGGTGTGATGTAGCTATAAATCACAGTGTAAAACCTAGTGATTGTTTCAGTGCACCTAACAATGCTTACCGAGGAAAACCAGAACAAATACTCCTCTTAAACAAATCATTGCATTTCAGTACAAATTAGGGACCACTTAAGTGATCTGCCTGAGAAAATACCCCCACACATGACTTTCCAAGTAAGATATACGCAGGCATGATGCAACCAATTTCTCTTGAGAAATGCCATGTCATGCGTGGTGCTCACTAATCTATGTATGCTTAAAATGAGTGTGTGAAGATCATGCGGCGATAATCCAATTATCCATCTGACTAGCTTCTTACTGCATTGTGTGGAAGAACTGAACACACACAGCATAAACACCAGCGGAATCCTCAGAGAGAACAATATGGGTAAAAGTTGTTTTTTGTTTAATTGCGTATGTAGGCTGAGGTACATTTTAAAAATCAGATATTCAAAATAATCTAAAAACTGGGACTTTTAATTTCAGCTGCTTTGTGTAAAATTAGATTTTTAAATACTTTTTTTTAGATTTATTTATTTTTTTAAAGATTTATTTATTTATTTATACAAGCACTGGGTACAGTCAGAAGCACGGGAGGGTGACAGAATTCACCAGAACCAGAGCGGGGAACAGAACAGGCAGTGACAAAATACACTGCTGAGGGGAGCAGTGGGCGCAGCAGGAGAGTTCTGTGTACCATGTCGGACCCTTGCCAGTGGCCAGGGATCAAACTGGCACTGCAGAGGTTGTGGGCAGCTTTGCAGCCCAGCGCTCAACTGCTGCGCCAACGGGGATACCCAGCTTTTTAAATACATTTAAGCCATCATATTAATTTAAAAAACAAAGTAAATGAATACATATTTTGTAAGGCTGTACAAACAAACAAAATGCAGTCACCAAGGAAAGTTTCTCCCTTCTAGGAAAGTTACCATCATGAAACTTCATAGGTTTATAAGTTTTTGAAACTGGAAAACATTGTTTAAAGATCATACTATTCAGGGACCTCCCTGGTGATGCAAAGTGTTAAGTCTCAGCACTATGAAGCTATCCGCAGCCACTAAGCTCCGGCAAGGGAGGTGACCTACATGGCACAGCAGATCTCTCCTGTCTCATCCGCTGCACCACTCAGCAGTGTATTTCAGTAGATCTGCCTGTTCTGCTCCCCACTCTGTCTTTGGTGAATCTCACCCCGGCACCTCTGGCCTGCAACCCAGCTCTTGTATGCATAAATCAATAAATCTCTAAAAAATTATATTAGTCAATCTATCATTTTGCAGTTAAAATATAGCCTAAAGAAATGTTAAATGAATTGTTTGTTAGAGGTAGAGCTGAGACAAGATTCCAAGTGTCCTAGATTCTATTATACCAGGATTTCTTAATCTCCACAATGACATTTGGGACCAGTTAATTCTTTGTTGCGGAGGGTTGTTTTCTGCTTTATAGGGTGTTTTACCTCTACTAACTAAATGCCAGGTATACTGCTCCTACCACAGTTATAAGCAAAGTATCTCCAGGTACAGCCAAATATCTTGGAAGTTGTGGGGCAAAAGGGACTTTAATGAGAACCACTAAGCTACATTATGGTAGTAGTAAGCTTCCCCCCACCCCCAGCTTTATTGATATAAAATTGACATATAGCTTTTAGTATGTTTAAGGCATTCAAAGTTATGATTTGATACATGGGTATAATGTGAAATGATTGCACAACAAGTTTAGTTCATAAGATAATACTGGATTTTATGCATAACTAGTAGAATAAACCAAGTCTTCCACTGTTTGAATTTAAGTGACTAGATGGAACAGTCACTTCTTTGAAATCTATCACCAAATCAGAAATTTTACAAACTATTGAAGTCAGAGTCCTTCTCACATTTTTTTTTTAATTCCACAGGAAACTTATAATAAAAAAATAAAGAAACAGATCATTTAGGTTATAAAATAATCTTCATCTGAGTTAAACTGATATATGAATAAACCTTTACAAAACTAAAATTGTATCATCCGTTGCACAGTATTCATTAACAATGTGCTTCCAAAAACTTTTTTTAAAGATTTATTTATTTATTTATACAAGAACAGGGGTACAGGCCAGATGTGTGGGAGGGTGAGAGGATTCACCAGAGACAGAGCAGGGAACAGAACAGGCAGACAAACGATTCAATCTAAGGCCACCAGGGAGGGTCCCACATGGCGCGCAGACCTCTCCTGCCACGCCCACTGCTCCCCTCAGCATTGTACTTCATCAGTCTGCCTGTTCTGCTCCACTCTGGCTCTGGTGAATTCTCTCACCCTCCCATGCTTCTGACTGTTCCCAGTGCTTGTATAAACAAATAAATAAACAAACAAACAAACAAATAATTCTTTTAAAAAAAGTTTTCCTTTGATTTGGTTTGTTAATGCTAAGCTACAAATGTTTGCCTGGCTAAGACATTTGTTTGTTGTATAAGATATATATTTTTTTCATTTTCATTAAATAAAAATATAAAGACCTGTTGATTGAAAGGAAATGTTCCTTACTATGTATATTTTGGCAAAAAGCTCCAATGATCCATAATACATCCATTACATTAGGAATGGTTCTCTTCCTAAAGCTTAACAAATATCTAAAACAACAAAATTATTCCTCAGTTTTTTCTGATTAAATACTTTTGATACCTGACATTAATTAATAGGCAGAAACCATCACCTTTCTGAGAAATTAATAAGAAATAAACTACTGCCTTAAATCTATTATGTAGCTTTTAAAAATTAAAATTATCCAAGAGTGAACTGCAGAAATATATTCCAAGTAATAAAGACATTAGCTCACATTTTAAGGAAAAAAATATAACAGGAGCAAAATCCATCTGTATTGGGCAATTTTATGAAATGGCTTAACATTCTGTTGCTTATCCAACAAAACACTCTGGGTCTATTTTTAGAAAATCAGATTACTAGAAATCCTTTAAAGAAAACATTACTGGGACCAATTATGGCACTGGCAAAGGCACCACTCAAAGGTCAGAAATTCAAGTAAGGATAGAGATTCCAGTGACTAAGTTAAAGATAAAAGGTCTATTTTAGAAAAGACAATTTGGACTTCAAAAAGTATTATTTTCCCAAAACTAAAGGAATTTAAGATGCTATATCTTTTAAGAAATCAAGAGAGAAGTAAAACAATAGTCTTCATAGTGATAAAACACTGGAACTTTGATTCCTAAACTGTCTGGGAATGAACAGAAGTAGAAGTAGATTGCATAGCATTATCAAAGTAAAAATTATATTGTGACTCTTCGGTTATTTATGTTAATTTTCTTTGGCTCTATTTTTACTTTTTGTAATTTTTTAAAGATTTATTTGTTTATGCATACAAGAACTAGGGTACAGGCCAGAGGTATGGGTGGTGAAAGGTTCACCAGAGGCATGGTAGGGAACAGAACAGGCAGACTGAGTGAAATACACTGCTGAGGGGAGCAGCTGGCAGGTCAGGAGAGGTCTGCTGTATCAAGTGGGTAGCTTCCTGTCTGGGGATTCAACTAGTGCTGCAGTGCCTGCGGATAGCTTCATAGGTTGAATCTTAACCCCTTGAGCCACCAGGGAGGCCCTAATTATTTTTTTTAAATAGAACTACTAGAGTGGCATTTCCTCAGGGTTTTTTTAGTTTTCCACTTATTCACAGTTATGCTAGCAAAAGGCATCAAAATTCAATGGCCAGCAATGACTCAATGAAATAGTTTGTAGAGGTAATTGTCTCTTTTGGGTTACGCTCAAAACTCTACAGTGGTATTTGTAATATTTGTAATATTGGTACTGTCATATCTGTAAATATGGCTGTCCACTGGGGATTGGTTCCAGGCACCCTTACTACCTACTACAGATACCAAAATCTGAGGATGCTCAATTCCCTATATAAAATGACATGGTATTTTCATATAACCTACAGACATCCTCCTGTCTATTTTAAATCATCTCTAGATTACTTATTATAACTAATACAATGTAAATGTATGTGAGCTGTTGTTATACTATATTTTTAAGGAATGATAACAAGAAAAATGTACATATTCAGAATAGGTGCAATATAGTACACATTTTCAACCTGTGGTTGGTAGAAGCCAGGGTTGCAGTGCCTGCAGACACAGAGCCAATTGTAGTTGATACAGCATAATTTAAATAGATTTACCTACAGTATTATCTATCACATCTAGTCAATTTTTAAAAAGTTTTTCCCAGGAATATTGCTAAAACAGTGAGTCATCAGGCGGCATGAGACAACACATAATCAATTCATTTAACAATTTCTTCAGAATGCCAAATGTATGAGAGAAGTACATTTCCTCTATTAGTTTCAGAATTGTATTGTTTATACAATTTATAGATAGCCAAAGGTATATAAATCAAGCTGTATTTGAAATGTATTCAGGGAGCTTCCTAGTAAAAAGAATCTTATTCAAAATCTTTTAAGGAGATTAAAATAAGGATAATGTTTCCCTAATTAACCATTTGCATAAATCTGAATTTCCCTATATTGTGTTTGCTTATTATCAAAAATACCTTTTTGATTCTTACCTATTATTTACCCCAGATTTCTGCCAACTCAAACCTCCAGTGGAGGCTGCAGTTGGTGGACACAGATTATCATACTTACACGTAAACCTGAAGCAGCTGATTTCAAAGAATAATCAAACCATAAGTTCCTTATTAATAAACCTGTAGCCAAACAGAACAGTAGGATTTCCAGGGGACTCTGTATCAGCAAATTATCAATATAGAATCTATCACCTTAGTTCATTATGCCCTACTGGGATTACAGAGAGGGTATAGTGCTCATTGAGGGTCACAGCTTACCCAGTCAAGCCCAACTTGAAGACTAAACTTTCATCTGCCACAGGAACTGGTGAAGGGAATCAAGTCTACTGTGCTTGGGGTCAAAATAAATACTTTATTCAAAAATGCATTTAGGGCCTCCCCAGTGGCGCAGCGGTTGAGCGCTGGGTTGCGAAGCTGCTCGCAGCCTCTGCAGTGCCAGTTCGATTCCCGGCCGCCGGGTGAGGGTCCCACATGGTGCGCAGAACTCTCCTGCCGCCCGTTGCTCCCCTCAGCGGTGAATTTCGTCGGTCTGCCTGTTCTGCTCTCCCCTCTGGCTCTGGTGAATTCTCTCACCCTCCTGCACTTCTGACTGTACCCAGTACTTGTATAAATAAATAAATATTTTTTAAAAATGCATTTAGAAGTCAAAATCTCCAATTCTAGTATGTGATAACCCTGTTACCTCATGCACATTCTTCTGCTTTCTTTTATTTAACTTTCTTTCTCAGCTCTACAGAGACATACATCCCAGTCCTATTCTATTTATGTTCTTCTACTCAAACAGCCAAGATTTTTTTTACACTAATTGATCCCACACATATTGGTGTCAGCTGTGACAAGCTGACAGGTAACATTTCTAGGCCCAGAGCTCTGACCCTAAATTCTGTTTTTGTAGTATATGTGCTAGTTGCCCATAGCTTTGACTTCTTTCCCATTCAGACCATTTTTTTTTTCAGACCAATAGCTTATGAAGATAAAAAATGGCTAGCTTAAACTCCCAACATAGAATGCAAAAATGGAAAGAAGAATCATGGGATTTAAGTGTATGTTTGTGGAAATAGAAAATCAAAGATCACAGTGACCATTATAAGTTTATTGTTACTCCAAGCAAAACAGGATTCAGAACCCAGTCAATTTCCTGTCATTTTTATTTTACTAATTATTTGAATATTGGTTGAACACCAGAATTTTTAGAGACATTGTCAAGAGTTATGAGTTCTAGATTTCTACTTTGTCTTAAAAAATGATTTTTCTACTTAGGATAATATGGAAGGGCAAGAAAAAGCATACTTCACAAATATCTAAAATATAAGAGAGCTTGAGAAATCTTCCAGGGCCTCCCTGGTGGCGCAGTGGGCAGCGCCGATTCCATCCATGACCAGCCGGGAGAGTCCCACATAGCGTGCAGAACTCTCCTGCCTCACCCGCTGCTCCCCTCAGCAGTGTACTTCATCAGTCTGCCTGTTCTGCTCCCTGCTCTGGTTCTGGTGAATTCTCTCACTCTCCCATGCTTCTGACTATACCCAGTGCTTGTATAAATAAATAAATAAATCTTTAAAAAATATTCCAGTCCATCCCTCTGTCCAGAATCACATTTAAATCATCTATGCTGTACAAAAAGCGAGAAATGAAAGACCTGATAGAATAGAGTATGAGGAAAAAATAAGAATAGTTTTTCAGTTAACACTATTTTATCATTTACAAAAAATCTTTCCCATTCTTTATTTGGCTTAATTGTCTCCCTAGTGAGGTAGTTATTATCATCAACCCTTTTAAGGTAATAATTATTTTAATAATTCCCATTTAACAAATGAAGAAAATTAAACTCAAAGAGGTTAAATCAAATGCTTAATCACATTAAATGATGTATCTAGGTCTGGAACCCAGATCTTCAGATGAGAGAATCTGAAAAATTGTTATGCATGTGGACCATTAAAGTTTTTCACTCCTAGTTTTAAGTTCTTCTTTCTGCTTTACCATGAAAACTTTACCTCTCCTATCTCAAATTAGTCTTAGCTCTCATATTCTTCTATGATCTAAACCAAGCACCTGACTCCAAACCTGGCCAGGAGCAGGGAAGCAATTATGAAGTTCTTGTTGTCATCAAATACATAGTAAGTGGAAAGAAACAAAACAAGAATAAAAAGATGGATAGTTCTGAAGCTATAGCTTTTGAATTAACTTGGAGAAGGGGGAAAGGTCCGTTCAGGGTTCAAGTTTCTCTTTTAAAAATAGGAAACTGGGCCTTCCCGGTGGCAAAGCGGTTGAGTGCTGGGTTGTGAAGCTGCCCACAGCCTCTGCAGCGCTGGTTCCACCCCCGGCTGCTCCCCAGCCACTGGAGGAGGGTCCCACATGGCGCACAGACCTCTCCTGAAGCCCGCTGCTCCCCTCAGCAGTGTACTTTGGTCCTTTTGCCTTCTCTGCTCCCCGCTCTGGCTCTGGTGAATTCTCTCACCCTCCTGCACTTCTGACTGTTCCCAATGCTTGTATAAATAAATAATAACAAAAATTTAAAAAAAAAAACTTAAAAAAATAAAAATAGAAATAGGAACCTTCAAAGGATGCTGGCAATTTCACTATTGGAATGTCAATTAGCCATCCAGCCAGTCAGGAAACAGCAGGAGTGCTACAGGATCCAGCTCCTCCCACAAATGCTCAGCTTCACCCCCTTGCTGTACAAGCAAATGAAAAGAGAAACCAGCTGCCTTTATTACACCTGCCTGCACACCAAAGACACTGCTGCCATGTCTAATTTTAGGCCTCTATCTTGAGAACCCTTTGATAATTATCTTTATTTTTTTTTTGTAAGGTGCATGCAGTGATCTCTGGGAGGCAAATGGGAAAATCTAAAGCTACTCAGGTTGAGTCTGCCGTAAAACTTTGTATCAATGAGAAACTTCCCCTATGGGACTCGCAAGGGACAGGGAAATTAATAGAATAGGAAAAAAAGACTCTATTGGCAGTCAGAACAAAAGTCAATGTAGTCTGAAATTGAAACCAAGTATAAGACCTACAGGAAGGGAGTTTATTTTATTTTAAAATAATATACTTTTTGCAAGTCCTTGCATTAATAATGTTTGTTCTGGGGAATATGGAAATTAACAAGGTAACATACAAATGGTTGTGGTGTAAGCTGATAATAACCAAGGAAGAATATAGTATACTAGCAATGGAGATCTTAAACATTTATTTCTAGTTAACATGTTTTTGTGTGTGTGTTTATTATGTGTGACTATCAGAAACTAATGATAGATGGTTGAGCAAAACAGACATAAAGTCCCTGCCTTCATGAACCTTAATGGAATAAGAAAACATGAACAAGCAGTAATATATATGTTCAATACTGCTAACAGGAAAGATGACCCTATCCTATTTCAGCTTTACTTCCAAAACTTTGCTTGCCATAAAAACAATGAAATTGTAGCAGGATCCTCTTGTCTCCTCAAGAACACTTTAGCAAAACTAAAGACCAGTTTTTCTGAGGCCTGCCTCAGGAAGCTGGGTTTGATGGCTGACCCATGCACAAAAAGGCTTTTAAGGGCCAGGTACCCTGAACTCCAGTGACACTGACCTGGGCTGAGCTGCGGCAGACCCCAGGGTACACTGGTGGGCTCCAAAGTATAATTGGTGTCAATTTCCTTGTGCCACCACAGAGGGAGCTAGACTGGGGCTCCAGTGATGAAATCTGCTCCATCCCACGAGGAGCCATGTGGATAGAGGCCCACAGGGTGCCAGGCCAGCCTGGCAGGCTCCCAGTGTGGCCAGCTCTTCAGCTGCTTGCATTGTATCTGTGTCTGAGTTCTGATGTGGGGCCACTGCACTGCCATACCCAGCCCTACAAAAGCAAGCCGGGTGCAGCAAATGTCTGGCCCTGCTGAAGCTGGCTCCAGCTGCAGTTCACTTGAGCCCATGAGCCAATGAGACAGCCTGACATCAGCATAGTTCGTCTGGACAGCCAGTGAGGTGTCACTTTTGAATATGGTACTGGAATTGTAAACAGACCAATCAGGTTCAAGCTCCTATTGGACCAATCAAGTTCAAGCTCTCACTGGTGCCATTCAATGTTTTGATTCCATTCAGGATTATAAATTGACTAATTTGACTGGAGCTCGAATGAAACCAATCAAATATCTGGGATTGTAAATGGACCACTCAGGCTTGAAAGGCAGGTACCCTGAAGAGGACATAAGTCAGAGCAGTAGCCAGCTTGAGCCATTCATTATATGGCTTCAGAACAGATTCATCAGGACTCCTCTGGTGGGAGTGCAAACTGGTCCAATCACTATGGAAAGCTGTCTGGAGGTTCCTCAGTCTACTAAAAATGGAGCTACAATACGATCCAGAATTCCACTACTAGGGATCTAGCCAAAGGACACAATAACATGGATTCAAAAGAGACCCTGTACACCAATGTTTATTGCAGCACTATTTACAATAGGTAACACCTGGAAACAACCCAGATGCCCAAAAATAGATGCCCAAAAGAAGATGTGGTATTTATACACAATGGAATATTATTCAGCTATCAAAAAAGATAAACTCATGTGATTTGCAGTGACATGGATGGAGCTAGAAGGAATTATGCTCAGTGAAATAAGCCAGAGGGAAAAGAAAAATATCGGATGGTTTCACTTATAACAGGAATATAGGGGAACCAAATAAGACATCAGTGTAAAAAAAAATAATAACAGTACAAAACACAACAAAGCAAAAACAGACAATTATAAACCAGAGACATACTGCAGGGGAAGAGGAGGGAGAGGGATCAGAGGGCGGAAGGGAGGAGAATGGGAGACTGTGGTGATGGTGCACATGTGCCTTGGGGAAGGAATTTCTATGGGGACTCAACCTGAGGGGATAGGGAGAAGAAAATATTGTTTAAAAAAATAAAAAAATAATAAAAAAGTACTCTGAGATCTCTACAGACTTCAGGAGCTTTATAAACATTTGCAGAGGTCTGACTGCTGCCTCAACCCTGCCTCTGACATGGTATGCAGAGAACACCATCAGCCTGTTTCTGTTGTCTCCAAATGAGCTGTTTGCTGTCAGCTTATGCACAGTATCCCTAGGAGCTGTAACACTAGTGTCTCTGGCATTGCTCCCAGCTGAACATTGTCGACTGGCACTGCTGACCAGTGCTGACCAACATTGCTGACCTGTGTCTGGCCACCTCTGAGAGTTCTCTCCACCACTTCTGATCCTCCGGCACCACCTCCTAGTTATGTTGCATCTGCTACTGTCTGGTCCAGTATCTGAATATCTGGTGCTGTCAAGCCTGGCCTTCAGACTGCTACAGTTGGCTGCTGTGGTGTCACCTCAGAAGCCCCACATGTGATCACCTCCAGATGCCATTGTGAGTTGGATCCCGAGTCACCACTTACTAGTGTATCATCCCCTCCAGGCTCTCATAGAAGGGACAGTGCCATCTTGTACAAACAACCAATTGTTTGGACTGCTGGACACTGTGGACACTGTCTGGGGTAAGATAGCAGGCCAATTTGTGGCCTTAGAAACTCTTTCCTTTCCCTAGTCTCCCCTTTATTAATAAACCCTGTTTTGACTGCACCCTGAGCCTGAATGGTGTCTTGCAATTGTGAGCGCACGACTGAAACCCACAAAGAGTGACCTGCCCCTCACCTTGGCACTGTTTAGTGTGATGGTAAGAAATGTAAAATGTGGACAAACTAGGGATTGCCTTAAAATGGCACTGTCCGCAACTCCTTGGCTAACCACTTTCTTAGAGCACATTAAGGATGGGGTATGGGGAAGAAAAGAAAAAGTGGAAAAATAATAGTATAGGGAGAAGAAGGTAGAGGACAAAAACCAATTGTGAGGCCATGCCTATCTGGTCAATATCCTGAGGCATCACCATGACATCAGCTTGGCACCATCACATTCTGCTTTTTGATGGGGAAAATTAGCTCAAGCTGGTTATTCAGGTGAAATTGAAGAGCCAAGGGCACTTTCATAAAGGGTACATGGGGAGACTGCCAGCTAGCATTCCCTCCCTCTCTTACTCTTCCAGTAAAAACAGGCTTGATGATCTCAGGCTGGGCATGACTAATTGTGAAGTGTTGGGTGGCAGTGGCTGTGCTAGCCTGCATGATTGGCCTCAATACTTGCCATGTTACCTTTTAAGTACTATGGGATATCTTGAGGAGAGAATACACTACCAATCACTCTCATTCTAGTCTATTTAAATAAAATCTGAGTTTAAAGTACCACCCTTTAATCAAATTGTGTGTGGACAAGACCATCTTGGGAAATCTACTCTCTGGACATGTCTGAGCTTGGCCTTTTCACCCTTGAGTTGGAATTAAGTATAAGTGACAGTGCAATGCATGACACGTACATGGGCTCTAAAACCTGGAAAGAGCATATGGAGCATGTAAAGAGAAATTGGGAGTTTTGGCCAGGAGACTCAGTAATTTCCTCTGATACTTTATGGAACACCTTGTACCTGCCCACTTTGGGTGCCCCTAGAGTTGGGAAGGGGCACAGCATAAAGAAGGTCTTGGGAGAAAGAAAAATAGATAATCATTACAAGAAATGTAAATATCAGCTTTGCGTAGGCAGACTTCTAAGTGCATATCTATGGGAGACTAATGATAGGGAGGGCAGGACTGGGGTGTGGGGGAAGGAGAGAAGTAATATATACTAAGTGATTTCTATGTTCCTGGTGCTGGATCTTATTTCCATTGTCACAACAACCAGGAAAGAGTTTTTTTTTTTTTTTTTTTTTTTTTTTTTTTTTTTTTTTTTTTTTTTTAATTCTACCTCAAATATACAAAAAGTTAAGTAATTTACTTAGGGTCACACTGTGAGAGACTATAACTCAAATCAAGCTAGTTTTAACGTCCATTCTTTTTCCTATTATACCAACTAGCATCCCAAAGCATTCTAGTAGAATTTCCCATTATTCCCAACATGGTGATGGTGCTCAAGACTACGTATTATCACAAGTATTTTCATAAATTCTTTGGAAAAATCCACCCATGTAGATACAGCAATGAATAATATCTATACTAGAACCACCTCTTATTACCAAAAAGTGTGTTTTTGAAACAGACAACCCCATTTGGAAGGAAAGCATCCAAAATTTATAGTCGTATGTCTGCACTTGCCATAGCTTGCGTCCCCGCCCCAGGAAGTATATGAGCAGCCAAATAAATGAAAGGAACATTACTGAATACTTATCCAGCATAAATCATGACTGCCTTCCAGCAAGGATGTACACATTTAGGCAAGCATCACACATGACATTCCATTCCCCACCTGATTTTACTGACTACTGGATGATTCAATGCAGTCCAGTAGAAAGAGAAAAAGAACGGGAGCTTAGAAGACCTAGTTTAAACTCCTGGCTCTTCCACCTTCTAGCTGCATTATCTTAAACAAGTAATTCCATTTACCTGAGCTTCAATTTCCTTATCTCAACATACCTATTTTATAGGGTTGTTCTAAGTATCAAATAGGATAGTGTGTAAAGAAGGATCTTATAAATGATAGAGAAGTGCTGAGGTGTTAATATTCTCATTAGGCAAGCCAAGGAAATCAAGAAATGAGCTGAAATTTACAGTAGTGAATTCCCACCCATATAACAAGGCATAAAAATAGATTACTGCCCTTTTCTTAGCACATTCTTAAAGAGAACCAATACAGCTGAACTCAACTCTGTAACAGTTGGGTCTGGAGTGGGCTTTACTATGTTTGGGGCCAATTATGCACTTTACTCAACTAATAAGAACTGTGTAATTTGATAATGCTTTAAAAATAAATGCTCTCTGCATGCACCTATTTACCATAGAATTTCATCCTCCAAAACCATGAGTTTTCATATGGCTCTCTTTTTTGAGGGAAAACTGAAAGCCTAAAAGATCTTTCCACAATTTATTCATTCAACCTTCAAACATTTATAGACTGCCTACTATGTGCCAGGGGCATGAAGCCCAGAAGTAAAGAAGGCAACTTCTTCCCTCTTAGAGGTGTAACAGACAAGTGAACAGACAACACAAGAGGCAGCATGATACAAAAAAAGTATACACAAAGTTGGTATAGATAAGTAAAATTATATTGAAATAAGATTGTTTGGGGGGCCAGGTGAAAAAAGCGGGGGGAAAGTGTTATAAGCAGAAGAAAGAAAACATGCAGAGCCACTGAGGACTGAAAGGAAATAGTGAGAAGTTCTGTGTGATTGAAGCAAGCATGTTTGTACGTTTTAGGGGAGGGAGAAGTAATTGGCAATAAATGAAATGTTTTTATATGGAGGTGAAAGACACTATTATCTTCATTCATGATTTGAAGAGAACATGGAAGATTCTGCTCACCCAAATATCTATCCTCACATACTTGCTAATTCCAAAAATTCCATCTTTAGTAATTCATTTTTTGGCTCTCAAGTTTTTTCTCATCCTCAAGAGTCCTCTAATCAACAATCAAAAAAGATAAACTAATGTCATTTACAGCAACATGGATGGAGCTGGAAGTGATTATATTCAGCAAAATAAGTCAGAAGGAAAAAGAAAAATAACAGATGATTTCACTTATAGGAGGAATATAGGGGAACCAAATAAGGCATTAGGGAAAAATAATAACAATAAAAATAACAAAACAAAACAAAAAGAAACAGACAACTATAAATCAGAGATATTCTGCAGGGGAGGGGTACAGAGCGGGTTCAAAACAAGGGAGGGAAGAGCACAGGGGAGACTATGGTGAAGGTGCACAGGTAAACTGGTGGTGGAAAATGCGATGGGGACTACACCTGAGAAAAGAAAGAAAACATTGTAAAAAACGAAAAATGACATAAAATATACATAAATAAATTTTGAAAAAATGCAAGCACCTTTGGGAGAAGTGGATAGTTAGGTGAAGGCAAGGAGAATTTACAAGAAAGTACAAAGGAAAAATCTATAGATCTCATGTGACTGTATGTAGATTCTAAAGATGTCCTTCACTAGCATTCTCAGTTTTTCATAGAAGACAAGCTCTGGTGTAGAAATAAAGAGTCTGCTGTCATCAATAAAGAAAAGTGGTGATTCATGTGTTTTTGGTGCAACAGAGTTGTACAGGAACCTGTATTATGGGCTAATTACTGCACACAGGTTGCCTTGATCCATTCACATCCTCTCTTCATCTCCAAACACTTAGGACCAGTATTGTTTGTGATTTCTGAAGTTGCTGACTCGTAGCAGGTGTAGGCTGTGGTCACAGAGTGGAAGAGGAGGTGTCTAAGGCAAGACTCAAAGCTTTGAATGACCAGGTCTCATTAATCACTGTACTGTATCCTTGGTGTTAAGTAACATCAGATTTCTTACTTCAGGGACATATATTTATGTGGACAGTGAACAGACCAGATGGGGCCAGCCATTTGTATAATATTAATACTATACACCATGGATTGCCAACTGATTGTTAGAGTTGAGGTAATTAATAAAGTTTATAAAGGAAGCCAAAATACTAGTTTATAATACAGCTTTATATTATATGATATATGATCAGCTTTATATGATATAGATAAATATTTTGCTGTCAATTCTTGTACTTTTCATGGAGGAGATTATTTCTCACTGCTGAAGTGACCAGTGAGGTTATTATCAGTTTATGCCCTTCAAAGTTGGTTGAGAACTAGAAAATATTTCTGCTCACTGTCTATCTTAAAAAGGGGTATAGCTGGGCCTCCCTGGTGGCACAAGGGGTTAAGATTCAACCTATGAAGTTATCCGCAGCCACTGCAACATGAGTTTGATCCCTGGCCAGGGAGCTACCCACATGGCACAGCAGACCTCTCCTGACTCACCCTCTGCTCCCCTCAGCAGTGTATTTCAGTCAGTCTGCCTATTCTTTTCCCCAATCTGTCTCTGATGAATCCTCTCACCCCCCACACCTCCGGCCTGTACCCCAGTTCTTATATGCATCTAGCTTAAATTGTCCCTTATCCATCAATTCGCCCTGCATCTATGAATGTGAAGAGTGATGGAGAAAGGAGTTTAAGATTAGGGAGGAAGTCTGGGTGAGCAGTGGGCATAGACACTATGTATTCTTCAAGAGTCCCAAATAAGTAGTATATGCTAGAGAGTTATTGATCCAGAAGATATTCATGAAGTGCTTGGACAAGAAAACTAGCCCGTTTTATATCTGTATTACTTTCATATTTATGTATTTGTTCATTTAATTTATCTTTAGTCATGGATACAAATGATTCATTAGCTTGCAGTTGCTATACAAATAGGTAGAAATCAGTAGTAATCTGTAATCATGCCCTAAATATTAAGACAAAAGTAACATCAGAAAAAACCCAACAGGACTGTACATGTCACATATACATTTCTAAATTTCACCTTCCAGAGTTGTAGAATGCAGCTACTGAAAAATATACTGTTCCTCATTCTTAATTGATATTGATCAATTATACTATATACTACAACAGGCTGACTACACACTGACACTACAGAGTTGATCTCTTCTTTTCCAAAGGTCTCCCTGATAGATGGACATGTTAGACCTTAGTTTTGGGATATTTACACAAAACTGAGTCTTCACAGTTTTCACTGTGGTTGTTCGACATCTGATGTGTACCATGATTATGCCACACATTACAGAAAGACTTGAATTTGAGTAAGTCTCTATCTATATAAAGGAGAAGCAGAATGACCACTGCAAACAACATTCAAAACCAACCTCTTGATTTACAGTGGTTGTAAAAATATCAGAGCTATTGTAGCTAGTACCATTTTCTTTTTCTGATTCCTGAATTTTGTAACTTAAAACTGGAAATCACTACCTTATAAAGGAGCAACACGAGATATTAGGGAATTTTTACATAAATAAATCAAAATTAAATTAAGCATAAAGCAAAATATGGTTCTTTTGGAAGTATCTGCAAGATAAAAAAAAAAACTAGTAAATATTTCTAGTAAATAAACAGTTAGCTTACTCTTTTCTTCAATGTCATCAGCTGGAGACTGAGATTCCACAGCAGTGTCTGGTTCAGAAGCAAATCATCTTTGTAGTGAAGGCATTCTTCTTAAGCACATATTTCAAAGGGTTCCACACAAAGGAGTTCAAAGACAATGAGCACCATTTTTTTTCCTTTACCCATCCATGGACACTGATATTTGCTAAATTTAAAGATAAAGCTTCTACTTTACTCCTAGGGAAAAATTCTAAGTTCTAACTGCTTTCATACTTTTGCAAGCTTTTCTTCCAAATTCCCTCCATGAGGAAGGCCTTCACTTTCTACTTATCTTTGCATATTCAGATCTTTATTCTTCAAGGTCCAGCTTAAATGTCACCTTGGGGAAAAGTTGCAGTGGGTGTGTGAGTAGACAAGTTCAACCATGGGATTTTAAAGACAAGCTGTGCATCAAATCAGTGATTGAATTTTTAACATATAGAGTCCTGATCTTCATTCCAGACTGAACTAATCATGATTTTCAGATATAGGAACTGATATAATTAATTTTGATTATCTAGAATATTTTGAAACCTATTGACTGAGAACAGTGTTTTCAGTTTTGTGTAAATATCCCAAAACTAAGTTCTAACGTGTCCATCTATCAGGAAGATGTTTGGAAAAGAAGAGATCAAAGGTAACTCATTTGTTCAACCAAAAAAAAAAAATACATAGTCAGAATAAGAAAAGTGACACCATTTGTGTAAATGTGTGTATACTCTTTTCACTGCAACTTTTCAAAAAATAGATGTGATACTAAAATGTTATAAGGAAAGTAAATTTTAACTGAATATTATCTTGACTTAAACTACAAAATTAGAAATGCATTTCCGGGCCTCCCTGGTGGTGCAAGGGGTTAAGCACTGCACTATGAAGCAATCCGCAGTTTCTGCAGCATGAGTTCGAACCCTGGCTGGCCAGGGAACAACCCACATGGCGCAGCAGACCTCTCCTGCCTCGCCCGCTGCTCCCTTTAGCAGTGTACTCAGTCAGTCTGCCTATTCTGCTCCCCACTCTGTCTCTGATGAATCCTCTTACTTCCCCGCATCTCTGGCCTGTGCCCCAGCTCTTTATGCATAAATAAATAAATCTTAAAAAAAAAGAAATGCACTCCAATGTTAAGGGGAGCATCTTACAAACAAATGAGATCTAGACTTAATATAGCAAAAGGTCAGTAGTCTAAACCCCAAGGCAAACCAGGTACTAGATACTAGTACTTTCACATTCTTTTCAGTAGGTGAGAATACTAACCTTCACATTTACCTTTCCAGAAATCTTGTAAAATTGGACTGTGTCTTTAACAAATCATTTATATTACTTGTTTCTGCACAGGGTAGGAAGAGGAAAGCTTCACAGGGGCTGCAGTTTTCAAAACTTCTCACCCCAGTCACCATCACCAATCTAGGCTTAGTCTCTTCTCCATATATACTAACCTCTCTTGTGAGTGCCTGCTATCGACCGAAAAACAAAAATATCATTTAAGCTAATCTTATTTCCATTTTAAGTGAGAACAATGGAATTACTTGAGCAGAGTCTTTCATCCAGGTAAGTTGATTTGACACTGTTTAATCAGTGGTTCTTCAATCATTTATAGTATATACTTTTCAGACATATACATGATCAAATTCAGACCTGGAGTTTATAAATCAATAGGCCAGCGTGATATTGGTACAGTTTTAAAATTACATTAATGATTTTCACATACTCTAAATAAAGTAGAGAATTCCAGGCTTAGACTTATTCAATAGAGGAGTAGTATATGAACTCTTTCTTGTGATTCTTTTACTCAACAAATATTGACTGAACATACACTATTTACCAACCACTCTGATAGTTCTGGGAATGTATGCAGCAGTCAGGAAAATATCATGGTCTCTGCCCTCATAGAGTTGATGGTCTACAGGACAAGATGGACAATAAGCAACTGAACAAACTAATTCATAAAGGGAAATTGGAATAAGTGCTTCAAAAGAAACAGGGTGTTATGGCAGGGATTAATGAGAGAACCACCCTTAAACAAAGTGATTGGGGAATGCCCTCAAAAAAGGAAGTTTTAATGATGAAACCTAAAGTCGTAAGATCAACCATCAGCATAGTCAGACAAAGATATCTTTAGATTCTGCAAAAGGTATACTGAATATTCAGTTTACAGATTAGTAATATAAGCAACAAGCCTTTAGTCCTTGACCAGAAAAACAGTAAGACTTTAAAGACTATCTCATATATTTCAATATTATGTGGTAAAATGATTACCAAATTAGTACTTGTAACTGTTTTTAAACTATAGCTGATTAGTTTATAATACCAAAATACAAAGTTTTCTATATTTTTTTAAATATCATTTACCTACATACTGAATATTTTTGACAAAAGTTATTATTTCTTGAAAGCCGTTATTGTGTGCAGTATAGTCATTGTTATTATGTTATAAATCTTCCCTATAAATACAATAAAAGACAAATGAAAAATGTTGGTTACTGTTTCTGAAAAAAAATTTCTGTCAAGGGCTATAAGGCACTAAATTTCTCCTGGAGAAAACTTACTTCCTTGGAGATCATTAGGAAAAAGAGAGTCATCTGGGTAAGATGAATTAAGAACTCCTGTGGAGTTGGAGGAGCCGGTTCTGAAAATATGTGTGAGAACTTCTGTGTGGTGACAGGAGAAGGTCAAAAAAAAATAAAAATGGCTATGCCACCCACTATTAGTGTCAAGGTTATATCCCAACTAGAAGAAAGAAGAGCAAACTGACAATCTAAGGTAATATTTACAGAAGGAACTAACCTCCTAGGTGCTACCATTTTGTTTTGTAAGAACTGAACTAACAGCTGAAAATTACATGTTGGATGGCATCTGAAAGTAAACAAATGGATTTCCACTTTTAATGAGAGGAGGGTGGGAAAGAGACAGAGAAACACGAGCATGTAAGCAAAAGTGAGTGTGAGCTCTAACCAGATTAAATATGCTTTGCTTAATAGCTACACAGAAGTTGAAGCTCATAAATTTTCTTTCATGTACCTAAGAGGACAGATTTATGAGCTTTGTGTTGGGAATCTGTAACAGTATCTTCTACATTATACAAGGTCTGTTGAAATAACATTCCAAGGACTACATGCTGGACATTAAAGAAAGCAATGCCACACAATCATCTACCACACTTTCCACCTATGATTCTAGTCCTTCCTTGATCCAAAGTGTGTATTTTGATCACACAGCACTCTCATAGAGTAGTCTTCTTAGGTAATACAATTTGCAAACAAATTCTGTAGAACGTCTACCACCATTTAAAATGCCATCAGCATACATAATCTTCTGTAGGCCTTCCTAGATATTTCAATGCCCTTGTCCTTCTGAAAGCAAAGCTGTTCACCAGAACCACCTGCAGTATTAATATATTCAATGACAATGTTATAGACATATTAACAAATGGAAACAAAAAAATATTGACCAAGGTAAACCACTGAAAAGACTTTCAAAATAATAAGAAGGTAAAACAAACAGCCCCACTATATATGAAGTAATTGAGAGAAAAAAAAGCTTCATTATGAAATAAGATCTATGCTCTGGTACAGACTCACAAAAAAAAAAAATGCTGTGCAAATTTAGACAAGTCACTAAATGTTTCTGGTTCTCAATGTCTGGTCTGAAAAACGGAATTGATACTAACTGCATAACTGCTTCAGAGGAGGGAGGGAGGGAGAGAGGGAGGGACTTTAGTACTTTTAAAGACACAAAACTATCTTTAAGTGGAAGAGATTATTACAAGATATTTCTGCTGGACAATAGTCTGGTCAAAAAAAAAAAATCATATATCCAGGAGGAGAAATAATCAATAGCTACTAGCACTTAGATAAAGTACAAAATAAATTTTCAAAGTCCTTCTATTTTTCTAGCCCACTCAGTCTATAGATTCTCTGCTACCATCCCAGATTGAACTATGCCATTAATGTGCAATCGCCTTTTAAAAACCCACTTGTTCCTGCCCTCAAATACAAAAATAGTAGCTATCGTATGGGGCACTTATGTGCCACCCAACTTTACGTACATAATTTAATTTATCCTCATGACAATCTGAATGAGTAGGTTTTTACGTACATACATACCTCATTAATTTTTTTTTAAAGGAACAAAGTAATTTTCAAAAGGGCACACAGCTGAGAAATAGAAAAGCCAATACTTGAAACTCAGGTTTGTGAGATTTTAAAGGTTTTTCTTCTTAGATGGAGTTCCATGGATTCCCACTTTGGGTTGTTATTTTGTATTTTTTAAAAGATTTATTTATGCCTACAAGAACTGGGGTGTAGACCAGAGGTGCAGGGGGTGAGAGGATTCACCAGAGAGTGGGGAGCAGAACAGGCAGATCTATTGAAATACACTGCTGAGGGAAACATTGGGGAGACAGGAGAGGTCTGCTGCACCATGTGGGTTGCTCCCTGGCTGACCAGGGATTGAACTTGTGCTAAAGTGGCTGGCAATAGCTTAATAGTACTGCCTTCAACCCCCCTGCCACCAGGGAAGCCCCAGGTTATTTTATTTTTGAATCACCTATATAAATTGCTAAAACAAAAGGGAGAGGTTATTTTTCAATTCTATTGTTTCATACACAAGTATATAGTGCCCACATATAAAACAAATACACTTTTGGGTAAGTCGTGTTAGTACTTTAAAGCATCACAGAGCTTAAAATGAGAAATTCCTTAGCCAACTGACCCATCACACAGGCCATCATGAATATGATTTGAATAAAGCTTACTCACTTTTCTATCACAATTTCATGTGCCCTTCATCTGGGGAAAAAAAAAAAAAAAAACAGAAATAGGAAAGGTCCCAATCCCAGCCAAAGCTAAAGTAAAAAGCAAAACACAACAGCAAAAGTACAAACCTTTAAATGTAGATTCTCCTTGTCCCAGATAAAGGCCGGGTGTGCCGGGTGTGGGGTTTAAATGGTAAATTTCTGATACATTTTTGATAAATTTCTGCTCCTAAACTGCATTCTCAGCAGGGAAGCCAAGGTCATTAAGATTCTGCTGGCATTGCTAGCCAGCAAAGCAGCTAATGTAGCTAAAATATGGAACACTGGGTAGAACAACAAAATTCTTGCTAGAAATCATATAACTGTAAAGTATCATCCTTAAAAAGACAAACCTATGCAAATTTTATTTTAAAACCATATAACTCGTTACATAAAGAGACTTATAACCCAATGAAAAATGGGCAAGAGATCTGAAGACATTTCTTCAAAAAAGATATATAGTCGGTAAGTACAGCACATGGAAAGATGTTGAATATTATTAGCTATCAAGGAAATGGAAATCAAAAGCACAATGAGATACCACTTCACACCCATTAGAATAGCTAGAATAGCTATTCTAAAAAAAAAAAAAAAAACACTAAAAAGGACAATAGCCAAGTCTTATCTATGATGTGAATAAACTAAACTCTCATATGCTGCTGGTGGGAATTAAAATGGTGTACCTGCTTTGGAAAAATCTGAAAGTTCTTCAGAAGGCTAAACAAATTTCCAGGTATATACCTAAGTGAAATGAGAATGTATGTCCACACAGAAACTTGTACCTGGATGTTCATCAAAACAGTTATTTGTAACAGGAAAAATGTGGGAACAAACCAAATGCCCATTAATTAATTGATGAATGGATAAACAAATGTGGAACATTTCCTACAATGGAATAATTGTAAGTCATAGAAATGATACTTTCTACAATGTAAATAATCCTTAAAAACATGGTAAGTGAAATAAGCTATATGCAAATGACTACATATTGCATTACTCCATTTATATAAAATGCCCAGAATAGGCAAATATATAGAAATTATCTGGGGCTTGCTGGGGTAGAAAGAAACGGAAATGACTTTTTACGATGATGAAAATATTACAAAACTGATTTTGGTAACGTGTGCACAACTCTATGGAAATAAGAAAAAACAGTACTAAATTTGTGCACTTTAAACAGGTGAACATTATGGTATATTAATTTTTTATCAACAAAGCTATTCCAAAGTATATTGCCTCAAATTAAAATCTACCATCAAATTTTCCTAGAGAGAACACAAATAGGTAAGAAAATAAGGCTTATGCAGTCAAGTGTTAGAGAGAACTGCGGAAAGGACTCCAAAAATCAAACTCTTGAAAACCTCCACTGATGGGGGCCATTTTTCTGAAAACATGACCTCTGAGACTGAAACCAGAGTATCCAAAATTAGGTAAATATTGTGAGGAGGTTGCCCGCCAGCCTATCTATCTTTATGTGTTTTTCTTTTCAAAGGGAATTTTCATAAAGTGACGGAATTA
Organism: Talpa occidentalis; assembly: GCF_014898055.3. Taxonomy (NCBI): domain Eukaryota; kingdom Metazoa; phylum Chordata; class Mammalia; order Eulipotyphla; family Talpidae; genus Talpa; species Talpa occidentalis. Next base: position 49,226,200 of record NW_023601543.1, read on the forward strand.
ACAACTGTTTAAAACTGTAGTTCCTGAAGCACCAGCTCAGTATTTAATTTATGAACACAAATTCCTGTCCTGTTGCCTAGATAGTCATACAATATGCAGCTTATCCACAGGCACAGCAAAGTATGTGTATAAAGTGAAGAAAGTCGAGGCTGAATTTAATTAACAGTGAATTATATTTGTCAATTCTATGATGGAACAAAATATGGACATGGTTGTCTTCACTGCTCTTAGTACCAATAGTCAAAGGATAAAAGGAAAATTGGGGGATAAGAGGGCCTGAATTATAACCCTGCTCTAACTTGAGATTCCAAATTATCCATATTCCAGCTTCCCATGAAACTTCATGGTCTGCAGCTGTTACAACACAACCATTTCTCCTTGTGAAAAAAGAGCATTCTAATTCTCCCAGACTTCACATCCTGCTAACCAGATGATTAAAAAAAAAAAATCTTTCTTGTATAATACTCATAAATATTCACAGTTTTGTAGACATTTCAAATGTTTCTTCCATTCTCTTTTTTTTTTCAAGTTTTTTGACAAGGTGTGTTTTTCTTTGTCTCCTCATGTGAAACTTAAGCCGGTAAAGCTTTATTTGATAGACAAAATTATATTTACCAAAATAAAACAAACAACAATTTCTTTTGAAAACAAAAGCAAATCACCTAAACAGAATGGATAGTACCACAGCCCACACCAAAGAGACACTCTAAATATGAGGGGCAAAAGAGAGAAGACTGAATTTACTAGAAAGCTAAGATATTGGCAATTACTTTTCTGAGATGCTCATAGGAATCTTCATGTTATTTTCTATCTGACTTAAAGAGAGAGAGGGGATGGCGGCTCTTTCATACTTTTTCTCCATCTGTCATCAATCCTCCTCAATATCTCAGTGAAAGCACTTAAGGTTGAGTTTCTGAAAGTCCTTATTGCCCTTCTTTTAAGGGCAATAAGCATTTATTTTTTTCTTTAAACAAAAGCACTATTATTTGTAATGCTATTCCATTTTTGGTAAGTCATGGAGTATACAGTATAGCCACATATTATGTAACACCAAACAGATCCTAAAGGCACAGTGCAAACATTCTGACCTCAGTCATAGCTAAGATACCTACAATTATTTCTACATCCCCTGAACATTTTGCAATAGAAAACAGAACTCTTTGACCTCTACAATTGTTGGGGGAAAAAACAAACAAACACTTATCACTTTTAAGAAGTCAAGGATTTCTAAGGATTTTTGGGTCTCTTTCAAGGTTTCCTTTCAATGGAGGTATGGCTCAGTTTTTCATTCTCTCACTACTTCTCCTTTTAAAAAAAATTGCAAATACCTCCTCACTACCCCCACCCTGTTCCCATCCACTGTCCAGTAGGTTACTTTATGTAGCTTCAAAACTGTGTTAATTCTTGTTTCAATTCTCATACTCTCAGATCTGTCTACACTCAGATCCCTTAAGGACCTGTGAGTGCAATTAACAAATAAAATATGTGCTGTCCATATTTTTTTTACCATTACAAAAAATAAATATTTCCTTTACTTTTCCCAATGTCACCAGTGGGAAGTCATCTCCAAAGAAATAAAGAAAATCAGTTTTGTTATTTGATTTTATCAGTATGATTTCCTTTCTTTGCTTAATAGTGTTTGATGCCACCAGAAAATCAGAAATACAAGTTTTTAGTCTTTACCTCATTCTAAGAAGAAAAAAAATGTGCCTCTAACTTTCATTTGCACACTAAATATTAGGCATTATTTGGATATTGTGTTTTCTACATGTGATGATTTATGGTTATGTTAAAAAGAGAAATTATTTACTTACTTGTTTGAGACACACACTGAAATATTTATAGGTGAAATATATCTGGGATTGGTTTAAAATACTGTGGCAAAAAGAAAAAAGTGAGTGGGGACTAGATAAAACAAGAATTGCAAAATGTTGATTAACATCAAGTCTAGATGACGTATATGGGTTCTGCTATGTTCTAATTTTGTGTAATTCTGAAATGTTCAACAATCATTTTGAAAATAGAGAAAGAAGATGTGGTCCCCTATGTACAATACTGATGTGAAAGCTTCTTTTTAAAATAATTGTATTATATGCAAAAGCAAGTCAATATAAAGAAAACTGTTAAGTACAGAGCAGTATAGGTGCAGTGTCAAAAATTGTGAAGATGAAGTTCACTGAGAATGAACATTTATTTATTTATTTATACAAGCACTGGGTACAGTCAGAAGCGCGGGAGGGCGAGAGAATTCACCAGAGCCAGAGCGGGGAGCAGAGCAGGCAGAAGGACCGAAGTACACTGCTGAGGGGAGCAGCGGGCGGCAGGAGAGGTCTGCGCGCCATGTGGGACCCTCCTCCAGTGGCCGGGGAGCAGCCGGGATCGAACCGGCGCTGCAGAGGCTGCGGGGCAGCTTCGCAACCCAGCGCTCAACCGCTGCGCCACCGGGGAGGCCCAAGAGAATGACTGAAGCTTAGCAAACGCTGCCCTAGATCAACAGTTTAAGAGAATTATGAAACAAGAAATTATTACTGACAAGTACTATGGAAAATTTCTCAAATTGCTCCTAGATGACAATAACTTTAACTGGATCTTCAGTCATTAATTACAGCAATTATATTTTAAATGCTACTTCTAATTATCCATTCTAAAACACAATAAATTGAAGTGCCAGGTATAAAATCACCTATTTACAAATTCAAAACAGATATTTAATCTGGCAATAAGTAGCTATGAGACCCTGGGAAAGTATCTTTCCCACTCTGAATGTCAATGTCTCTCTATGTACAACGAGGGGGTGTTAATAACATCCTGCAATATACTAGGTCAAAGGGTGGTGAGGTGGGGCAGGAGCCTCAGTCCACATACCCAGTGGGTCAGCTGGCAGTTTTATGTTGTTAGTCACAAAGGAAATAAAGATAGTATCACAAATGAAGGCTTGGAACCAGATGATCCTGAGAAAATGTCACAGATTTAAATAATTGGTAGGGACTTTACAAGTCAGTTGATGCTGTCCTCTATATGACACCTCAGAAAACCAATCCATTTGTGCCAAATCCGTTGTCCTCAAATGGAGAAACATTACAATGCTATTGAAAAAATAATAATAAAAAGACTGTTGGCCCAGACTTGAGAGAGCTAGATAAATAAATACTGATCCAGGGAAGAATTGGTTGCTGCTCCATCTTACTCCACCTTTTTTACTCAAAGCCAAATTTTCTAAGGTTAAATGTTTCACAAGTGCTTTCATAAAGTGTCACTATTCCAGTTATCACTGTTTGCAAGTCCAAACTTGAGCACTGCTAATGACCCTCTCTAAAAGTGTAGACACTTCACTGGAGTGACCTTTCAGCCTTTGCTTTGCAGAATGATTAATCTCTGAGAGACCATGGTTGTTGAACAGACTTTCACATTATAATAAAACAAATATTTATAAGGAGATGATTTTGTGTGCTTAAGTAAAAATCACATTTTAATGGTAGAACCATAGTACAGTTAATTTATGTCACTGAATTACACTTTCTTCTGTAAAATATGCAATAAGATTCCTACCCACCTCGCAGGGCTATTGTGAAGATAAATATGTCAGAGCATTTTACACATACATCACTTTGTAATAAATAAGATAGGTTCATCCTGGAAAGTACTCAAGTACAATAGAAATAAATTAGAATAAACATTGTTAAAATGGTCATTTTACCCAAAACAGCAAACAGATTTAATGTAATACCTATCAGAATCCCAATAGCTTTGTTCAAGAAAATGGAGAAAAATTACTAAAATTTGTATGTAAAAACGAAAGGTCTCAGATAACAAAAGGAATTTTGAGGAGGGAAAATGAATGGAGGTGATATACTCACAGGCTTAAATTATACTACAAAGAAATAGTAATCAAAATGGTGTAGTATTGGAATAAAAACAGACACAGGGATCAATAGAACAGAATAGGGAGCTCAGAAACAAATTAATGCTTAAATGGACAAATAATCTATGACAAACAGAGAATATTTCTTCAACAAATGGTGTTGGGAAAACTGGATAGCCACATAAATAAGAGTGAAATTAGACTACTATCACAAAACACACAAAAAAAATTAACTAAAAACTGGACCAAAGGTTTGAATGTAAGACCAGAAATCATAAAGTTCATAAAATAAAACAGAATCAAAACATTGGCTTCAGGGATGACTTCAGTACCTCAACTATTGTGGCAAGGGAAACCAAAACAAAAATAAACAAATGGAACTACACTAGACTAAAATGCTTCTGCAAAGTGAAGGAAACTATCATTAAAAAAAATACCTTACAAAATGTGAGAACATTTTTGTACATATGACAAGGCACTGATATCCAAAATTTTCAAAGAACTCATACACATAAACAAAAAGAAAACAACCCAAACAAAAATGGGCAGAAGAGGTAAATAGACACTTCTCTCCAAATAAGACATAAACATGGCGAATAGGCATATGAAAAAACTCTCATCACTACTTATCATCAGGGAAATGCAAACCAAAACCATAATGAGATATCACCTCACAACTGTGAGGTGGGTACATATCAAAAAGTTCAGATTCAAGTGTTTGTTAGGATGTGGAGAAAAAGAAACCCTGATACACTGTTGATGGGAATGTAGACTGGTCTAGCCTCTATGGAAATAGTACGGAGGTTTCTCAAAACATTAAAATATAGATCTACCATCTGATTCAGCAATTCCATTCCTAGGTACCTACCCCAAGAATACAAAAACAAATTCAAAGGGATATGTGCACCCTTTATGTTCACTGCAGTACTATTTACAATAGGTAAGCAATGTAAACAACTTAAGGGTCCACCAACAGATGTGTCGATAAAGAAAGCGTAAATATATACACAATTTACTATCTCTTAGCTATAAAAGAAAGATGAAATACCTGGCATTTGCAATAACATAGATGGAAATGGAGGGGAATATACTAAGTGATATAGATCAGAATTTAAAAGACGAGTTCCAGCTGACTTCACTCATACACGGAACATAAAAGCAATGCAAAGTTGCTGACAAATCCAAACCAAAACAAACCCTAGAATTCTGACTATAGAACTGAAGCTAAGGGGAAAGGGAGCCCAATGGCCCAGGGTAAAGGATGGTGGCTGCTTTGATGGCAGGGGCAGTATTGTATCATACATTTGAGGAGGTGTGAACAGATTCCCTCAATCATGTATAGTGCTGTAAACCGATCTCATTTCAATGGGACTCCCTGGTGGTGCAAGGGGTTAAGACACAACCTGGGCCTCCCTGGTGGAGCAGCGGCAGAGCACTGGGTTGCAAAGCTGCCTGCAGCCTCTGCAGCACCACCGGTTCTATCCCCGGCCCCGGTCCCACATGGTGTGCAGACCTCTCCTGTGGCCCGCTGCTCCCCTCAGCAGTGTGCTCCTTCGTCAGTCTGCCTGTTCTGTTCCCTGCTCTGGCTCTGGTGAATTCTCTCACCCTCCCGCACTTCTGACTGTACCCAGCACTTGTATAAATAAATAAATAAATCTAAAAAAAAAAATGGAAACACCTTGTTAAAAAAAAAAAAAAAAAAGACACAACCTATGAAGCTGTCCGCAGCCACTGAAGCACGAGTTGGCTCCCCGGGCAAGGGAGCTACCCACATGGCGCAGCAGACCTCTCCTGTCTCGCCCTCTGTTCCCCTCAGCAGTGTATTTTATTCAGTCTGCCTGTTTTGCTCCCCACTCTGTCTCTGGTGAACCTCTCAACCCCCGTATGTCTGGTCTACCTGCACTTCTGGCCTGTACCCCAGTTCTTGATGCATAAATATTAAAAAAGTCATTTGATAGATTTTTCCTTTATTTAAAGATTTATTTATTTATGCATACAAGAACTGCGGAACAGGCCAGAAGTGGGGGTGGTGGTGAGAGGATTCACAAGAGACAGACTGGGGAACAGAACAGGTAGATTGACTGAAATACACTGCTGAGGGGAGCAGCAGGCAAGTCAGGAGACGTCTGCTGTGTCATGTGGGTAGCTCCCTGGCCAGGGATTGAACTTGTGCTGCAGTGGCTGCAGATAGCTTCATAGGTTTTGTCTTAACCCCCTGCACCACCAGGGAGGCCCTGATAGGCTTTTCATTACCTTTGTTCATCAAGACTCAAGGCTTTCTTATTGTAATGATCCTGAAATAGAGCTTCTATTAATCTAGTAAACAGAAAAAATAAATTTGGATTTATGTTTCAAAGAAAAGCACACACTCCTTTTTATTTTACATATTGGAATTTTAAAATGTAATGTTCTGGCAAAAAAATGGGCTAACAACTGGGACCTCCATTCTTTTATAAGATGTAAGAAGTATCTTTATGGTAATATTCATTGTAATGAGATTTTATTTAATATTCTGGCTTGAATTTTTCCTTTACAATTTTTTAATTAAGACAGTACCAGGACCTCCCTGGTGGTGCAAGGGATTAAGCATCAGCACTATGGAGCAATCCATAGCTACTGCAGCACAAGTTTGAACTCTGGCCATGATGGTGACCCATATGGCACAGCAGACCTCTCCTGTCTTACCCACTGCTCCCCTCAGCAGTATATTTCAGTCAATCTGCCTGTTCTGCTCCTGACTCTGTCTCTGGTTAATCCTCTCAACCCCTGTATCTCTGGTCTACACTCCAGCTCTTGTATGCATAAATAAATTAATCATTAAAATAAATGCAGTCCCTATATAACTGATGTGGTAACAGCTTCCACTGAAAATCCGTTGATCAATGACATTGGACAATACTTTCCCAAACAAAATACAATGGCTTGGGTTGTTACAAAATATCTCAAAATATTGTTTTAATTTATTAATTTTGTTATATGAAAAATCCATCCCCTGAACTTATTCTTCTTATTTTTTCTATAAAAATGCAGCAAGCTATAATACGCAATTGTTTGGAAAATACAGAGACAGCTTATACTATGCTTACTATATAAATGAGGAAACTGAAGTTTGAATTATCAATGCTAGCTAGAATATGGAACTCACACACAAAACTCTAACTTCCGGATGGATTCCAGTACCACAGATTCATCTATATTCAAGTTAAAGTAACAAAATATATAAAAAAAAACAGAATTATAAAATATTTTACCCCCGGTTTTATTATTTGCATCATTTTACACTTAGTGATTCAAACTAGAAGATTCTGCTATTAAAAATAAGATACAAATTTTAATCATCATGTCAGTTGTATGTGAACAATATATGTGGCATGTTTGACAATTTTTATTTTTTTAAAAAAATATATATTCTATAACCTTATAGGAGGATTAAATTAAAATGCTCAACTAAAACACTTTATTGATTCCACAGAGATATTCCTTTAGCAAACTGTAAAATTGATTTCCTATACCTAGATAAATATTTCCGCTGAGTTTAGCAATCTATTAGTGACCATTTTCTTCTCAGAGTCTATCATTACTGAGAAGGAACAGCACTCTTTGGGATTCTGCATAGACACTAGACAACTGAACAAAAGGTGTTATCAGAAAAATCATGGCTGTCCTCACAAAGTACTACAATACCCTGGGAAGAGTACAGAACTGACATAAAGGACACCTTTCTATATTAGTGACTTAAACTGGACCACAGGTACAGTGACATTTAACAATAAACCAATATAGATAGGCTTCTTGTGAGAACAATGGAAACATGCACAGGCATACATCCAACAAGACAGAAATAGATAGCAGAAGATATACAGGAATAACTACATGGTCACAAAGAAGCGCAGAAGAAAAGACTTGAGAAGCAGAAAGATACATGGACAGGTACACATACAGTAAGACATACCTACAGAGACAACCAACCAATAAAAATGATTTACAAGCATAGATAATTCTCCTTCCTGAAGGTGATGCACATAATTAAAAGGTAGACATATGCATAAAAATGATGAAGAGGTCAATTCCAGTGAATATCTACAGAGGAATAAATAAGTCAAAAAATTTAAGAATCCCAGAGTAAAACAGGGATACATGGTCAAAGAAACATAAACTAAGATAAGTGGATAGATGTGTTAGTATGTATGCACAAAGACACACATGCAGATACATATACCTTGGGCAAATAAAAAGATACATAGAGAAGAAGATACACAAAGAAGGGTGAACACACACACAAAAATAGTCTACTCCAAATAGGTTTGCATAGTCACACAAGTAAATAGGCAAGCAGACACAGAAATCCACATATTGATAGAAATAATTATATACACAGATACATGAGTATATGTGTTATATACACAGATAACATGTGTATATAATGGCACATGGGTTTGGAGAGAGAACTTGCCATAAAGACAGAAACTTGCCCAATCCAGGGGGGAAATTACAAGAAGATAGAGACACAAGGACAGAAGTATGGATAAAAAGAGACAGAGACACAGTGACCCAATAAGAATCACAAATATTTAGAGACATAGGAACAAAAAGAAACATGGTCCCACTAACAAGACCCACAGAGATTCTAGGTCTCTGTGTCACAAATGTTTAGAAATGGATTCACATAACAGGCATACATAGTTTGGCACACAGTTACATACAAGCATCAAGCTGGGATAACAAAGCAAAAAAGCACATCTGTCCTATTCATAAAGACTAAAAACTGGAGGATACCAATTATGTTGATTATTGTTATTAGGAGTCCTGCAGGCAAGCCAATAAACATGATAAAAACAGCCCTGGTTTACAGAATTAAGTGCTCTTTTCATGTTAATAATGAATTGCTCAAGTCCCCCAGCACAATTCTTTACCAACATTGTAGTATTCCCCAAACCATTGAAGTCTAAAATGGATGGATTAATAAACAAACTGATTAACACACTTAATAATGCTGTAGCTATATCCTATAGGTCACAGTCCAAACCTTACAACAATCACGGCTGAGTTGTAAGTTTCCAACCAAAGCATCTCCCACCTGTGAAATCACAGTATCATGAATAAAAGTAATAAGAAATGTCAGGAGTACTCTGCATTCATTTTCCTGGTGCTTCAGCACCTTGGGCACAGGTTTTTGCATGGCCAGGAAGATGAAAGATGGTATCTAAAGAATCCTTCTCTGCTCTCAGCACCTAGAGTAGAAGAGTGCAACTAGGGAAATCAGAGCAGCTGTACCCTACTGCTATGCACAGTGTGGGTGAGAGTGGGAGGAGGCAGAAAAACAAATAAACCTTCCCTATGCTAATATTTGTTTTGCTAATTAGAATCCACAACTGTGATTTTAGGGAGAATACTGTCATGAAACTAATAAATGTGATAATCACACTAACTCCATCTGCTAGATCACTGAAAAAAAAAAAAAAAAAACAAAGGGGGCAGGAGGGTATGTATTCCCACTTTAGCCTGAGCTAGGACCTCAGATCCCATTGTTCCCATACACAGTTATCCCAATATGTATAGCAGAAAAGGTCAAATTCATTGAAATCACAGGACATCTGAGATAAAATGGGTCTTAAAAAGCATCTAGCATTGACCTAGAGTAGAAGCCCTGGATTTCCAATTTGACTGTACCATGACACGCTTTGTAAGCTCGGTCTAATCCCTTCCCTGTTTGTGTTCAGCTGCCCAATTCATACAAAATGGTCCCCTTTTGTATTGCCAGGGTCCCCTCTAAATTGTGACCATCTCTGATTGTTTGGTATAAATCTTGCCTCCTTTCATCTTAATGTTTTGAATTCATGTCAGAGGAGAATCATAATTTGTCCTTGGAAATAGCAATGAGAATGTTGTTTTTCACCAAGTCAACAAATGAGTGTTAGAGTATTCCCCCTTATCCACAGTTTCACTTACTGAAATCGAAATAATACATACAATAGGATATTTTAAGAGCGATACCACATTGATTTAACTTTTATTACAGTATATTATTATAGCTGTTCTATTTTATTATTGTTGTTAATCTCTTACTGTGCCTAATTTATAAATTGGACTTTCTCATAGGTATATATGTGTAGGAAAACACACACACACACACACACACACACACACATGGTTTGGCACTATTTGAGGTTTCAGTCATCACTAGGATATTAGAATACAGCCTCCACAGATTGGCGGTGGGAAGGGGGGAGGATGTCTAGTCTATATAAAAAGCAAAAAAGCCCAGATACAGGCATATTAATAAGCCTTGAAAAGAGACTCAACTGTTTAGTCTGAAAAAATAAAAGGGGTTTTGGGAGATGGAAAACAGGGGGCATGGAAGTTCTGCCCTTCCTGCCATCTGCTGACCACTAAACGTGTGACCCTCTTTTCATACTTGCTTAATCCATAAATAATCCAGTGCCCTCAGTCCATAGTTACTACAATTGTAATGCAGTTGGTACAGGGGCAAAGACCCACCTCCTTTAAGCCATACATGTTCAGGCTTTTAGGAAAAATAGGACAAGGTTTCATTACTGAAGCATAGAATTTACTTTGTGATGATAACAAAGCAACACTTTAAATCTATAAGCCCTTTCTGAGTTTACAAAAACACTTTTAGACTTATCCTTTCATCAATAAAATTAGAATTTACGTTCCAATTTACAGATAATGAAATTCCGACTCAGAACTGTTAAACTTGTCCAACGTTACACAGATACTAACCAACAAAATCTGGAAATAAACTCTGGTATTTTAAGCATACATTCATTGTTCTTTCATGTACCCTAGTCTTCTTTATTCATGCTCTCCTGGTAGTCATTCAACTTCTCCTCCCACATTGATCCAGTAAAAGGGAAAGAAAACCCTGGATGAACTCGGGGCTAAAAAGAACACACATCTAGTTCCTACCTCTATGTCTGCACAGAAAACAGGGATACAGTGGCATTGGCAGAGGGACTTGACAGATGGGCTCTTGAAAACAAAAAAAAAAAGGAAGGAAAACTTTTCCCATTATCCTCATGGAACATTGTGGGTAAGTTTTGAAGCAAAGGAAGTAAAAATAAATGAGAATATGTCCAGGATATGCACTTCCAAAACTCATTTTTCCTGAATTGGCTGTGACTTTGATTTTCCATTTTACAGTTAACCAAGGCACTTAAGAGTCTGGATTAAAGCTCTGGGTCACAGTACCCATGAAAGTTGTAGAATCTTTTTTGAGGATTACTTAAGAACATGATAGAGAAGAATAGGCAAAAGGTTCTGGCTAATGGAGGGTATATTTACTGGCTTCCATTAAAAAACTGTAATTATCATAATCAGTTTTTTTCCAGGCTAGGAAAGGGCCTTAAGTGTTAGGTTTTCAAAAGCAAGGAAATAACAACACTCCAGTTCTGTTGACCCTTTACTTGGGAAAAAATCTAAGCGCTGCTCTTATACAACAATTCTTATCATTCCAGTGTTCTATATAACACATACACATATGCTTGGAATTCACCAGGACAAGATAAGTCTTTCTATTTAGCAATCCACCAGCTCCCATCTCACACACACACACACACACACACACACCCCAAACACACTCATACACACACACACACACACAATTTTGTTTCTGTTCTCTTCTTAGGAAGACAGGGCTAGGTTAAAAGGCAGTTACTCATAAGGTTTCATATCCATGTTCCAAAATAAAGGCATCCCCATTTTTGAGAGGGTCATACTGTCCATAAGAGATTGACTTGAGATTTTGATAATGGCATTTCCTAAGCAACTACTCTTAATTTTACTATTGAGATGCCAGTCCCCAGTCTATAAGATCTTTTGACACTTGAATGTTGTCTTCTTTCTCTTTGTACCACAGGGTCTGGTGCAACGTTAGCAATCAGGAAATGTATCACTGAACAAAAGAATGAATTGGGGAATTAATTAATGCAGTTTATCATATAACCAGATTTATATTGCTGAAAATTAAACTAATTATCTACAAAGGATGGAGCAAATATTTAAATCAAAGTTGGAAATAATGTCTCCAAATCAAATACATATTCATTAATTTATTCAATAGTAATTCTGTGCAGTGAGCTTGAAAAAAGTAGACCTCTAATAAGAAATTCATGGTCCAAACCCTGGCTCTACCACTTACTATTTCGATTATCATGGAAAAACACGTCATTGCCCCCAGCCTCAGTTTCTCCACTTGTAAAATGAAAGTGTTGATCCATGTTGTGCCTATCTCCAAGTTGGTTTTGAGAAGAAAAAGAGATAACGTGCTTGAAAGTACTTGGTGAACTTTCAAGCACTTTATACTTTTCAGGATTTGTAATCATTTGGTCGCAAATATGTACCGTGGTCCCATTCCCATTTTGCAATCCTGCAGCATTTCTTTTATCAACCGGCTATAACAAGTCAGCCACTATATCTTTTAAAAACCATTTAAAAACTGAGTGCAAAAGGGGAAGGAGGCAGAAGACTCCTGCCAGCTTCAAGCAACTTTTGGACTACCCGATTTTTTCTAGTTCCATGTGTATGGCTGCCTAAACAAGCCACCGTTGTCACTGGTAAAATAGCCTAATGCCAAACTTTTAAAGTCATCTAAGAAGCAAACTTTGTGGAAACAATCTAGCTCCTCTGCCCAGTGATGGTTTCGGCAAAGTGAGGGACTATGAAGAAGATTTTGATGGAAGGGAGATGATTTGGTAGAAGTGGAATAAGAGGTGTTGCCTGTCATGAGAGACAGACTGAGGAACTAGAGATGGCAAAAGTAGATGAAGTAGGAATGGAGGCAACAGAGAAACAAAGCAGAGAACAGTTGCATAAAAAAAAAAAAAAGAAAAAGAAAAAGAAAAGGTCTTGAGAACAGTGTAGAACAGGGCTCTGAAGACCAGGTCCAAGGAAAACCTCAGGGCTTTGTCAAAACCAGCGGGATAATTAGCTCTAAAGAAGTCCCAATCAATACCTACAATGAACACTTACCAACTGCTAACTGCCTCATTGATAAATTCAGAAACACTGAGTAACAACATAGTAAGAAATACATCTCAATTTCTAGTAACTGGCATGTCCCATGGTAACACTTACTACACAAGAGGGGAAAAGTGAAAAGGAAAAAGAGAAATGAACACATCAAACTGACACTTTCATGCAACTGTCAGCTACCAAAAGCAGTTCATTACAATTGCAGACAGCTGACCCATTGGTAAAAGTTATCGCTCCCTCTCACCCTTACTCTTTTATAAACAGAGAAGACACACAAAAGTGATAAAGAGTAAAATGTCTTAATACATGTCCTCTAATGTGAGAGCTATAAGTGGATTACCTTGTCAGTCCCTATGGGAGGAAGTCAAATAGATTTTACCACACAATTTACTCCCCCATAGACTGGATGATAGTCCTTTCCTCTTGCAATCTGCCAGCTTGCTCTTAAATGACTCAGCAGATCTTTAAATATACCCAGGCAAGAAACTGCCATAAGATACAGTAAAAAAAAAAAAAAAAAGTTTTAATTTGTTAGGGATATTGAGAGGAAGTCAGAGAGGTCCTTTGTTAACATGAGGTTCCCAAGCAAATTCAGCAGTGCTGTGAAGTTATCTTTCTATGTTAAAGAAACCTGTTTTTGTTCTGCTGTCTGCCATTTATCAGCTGTGTGGAGCACAAGGCTGGGAAGGAGGATGGCTCCAGGCCATGGAAGGAGTCAAGGAAGATCCTATCTAGTAATTCTGTGGAGGGGGGGAGGTGCTAATGTGTGCAGTGGAGTGACTAGTTTAAATGCAGGAGCCCCAATTCACCAAAGTAAGTGTTTGTGCTGGGTCATTCTACTCCTTGTTTAAGTCCATGGCCTCTGATTGAAAGGAGAGTTCTTCTCATTCTCCCTCTTTTCTCAGACCAACTCAGTGTTACACTTTGAAACATATATCAACTACTAAAAGATTTCAGCTGGACAGAGGGAAGTAATTTAATAACCCCCATTACCAAAGCAAATGAGCTCCCTGTTATCTGTAATGACCTCATGCTTACATTCCAGCTAAAGCATCTTGGAGACTTGGAAATTTGTGGAGGGGAAGGCAGGCAACAGTGGCCAGGAAAGAGCCCGTGTACTTTAGTCAGAGTCTAGATTCCCGACTTGTCTGATCTAACGGTAACAACAATAAGTAGTTTATCAAACTTCTTTTTTGGGAGCTAGGCATTGGTCCAAATGTTTTACATTCCTTATCTAACATAACCTCATAGAATTCAATGAAAGAAATATCAGTATCTTCATTTTAGAAATGAGGAAACTGAAACTAGGAAAGATTAACTGACCCAGAACAAGCAGTTAGTTAATTATCAGAACCAGTTCTTAAACCAAAGTCTCTAAGATCCCAAAGCTTATGACGAAACCTCAACATTATACTTTAGCCCTGATCACAACTTCTTTCCCAAGAGCTATAAGTCACTCTACAGTTGTTAATAATCTCTAACTCTGCGAGGTATGCCTGAGTCATCCAGATGGGCATTTGCGGGGTGTTGGGGGCTCTTTCATAGGATTTTGTATTGTTAAGAAGCACTGTGGAAATCATCTGCTGTGACTCCAAAGCTCTACTATATATGTGGTTCCCAACAATGATTTCAATGAAGGTGAATTTACTACTTATGTGACAGTGTAGTGGACAGAAAGGGATGAATAAGAAGGGAACTAATATTTTAGCATCCATAAAGTTGCTTTATTTAGTCTTCCAAAAAAAAAAAAAAAAAAACTGTGATGACAGCATTCTGTTGATGAAGTAAGGTTGAGATTCAGAGAAGTTAAGTTCCTCACCCAAAGGCCATACAGCTGGTAAATGGTTGATGCTAGAACTGCAAGACAGGTCCAATCTGATCCAATATGATTGCACAATATCTTGTACTTTTCTTTAGTCCTTCCTATATAAGGATCAAAAAGCCTTTGGCGTACAGAAGGCCAAGGCTAAGATGTGCCTAGGTCCCTGATCTGACAGAGCTGGCAAATTCAGATGCCTGAAAGAGTGAACTAAATAACTTAAGTGAGTAAAGCAGGGCATTGGTGTCTGGTCAACCCACCTAGAAAGTACATGCGCCATATGTTATTCCTCTTCCTCACTTCTAGCTGATCATTGCCATGCAAGAATATACCCCCCGCCCAGTAACACATATTCTTCATTACCAAAATTGAAAATCTGAAATTTTCTGTCAAATGTTAGCAACTACTTTTACATGAGGGATGGGGGTGGGGGCACAAATAAAATAAAGGAAAGCATCTAATTCCTTTATTCCCTTATGGACTGTTCAATATATTGGGGCCATATTTATGGCCACTACTTCTTACTTCTCTTCCAAACCCAACTCAACATCTCAGTTTCTCCACACTTTGCAAATGGAAATGTTCCTTGAATACTAAGTTTGAACACCACATTGTAAATATGGTCTGACCAGAATTAAACACAGCAAGGCTATCACTTCCTTTATTCTGAATTTTATATTTTCAGTAATGGAACTCATGATCCATAAGTTGATTTTATCAGTTACTTAATACTATTGACTCAGAATCACTTAATTCAGAGACACTTATGGAAAACCCACTATCTGCCAAGTTAAAAGTCATATGTTTTCTGATCTTACAAAAGGTATCTATAAAATAAACATTGTCAGAAAAAAAGCAAAGATTTTGAAAGATATCGATATGAGTCATGAACACAAACAATTACAATTTAAGGAACTAAGTACCATATTAACTAAAAAGGGGAGAAAGGATGAATGTAGATGTTATTAAGCACTGAGAATTGACTTGTATCTAATATCCATCATGTCATCTAATCCTCTCCTTTACCCCAAAAATCTTAAGAGCTAGATATTTCTAGTTATGATTTACAAAAGAGGAAACTGACGCTTACATTCTTCAAACCATATCATGTCAAGAGATCATTTCAGAATGTGTTAGAATATGAGACATTTCAACTTGCAGGTCACTATATTTGAGACAAGCTGAGAAGAATAGAGAGTATTAAAATTAGGATAGCCTTCAAGGCCAAAGGAATAGGAAGAAAAAAAACAAATTCAAAGAACAAAAGGTTAAGGGTGTTTTAAGTTGCCAGTGACTAGATTCACTTGGCTGGAGATAAGATTCTTGTGAGGGGATTACAGAAATTGAGGTTGAAAAATAAGCCAAACCATGAAGCACATCTAACACCAATCTTAAAGAATGTGAACTTTAACCTATTAACAAATGGGAGAAGCGGCTATTTCAAACATGCTTTACACAACTGTTCAGCAAGGTTTGCTCTGTACTAAGCATTGAGAATAGAGGCATAAATTAGGAAAAAAATCAATTCTCAAGGAGAACATAGAGTAATAGATGTTTAAGGTGGGATATTAATACTGTCGCTAAATTTTGGAAAGGGTAATATAGTGGGGTGAATGCAATATGAATCACAGAACAGTAGAAAGGACTAGAGAACACCCATGAGACCACTACACTAATCCAGGCAAGCAGCAAAAAGGATCTGAATTTGGGTAGAGAGAATGAACAAAAAGGCTTTGAGAGACAACACAATCTTTCATTATGATAATGCCCAAAACATCCAATGTTGCTTTCCTGGACACTGTGAGGTGATCTCTGATAGGCGCTCTGAATCTAGAAGACTAGAGATGTTCTCAGAAAAGAATATTCAATTTCAAATCTAACTTGGTATTTTGAGTCAATCCAGTACCTCAGCTAGGTTCAGCAAGTGTCCAAAGAAAGTGGCAAGTGTGGCCATATTTATCCCCAACTCTTGGTTTATGCAACCTCTTCATCTAATTAGAGGTTGAAAAATACCCCAGAGAGGTGACCCTATATGATGACTTGGAAAGATGGTTTCATTTATTCACTACTAATTTTCAAAAGATAAGCCTGAGTTATTACTTACATGGGTGACAAAATTTCATTTTCTTTAAAAAATTATTAAAGAACATATTTTCATAGTAGCCTGCTTCCATTTAGAGAGTAACAAGAAAAGATATCTGACATCCCCATTCAGTGTCCCTTCGGACACTGAACAACTCCTTTGGGCATAGAAAGACAGGGGCAGCATCTTATCATACTGTGAAGTTCCTCTTCTTATTGAGGGTAATTCTCATACATTGACATTGTTGTTCCTTTGTCTGATATCCGGAAGGAAATTGATTCTAACAATTTTCTCTATTCCTTGTCTTGCTGTTGAAGAAAGCTAATTAAAAAAAAAAAAAAAAACAGTGGGGCCTCCCTGGTGGCGCAGGAGGTTGAGCGCTGCACTGTGAAGCTGTCTGCAGCCTCTGTAGTGTTGGTTCCATTCCCGCTGGCCAGCAAGAATCCCACATGGTGGGGCAGACCTCTCGTGTCTCGCCCGCTGCTCCCCTCAGCAGTGTGTTTTGTCAGTCTGCCTGTTCTGTTCTCCGCTCTCCGCTCTGTCTCTGGTGAATCCTCTCACCCTCCCACGCATCTGGCCTGTACCCTAGCACTTGTATAAATAACAAAATCAATCTTAAAAAAAAAAAAAACTGAGGCACAGAGGCTGATACAGAAGGAGGAAAAGAGGGAGACATATCAGTGTAAGAAGGACACTAAAGTGACAGAATGCTGAAAGGTATTGGGAGTGGAATCTCAAGTTCAAATTCTGGTTCTGCTAAATTGTTCACCATGTGACCTTGGGTAAATATCTTACCTTCTAAGAACCCTTAAAAGATTATGGGGGGGCCTCCCTGGTGGTGCAAGGGGTTAAGCACAGCACTATGAAGCTATTCACAGCCTCCGCAGCACGAGTTCGATCTCCGGTAGGCTGGGGAGCTACACATATGGCACAGCAGACCTCTCCTGCCTTGCCCACTGCTTCCCTCGGCAGTGTATTTCAGTCAGTCTGCCTGTTCTGTTCCCCACTATGTCTCTGGTGAGTCCTCTCACCCCCTGCACCTCTAGCCTGTACCTCAGTTCTTGTATGCATAAATAAATAAATCTTAAAAAAAAGATAATGGTGTATGTGTGTATAATATACATATAATACATATACTAATATATAATAAGATTTATTTTCATTTATTTATGCATACAAAAATTGGGGTGCACTCTCTCTGGTGGATCTTCTCGGCCCCACAACTCTAACCTATACCCCACTTCTTAAAAACATTAAAAAATTGGGGTGTAGGCCAGAGGTGCAGGGAATGAGAGGATTCACCAGAGACAGATGGGGGAGCAGAACACAGCAATCTACTGAAATACACTGCCGAGGGAAGCAGCAGGGAAGACAGGAGAGGTCTGCTGCGCCATTTGGGTTAACTCCCTGGCCAGGGATCGAACACATGCTACAGTGTCCGACGATAGTTTGATAGAGCTGAGACTTTAATTCCTGAGCCACCAAGAAGGCCCAAGGTGATAGCATATTTTAAAGATAAACGGTGCTCAATGTTTAAAGCTCAGGCACAATATTTTTGTATGTATGTTGTAACATAAGTAGCATTCTTTGTTGTTGTTGTAGTATTTTATTTATTTTTAATTTTATATATTTTTACATCATTCTTCATTTTTGTACAATATATGCTTTCTCCTCTCAGTGAATTCCCACCACTAATTCACCCATGCACTATCACCATAGACCTTTGTGCTCTTCCTATCCCTGTTTTGATCTTACTCCCTCCTTCTCCCTTCCAGAATATCCCTGATTCATAGTCGTCTGTTGATTTTGATTTTTATTATTACTTTTTTTCTTCCTGATCCCTTATTTGATTCCTCTACATTCCTCCTGTAAGTGAAACCATCTGATATTTTTCTTTTTCATTCTAGCTTATTTCACTGAGCTTCCAGCTCCATCCATGTTGCTGCAAATGACATGAGATTATTTTTATGAAGCTGAGTAATATTTCATTGTGTGTGTGTACATGGTGTGTGTGTGTATATGTATATATATATATATATATATATATATATATATATATATATATATATGGTGTATGTGTGTGTGTGTGTGTGTGTGTGTGTACATCTTTTGATCCAGTCATCTATTTTTGGGAATTTGGGTTGTGAAACACATCCCCTGCTCATGTACTGGAAGAATAACATTATCAAAATGGCCATCCTCCCAAAGGCAATTTAAAGACTCAATGCTATTCCAATAAAATTTTCAATGACATTCTTCAAAGAAATAGAACAAATATTGATGAAATTCATATGCAGCCACAAAGAACCACGAATAGCCAAAACTCTCCTGGCTAAAAATAAGGTGAATAGAGGTATCACACTCCCAGACTTCAAACTATACTACAAAGCCTAATAATTAAAACTATATGGCACTGGAACAAAAACAGATACACAAACCAAAGGAATAGAATAGAAAACCCAAAAATAAACCCACAGATTTATGGACAACTAATCTTTGACAAAGAAGCAATGATTATGCTTTGGAACAAAGAGAGTTTGTTCAATAAATGGTGCTGGGAAAACTGGGCTGCCACATGCAAAAAAAAAAAAAATGAAGCTTGACTACTACCTCACACCATGTACAAAAACCAGCTCAAAATGGACTAAAGAATTAGACATAAGAATTGAAACCATAAAATATATAGAAGAAAACATAAGCAAAACACTACATGACATACATCTCCGTAACATCTTTAACAACACATCAGCTAAAGCAAATAAAGTGAAGGAAAAGATAAACAGCAGGGACTACATCAAATTAAAGAATTTCTGTACAGCAAAAGAGACAGTAACCAAAACAAAGAAAAATCCCATTGATTGGGAGAAAATTTTTGCACACAATACTAATGATATGGGACTGATCACAAAGATCTACAAAGAGCTGAGGAGACTCAACAAAAACAAACAATCCAGTCAAAAATGGGGCAAATATTGTTTAAAAATGAACAATGATGTAAAAAAAATTAAAAATTCAAAAAAAAAATGGGGCAGAAGATCTAAAAAGATACTTCTCCAAAGAGGAAATGCAGATGGCCAACAGACTTATGGAAAAATGTTCAACATCACTTATAATCAAGGAAATGCAAATCAAAACCATAATGAGGTATCACCTTATACCAATGTTAATGACACATACTTAAAAAAACTAGCAACAGGCATCCCTGATGGCACAAGGGTTTAGGATGCAGCACTATGAAGCTATCCGCAGCCATAGCAGCACAAGTTCAGTCCATTCCTCGACAGGGAGGTGACCCACATGGCACAGCAGACCTCTCCTGCTTGTCCGCTGCTCCCCTCAACAGTGTGTTTCAGTACATCTGTCTGTTCTGCTCCCCACTCTGTCTCTGGTGAATCCTCTCACCCATTGCATCTATGACCTGCACCCAAGGTCTTGTATGCATAAATAAATAAATCCTTAAAAAAAAAAAAAAAACTAGCAACAGGCCTCTCTGGTGGCACAGCGGTTGAGCGCTGGGCTGCAAAGCTGCCCACAGCCTCTGTAGCACTGATCCCCGGCTGCCAGCGAGGGTCCCACATGGTGCACAGACCTCTCCTGCTGTGCCTGCTGCTCCCCTCAGCAGTGTACTTTGTGAGTCTGCCTGTTCTGCTCCCCGTTCTAGCTCTGGTGAATTCTATCACCCTCCCATGCTTCTGACTGTACCAAGTGCTTATATAAATAAATAATCTAAAACAAAACAACAACAACAACAAAAAAAAAAAAAACTAGCCACAACAAGTGTTGGCAAGGATGTGGAGAAAAAGGAACTCTCATACACTGCTGGTGGGAATGCAAACTGGTCCAAACACTATGGATGGAGTTTCCATATGAGAAGCATTCTTTTCCCTTATATGAAGTGGAAAAAATATAAGTTGTGGAAATGGACTGCCTGGATTCTAATATAGGTTATTCAATATACCTGTTCTATAACTATGGAAATGCTTGTTTTTTTTTTTTTTTTTTTTTTGTGTGTATGTGTGTGTTTTCTTTAAAGATTTATTTATTTATGAACACAGGAGCTGGGGTACAGGTCAGAGGTATGGGCGGGTGAGAGGATTCACCAGAGACAGAGTAGGGAGCAGAATAGGCAGACTGACTGAAGTACACTGCTGAGGGGAGCAGCGAGTGAGTCAGGAGAGGTCTGCTGCACCATGTGGGTAGCTCCCTGGCCAGGGATTGAACTTGTTCTGCAGTGGATGTGGCTAACTTCATAGATTGTCTTAAGCCCTTGTGCCACCAGGGAGGCCCAAAATTGCTTAATTGTTCTGTGATGGCTTCCTTGCCAGTAACATGGGAATGCTAATAGTACCTACTTCAGGGAAATTATTTCAGAATTAAATGAATTAACACATGTAAAGCATATAAAATAGTTCCTGACACCAAAAAAAATCAATAATTCATTTTTTATACCTTGTATTTCTCTTAATTGAGCAGGTATTAAATTGCCCAAGTTTGTAGTGGGTTTTGAGATTTTCAACCTTGGTATCTCTATGTTTATTTCAATAAGTTCTATAGTTATTTTATCCCTGCTGGAAATTCTTTCCACCACTGTCTTTCTGTCTATTCATCTCCACTTTAATCCACAGGTAGTCAGCTTTAGGTGAGGCTCAGTGGACTATATTAGGGCTGCATAATTGTTGCTATAACAGGGGCATTCACCACTCTTTTGATATCACAGAAGTAAATGTCTGGCTATTCTGAGAAGCTGCTGGTATTACACAGTAGTTACAACCACATGGTTACAAGCAGTATTTCCTTGGTGTACATGCAATCTCTGTATGACCTTTAAGGAAGTTACTTAACCTCTCTGAGACTATTTCACAAGGTAGTTGTAAGAATTAAATTCATTAATCCAAGTAAGGTATTATATTTGGCACAAAACACATTTTCATGGAATGTTATCATTATCATTGATACTACTATAATTTTTCTAATATAAATGTTTTCAAGAAAGTAACAGACAGGGCCTTCCTGATGGTGCAAAGGGTTAAGACGAAACATATGAAGCTCTCTACAACCTGCTGGAGTTCGATCCCTGGCCGGCCAGGGAGCAACCCACATGGTGCAGCAGATCTCTCCTGACTCAACTGCTGCTCCCCTCAGCAGTGTATTTCTGTCAGTCTGCCTGTTCTTCTCCCCATTCTGTCTCTGGTGAATCATCTCATCCCCCACACCTCTGGCCTGTACCCCAGTTCTTATATACATAAATAAATGAAACTAAATAAAAAAGAAAGTAACAGACAGTTTAGTACTCAGAAGAGGCTATGACTAAAAGGTACTGGTGTGCTGAATTTTGTTAAGTTCTTATCCATGTTTGTGTCTCAGGCACATAGTCCATGAAATGATAAAGCTGAACAATATTATCTCTCAGAAATCCTTTATTACACGGAGAATGAACAACACACTACTGGAAGATTATTGGGTTAATAAGGAAATCAAAGAATAAATCAAAACATACTCAAGACAAAAGATAATAAGGACACAATCTTCCAAAAACATATGGGACACAGCATAAGCAGAAGGGTAGTAAACAGAGGGTCACACCAAGAAACAAGAAATAGCCCCAATAAACAACCTTGTATCTCATCCCAAGGAACTAGAAAAAGAACAAAAAAATCCAAAAACTGGTAAACAGAAGGAAATAATAAAAATTAGAGCAAACATAAATGAAATAGAAACCAAAAAGTTCCAAAGATTAATGAAACCAAAAGCTGGTTCCTTGGAAAAATAATCAAAGTAGACAAAACTATAGGAAGACTCACTAAGAAAAAAAGGAAGTAAACTCAAATAGGTTCAAAAATGAAAGAGAAGTTGCAACAGACACTTTCTATTCAGAGGATAATAAGAGATTATTACTAACATTTATAAGCAAACATGTTCAACAACCCAGATGATATGGACAAGTTTTTAGAATCATACAGTCATCCTAGACTAAATAGGGAAAAGATAGGAAACCTGAGGAAAAAATCAAAAGCAAAGAAACAGTAATCAAATTGAAACAGTAATCAAATAGAATTGGTAATCAAAACTCTTCCAAAATATAGAAGCCCAGGATCAGATGGCTTCATAATTGAGTTCTACCAAACTCTCCAAGATGAACTAATACCTGTGCTGCTCAAACTCATTAAAAAAACTGAGAGGGCCTCCCCGGTGGCACAGTGGGTTGAGCACCTTGCTGTGAAGCTGTCCACAGCCTCTGCAGCACGGGTTCAATTCCCGGCCAGCCAGGGAGAATCCCACATGGTGTGGCAGACCTCTCCTGCCTCACCCACTGCTTCCCTCAGCAGTGTCTTCAGTTTGTCTTCCTGTTCTGCTCCTCGCTCTCTCTGGTGAATCCTCTCACCCTCCCACACCTCTGGCCTGTACCCCAGCTCTTTTAGGAAAAAAAAAAAAAAAAACAACAACTGAGACTGATTACGTCCAAACACATTCTATGAGGCTCAACATACATTTATCATGAAAATCCTCGAAAAATTGGGGGTAAATGGAGAATATCTTAACATAATAATAGTCATATATGACAGATTCACAGATAGTATATTTTCAGTGGTGAAACATTGAAAGCTATTCCACTCAGATCGGGTACAAGACAAGGATATCCATTCTCACCATTACTATTCAATAGAGTATTAGAAGTTCTATAAAAGATATAAAAGGAATCCAGACCGGGAAAGAAGAGGGAAAGCAATCATTATTTACAGGTGACATGATATCATACATGGAGAACTTTGAAGACCCCCAAGAAAAACTAATTAAAACGATAAGCCAATTCAACAAATTGGCAGGCTATGCACACCCTAGACAAGATTTTACCCTTCTTTAGGCCTCTATAAAAAAAATGAAGAGAGCAAAAAGGATCTCAGTGATCTTTAAGGTCTGTTAATCTTGAAGAGCAGAAAAACTGAGGGTACTTCATGAAAAAGATCTGAAAAGAAGCCATCAGATGACTCAAACTTTATATATCCAAGATAAAATTCTTGATTCCTACACCTCCACTCCACACATACGCCTGTTCTATCTATAATCTTCACCCTCTCCGTAAAGATTAATCCTGTTTTTTTTTTTTTTCATTTTTTAAAGATTTACATATTTTTGCTTAGAAGAATCGGGGTGTAGGCCAGAGGTTCGGGGGTGGGGGCATGTTAAGAGGATTCACCAGAGACAGCGTGGGAAGCAGAACAGGTGGATCCACTGAAATGCACTGGTAAGGGAGCAGTGGACGAGAAAGGAGAGGCCTGGCATGCCATAGCTCCCTGGCCCAGGGTTGAATCCAGGCCTTCTCAGTGACAGCACTGAGACCCAACCCCCAGGCCACCAGGGAGGCTCTTAATCCCATTTTTCAAACTGCTCAAATAAAATGTTTGTCTATCAGTCTTGTCTTCCCTTTTTCTCACAATGGTATCTAATCTGTGATTAAAGGTTGATTTTACCAACACAACACATCCAGAACCCAGCTACTTCTCATTTTCTCTACTACAACCATCTCTGAGTCACTGCAATAGTCTCATCTCCCTGCTTCTCCCTCACTCCTACAGTTTCTTTCCCACACACACAATAAATAAATAAATGTATAAAATATTGGCGTGGTAGATATTATAAAGACTGCGGATCCTGTTAAAATGTCATATCATGTTACTACTTCTCTATTCAAAACCCTCCTATGGTTTCTCATATCAGAGTAAAAACTAAAATTCTAACAAGATTCAGGATCTCCTTCATTTAACTCTGTTCTCATCTATTTTCACTACCCCATTTACTTGAACCAGGCACATAGGACTCCCTGCTGTCTTCCATCTGACCAAGTGTACATTTTGCACTTGTGGTTGCTTGTATCTGAATATTCTAACTCCAGACATTTTCTAAGAACTTTTGTTTTTATTTTCTTACATCCTTGTTCATTTTGTGCAATACTTGATTTCTTCCCTCAGGTGTAGACCCCGTAGTTATCCTACCACCAAAGCACCTGTGAACCATCAGCATAATCCCTTGTTCTCTTTCCTCCCCTGTTTTGACCTGTCACCCCTAACTCTCCTGCTGTATGCCTCAGATCTATAGTTTGCCTGAAAGTTTTGTCTTTTGTCTGACCCCTTGTTCCGGTTTCACTTTAGGAGTATAGGTTACCCTCAGATATTTTTATGGTTCACTTCCTTGTTTCCCTCAAGTCCCTGTGCAAATGACACCATCTTAGAAGGCCTTCCCTGACCAAAAAATATAAAATAGGCCTTCCCACTATAAATCTCTATGTCTTACAATCTCCTTAGTTATTCTTCATGACACTTATCACCCCTTGATATATTCTACATGTCCCCTCTCACTAAACTCCATTGAAAGGGGAGCTTTTTTCTACCTTGCTGTAGGGTAAAGAAAATGTCAGGCTTTTCTGCCCTCCTGCCATCAGGATAGATGATGGATCCTTGTCCTGAATGCATGCCTGATGGCGGGCACCTGGAATAGGGTGTGGGCAGATGTAGATAGGATTCACCTGGGCTAAGACTGTGCTTTTTTAAGGGCGGTGTCACAGGGATGCCAGTAGAAGCCAAGAAGCCGAGAAAGAAGCCGAAGCAGAAGCCGAAAGAGAAGCCGAAAGAGAAGCCGAGAAGCAGCAGAACAAACGCCAGAGAGCCCAGATAGAGTGAGGATTTGCTGGGGGCCGGGAGGCTGCCAGCCTCCCGGCCCCCCAGCACCCCTGCCTGCCACGTACCCGCTGAACCCCAATAAAAACCTGCAAAATCACTGAGGACTCTGACTACTCCTTTACCCGGTCTGCATGGGATCAGAAAACCTGCACCGTGTCCAGTCCAGCCCTTTACAATTGGCGTAAGTCGGCAGGATCCATGTAGACGGGTATTGGAGCCCTCCGAAGACCTGGAGGGACTAAGGAGAACAGACCGTTTGCCTGTGATGACGCTGGAGGCGCCATGGCGGCACAGAAGGTGGACAATGTCCATGAACTACAGGATGAGACCTGGCGTGAAGGAGACGCCCGAGAGAACCGGCCAATGACACCCGAAAGGACCAGCCAATGACCCCTGAGGCAGCAGAATCGTCGGGGAGGAGAGGACCATGATTCAGAGCTCGCCAATGCTGATGCAGGGAGAGGCCAACGGACTTCGACTGATGGACATGGACTGATGAACTTGGACTGACAATCCCGCCAGAAGGCGGAGGACCTTGCAGGTTGATATGTTTTGGGACCCTGGGGGTGGCCAGTGCAGTGGGCCTAGATGGCCAAAAGCAGCCTGTGTATGCCCAGCAGCCAGGCAGAGGAGAAAAGCCAACTGAGAAGGCAAAAGCTGGTGCTGATGCTAAGTTGAAAAGCCCTGAGTGGCTGTTAAGCAGCCTGGGTATGCTGAAGAACTGTGAGTCTCGTAAAATCACCTGTGGGTGATGCCCTGCTCATTCTTGAGTGAGGGTGAGGAGCTGAGGAACCCGTCCTTGGGGGACGGGTGGGGAACGTGGCTTGGGGTGGAGCCCAAGCCGAATGTAGAGTTAGGATCCCCGACCCATGTGCTTGTGCAGTGGGTTGGCCAGAGTGCAGGGTTCTGCAAGTCGCATTGGTGGCTATGAAAGCCGAGTGTTGGAGCGACTGCAGACAGAAACCCTGAGGGTTGGCGATTACCCCCAGCAGAATAGAATCGCCAATCCCAGAGTGAGTGCATCCTGGGGGTGGATGCAGTGTGTGGCTTGTAGCCAAGACTACAGCCAGAGAAGGCCAGGAAGCCTGACGGCTCCTGGTGTGTTATAGTAGATGCTGTGAGTGGTTCCCCTCCCTCATATGAGTGGTGCCTTCGACAACAGATTTGGTGGCTCATCTCCTGGTACCAATAATTGTCTTTTGTGCTAGGTTGGGGCCCTGCCTGGACTTATTTGTGTTCTGTTGTATTTTTGTTATATTGTGATGTATTTGCTTTTGTGGGCCATGGCTGCATTGTTTGTTTGATAAGAAAATTAGAGAGAGGGGGAGGGGGAGGGGGAGGGGAGGGGGAGAGGGAGAGAGAGAGACTATATGGCAGAAAACCCTGAGGGGGTGGACCGTAGGGTAAAGAAAATGTCAGGCTTTTCTGCCCTCCCGCCATCAGGATAGATGATGATGGATCCTTGTCCTGAATGCATGCCTGATGGTGGGCACCTGGAATAGGGTGTGGGCAGATGCAGATAGGATTCACCTGGGCTAAGACTGTGCTTTTTTTTTAAGGGCGGCGTCACAGGGACGCCAGTAGAAGCCAAGAAGCTGAAAGAGAAGCCGAGAAGCAGCAGAACGAACACCAGAGAGCCCAGATAGAGTGAGGATTTGCTGGGGCTGGGAGGCTGCCAGCCTCCCGGCCCCCCAGCACCCCTGCCTGCCACGTACCCGCTGAACCCCAATAAAAACCTGCAAAATCACTGAGGACTCTGACTACTCCTTTACCCGGTCTGCATGGGATCAGAAAACCTGCACTGTGTCCAGTCCAGCCCTTTACACTTGCTATTTCTGTACCATTGGTGGTGCCTAGTACAGAATTTGGAATATAGTAAATGCTCAATAAGTATTGTTGAATAAATTCCGTTTATAAAGTAGGATGACAAGGTGTAGGGTAAGGTAAAAAATCAGGCTTTTCTGCCTTCCCGCCATCAGGATAGATGAGGGAACCCTGTGATCCTGAATGCATGCCTGATGGCAGGCACCTGAAGTGGGTACACCTGCGCTAAGACTGCTTTTTTTTTTTTTTTTTAAGGGCGGTGTCATGGGGACGCCAGTAGAAGCAGCAGAAGCCAAAAGAGAAGCCAAAAGAGAAAGAAGCCCGAAGCAGAAGCAGAGAATGCCAGAGAGCCCAGATAAAGTGAAGACTTGCAGGGGGCTGGGAGGCTGCCAGCCCTGCCAGCCTCCCAGCCCCCCAGCCAGCACCACTGCCTGCCATATCCCTGGTGAACCCCATTAAAAGACCTGCAAAAAACCACTGAGGACTCTGACTCCTCCTTTACCCGGTCTGCATGGGATCAGAAAACCAGCACCATGTCTATGCCTGCCTTTACACAAGGTTATTGCATCCAGAACTCCCATATGATCCAATCCATCAGTCTGGTGAGTGGTTAAGAGACCCAGAATCCTGAAGAGATTTGCCAATTTTTCTTTTTTTAATATTTTCTTTTTTTTTAAGATTTATTTATACAAGCACTGGGTACAGTCAGAGGCGCGGGAGGGTGAGAGAATTCACCAGAGCAGAGAGCAGAACAGGCAGACTGACGAAGTACACTGCTGAGGGGAGCAGCAGGCAGCAGGAGAGGTCTGCATGCCATGAGGGACCCTCGCCCAGTGGCCGAGGATCGAACTGGAGCTGCAGAGGCTACAGGCAGCTTTGCAACCCAGCGCTCAACCGCTGCGCCACCGGGGAGTCCTGAGATTTACCAGTTTCTATTATCAATATCAGTTAAGGTTCCTTTGCCTATTTGAATCTCCTATTTCCTATCTATGAGATGAGAGAGCTATGTGATACAAAAGGAACACTTCATGTGAGGAAGAAAGGACAGGAGTAGATCTGCCACTTTGAAGGTGTTTGATTTTACTTAGGTATGTTACCTAACTTTTCTGAACATATTTACAATGGAAATAGCAGTATTGTAATTAATAGTATAATACCATAAAACCTGGATACTTCTATAGGATAGAAATATGAAATGCAATTATGAAATATGAAACTACTCTCTGAACTGTAAATTCTACTGGATTATGCCCACAGTTCCCTGTTCCACATTCAGAAAATTATAACAAGAAGTCAAATGGTGTTACTAAAAGTATTTTGCACTTTGGGAAAGAACATACCAGATAAAGTACTATAGTGGCTATAGTGACTTATTTATTGTCTGGTGCCAAGTGGTGGTTCTGACTCAAGTTCTAAAGGAGGCCAACAATCCCCAGGGAAATCCTACAGCAGGACACTTGCAGCCCCCCTAGTGGTCATATAGTGGTACTACACCTCCACAAGTGACCCTAATCAATCTGAGGAAAAGAATCCATGTTTAAGGGGTGGGTCATTTTAGAAAGCTACATCAACCAATTTAGCAAAGTTTTCATTTTAGAAAAAAAGTGACTATTACTCAAATAATTGTTTTATTTGCATGTCTCACTTCCCTTTCTTAAATAACACCCTACAACTCCACTTAAATAGAACCTCAGAGTAACCCTCCATGATCAATGTAAAGTTTGTAAACAGAATAATAATTTTGACCTGGCCACTACACTGATCATCTTAATTGGCTCTCACACCAAACTTAGATCCATTAATGACTCTCAATTTTAATTATGTCCTCATTTTACTGCAGGTGTGTCTAACTTAAAAACCTCAAAACATGTTCCCTATAAGTGCAATGAATAGTATAACCAAAAGAACTGGAAAGAAAATAGTAACTAACTTAACTGACAAAGCAAATTTGACAATACAAAAATAGATTTCAACCCCTTGCTGGAGTTCACTATTCACTGTTTTCCCAGAGGTACCACATCTGGTGTTTGAAATATCCATAAGAAGCTATATCCTAGCACTTCAGTTTAGTCACATTCCACTTAATCCACAAAGGATTAGAGGAAGTCATAGGAAATATTGTTGACCACTTCAGCCTACATTGATCCATTTTTTAAATCACTACATTAAAAATATCTGTATCATAAAATCCAACATCTCTTCATAATGGCAATATTAGATTGCTGTTCTGTTTTGTTTTTGCCTTTGTTTTGTTAATAGCTGTAAATTCCTGGAGGGCAGTGACTTCAGTATTTTCCCTGAATCATGTCATATTTACCCTGATTGCTTAGTACACAGCTGGGCATATAACAGGTACTTAATGAAAAGTTGTTCAGTGAGGGATACTCTTTTAAAAATCACTTTAGTAGGTTCATTTCTAAGGACAGCTAGATCACAATAAGGCCTTTTGTTGGGTGCCCTGAAATTCACTTACCATTAATGAAGACACAAGAGCTGTAACTGATTAGATAATGACCCTTAAACTAGAGTGTTAATGAGGCCAAAGCTCAGTGCCTTTATAGGTGAATTTTATCCATGCTCATGTTATGTAGTGCATTCCTGAAAATAAGTCCAAATTATGTAACAGTAAATGAGCCATTTACTCATCTGTAGAAATACACACCAGATTAAAGGTGGTATTTACTTTATTCAAAGGACAACATATTAAAACATAAAATTATCACTCCAGCTGTTTATACAAACTTAAATGTAAGTCAAATGCAGCTAGTGATATCTTTGGCCTAGTTTTCATTTGCTTCATGTTAATTTTCTGTACAGAAATGATTATTACTTCTCATCCATGTGCCATTAGTTACCCAATTCAAATACTAAAATGAGGACTATTAACTATGTAAAACTTATGTTTCTCTCCAAATGTTTTCTAAAGACCTTCCTGGGGCCTCCCTGGTGGCACAAGGGGTTAAGCACAGCAGTGTGAAGCTATCCACAGCCTCTGCAGCAAGAGTTCTATCCCCAACCCAGCCTGCCAGGGAGCTACCCACCTGGCACAGCAGACCTCTCTTGTCTCACCCACTGCTCCCCTCAGCAGTGAATTTCAGTCAGGCTGCCTGTACTGTTCCCCACTCTTGTCTCTGTTGAATCCTCTCACCCCCACTCCACACCTCTGGCACCCCCAGTTCTTGTATGCATAAATAAATCTTTAAAAAAAACAAACATGTGGGGGGCCTCTCCAGTGGCACAACGGTTGAGCAGTGGGCTGTGAAGCTGCCCGCAGTCTCTGCAGCACCGGTTTGATCCCCGGCCGCTGGCCTGGCGAGGGTCCCACATGGAGCACAGACCTCTCCTGCTGTGTCTGCTGCTCCCCTCAGCAGTGTACTTAGACAGTCCACCTGTTCTGTTCTGTTCCCCGCTCTGGCTCTGGTGAATCCTCTCAACCTCCCCTGCTTCTGACTGTACCCAGTGTTTGTATAAAAATAAATAAATAAAAATCTTAAAAAAAAGGGGGGCCTCCCCTGGTGGCGCAGCAGTTGAGCGCTGGGCTGTGAAGCTACCCGCAGCCTCTGCATCACAGGTTCGATCCCCAGCCACCAGCGAGGGTCCCACAGGTCACACAGACCTGCTGCACCCACTGTTCCCCTCAGCAGTGTACTTTGTCAGTCTGCCTATTCTGTTCCCTGCTCTGGCTCTGGTGAATTCTCTCACCCTCCAGCGCTTCTGACTGTACCCAGTGCTTGTTTAAATAAATAAATAAATCTTAAAAAAAAAAAAGTGTGGGGCCTCTCTGGTGGCACAGACGGTTGAGCGCCACACTGTGAAGCTGTCGTCGGCAGCCTCTGCAGCAAGGGTTGGATCCCAGACCGCGGGCTAGAATCCCACATGGTATGGCAGACCTCTCCTACCCAGCCCTGTTCCCCTCAGCAGTGTATTTCATCAGTCTGCCTGTTCTGTTTCCCATTCTGTCTCTGGTGAATCCTCTCACCCTCCTGCACATCTGGCCTGTACCCTGGTTCTTGTATAAATAAATAAATTTTTTAAAAAAGTGTAGTCTTTTTTAAAACAGACCTGATGTGTTGAAAGTTAAAGCATATTTTGAATGCTACATAGGGCTGCTGTTCTTATTTTCCTCAGCTATATATTGGAAATGGCAAAATCAGACCCTTACTAGGGTAAATAGAAGACAGTTCTTCTGAAATTTTCAGGCAGGTCATTTTTTTTTCCTAAAATACACATTTGTAGTTTTTATGTCCTAGAGATGCCCAAAACTCAGGTACTTTCAAGCAATGTTATAGGCTACAAGGTCAATATACAAAAAAAAAAATATATTTCTATATAATTTCTATATACTGGGAATGAACAATCTAAAAAGGACAGCAAAAAACAATCCTAATCATAATAGCATAATATATAAAACATTTAACAATAATTTAACACATAGAAAATATAAAATTTGTACTCTTAAAGCAACACACCGTTGTTGAAAAAGTGAAAAAGACCGAAAAAATGAAAAAAAACACCCTATGGTCAGGATCAGAAGGATTAACATTGTTAAGATGGCAACACTCCCCAAGCTGATCTATAGATTCAATGCAATCTCTCAGAATCTGAAATGGTTTCTTTGTGGAAATGTTGAAAAAAACAGAACAAAGTTGGAGAACTCACTCTTTTTCATTTCAAAATATACTAAAATTACAGTGTGGTATTGGTATAAGGATAGGCATATAGGTGATGGAATATACTTGAGTCCATAAATAAACTCTCACATTTATAGTCAATTGATTTTACACAGAATGAGAAGAGTTCAATGGGGAAAACATTCAGCTAATGATTCTGTAATGACTGGATAGCTATATGCAAAAGAGAGAAGTTAAATCCCTAATCACATTTTTAAATTATATAAAAATATCTTAAATTGATCAAGAACCTAAATTTGATAGCTAAAACTATAAAATTATTGAAGAAAACGCAAGTGTAAATAGCTGTGACCTCAAATTAGGCAAAGCCTTCTTAAATATAGCCCAATTATCACAAACCACAAAAGAAAAATAATGGTCATTTGTCTTCATCAAAATTAAAAACTTTTGTGCTTCAGTGGATAGCATAAAGAAAGTGAAAAGGCTACTTTGGACTGTGATAAAATACGTACAAATCATAATTTGTTACAGGATTAATAACCAGAATATTAAAAAAAAAACCTTACAACTTATAAAGGCAAATAACCTAAATTAAAAAGCGAGCAAAAGACCTGAAGAGACATTATTCCACAGATGATAGTCAATCAATGAGAACACGGAAGAATGCCTAAAAATATTAGGCATTAGAGAGATACATATCAAAACCACTTTGAGACATCACTTCGTACCCACTCGGTAGCTATAATCAAAAGGGTAAGCAATAACAATTGTCAGCATATAGAGAAATTCGGACCTTCACACTGCTGGTGGTTCTAAAATGGTGCATTTACTTTTGAAAACAGTTTGGGAGTTCCTCAAAAGGTTAAACAGAGTTACCATTTGACCCATATATTGCACTCCAAGTTATGTACCCAAAATAATTGAAAACATATGTTTACCAGAAAACTGGTAAATGAATGTTCATAGCAGTATTATTCATAATAGCTAAAAAGCAGCAGCACTTCAATGTCTATCAATTGGTGAATGAATAGATACAAAATGGTACACCCATATAATGGAACATTATATGGTTACAAAAAAAAAATGAAGTACTGAAACGTACATTAATATGCATAAACATTGAAAATATTATTCTACATGAAAGAAGTTAGTCACAAAAGATTGCATATTGCATGATTCTCATAGAAACCGAAAGTAGATTGGTGGTTGATAGTTGCTCGGGGTTGGGGAGGAGGTTTGACTGTAAAGTGATTAAATGCTCTAAAATTGATTGTGGCAATAGTTGCTCACCTGTGAGTGTACTAAAAGCTACTGAATGTATACTTTAAATAGGTAAATTATACATATTGTGAATTATGTCTAAATAAAGCTATTTACAAAAGGTACTGCCTGATCTAAATTGGCAACATTCTAAAGTAACCAGAACTTCAGAACTGTAAGATTATGTAAAGGAACCTCCCTCAACCTTGCTGTGGCCTGCAGGTTGGCAGCAGAAATCTGTGTGAGAAAGAAGGGGTGGTGGCACCCATGAAGTGCAAGGAATTGTGCATAATTCACAGTCTATCATCTCTATGTAGCAGCCATGGAAAAGCAGCCCTTACTGAACAACAATTTAAAACATCATTCATCAGATAAGAAGCTTTAAGGAAAAAAAGCCTGGAAATGCTACTCTTAGAGGTTTCCTCATATGGTAAGCACATGTTATAGAAAATACAATTACTTCTAGTGCCTCAACTAGTAAAGGGATGTTTACTAAGCACCCTTCCAACCTACTCAAATTTGCATGAGTGTTAGTGAATAAACTGGAAAACACTGGGTCTTTTTATTGAAAAAAGTGCTATATAAATCCAAAATTTCATAATTCTCTTCAGTATGACAAATGTCCACCAAAACCAGTAACTGTATAGTACTTTACATACAAAGGAAAAAAAGTCAGCTTTGTGTTTAGGATGATAATTTACTATGAATTCAGTGTCTTAATACTAGATGGGATTCTGACAGGGGAAGTCTGAAGTAAATAATTTAATTAATATTTTTCTTGGTTTTCAAATAATTTATTTACACATAACCACAGCATATTAGCCCAGACACCTTTTGCAAATACCCTCACAGGCAGATTAAATACTGCTTTCAAAAGTGCTTCAGAATTCTGACCGAAACAGAGCTCTCAGAGGGGAGAGGGTACTGTGATCTCAGGCTTTGAGAAAAAGTTGCCAAATGGTCAGTGAACAGAGAGGGACAGAGACAGCAGCTGGCAAAATACTTCACTGAATCAACAAATCCTTAAACCATCCAGTTCAGCTCCCTCTGCAGTTACTGAATAAGGCTGTAACTGATAGGTTTAAAAAAAAAAAAAAAAAGCTATTCATTTTGCAACCCCTTAAAGTCATCTAGCCTCAAAAGAGAGAGGTGCTGGGATTGATCTGATCTGTTACTTTCCAGATTTTAATTTATACATAAGTGTGCGTGTGTGTGTGTCAGCTACAGGTATAATTTAAAAAATTGTCAGAAAAATCTGTATTTCATTGTGAAAAGCATTAAAGGAGTGGAATAAAAGAAAATCGGTGACAGGCAGCACTTGAAGAAGCTGCAGACAAAGAGAAAATGGTGGAGTAGGGACTGGGGAGAGGTTTCCTTTTCCCTCCCCGACTAATCTCACAAAACCTGATATTTTGTTTGCTTTTTATTTTCCAGAATCATAGTTTCAGGTTGGTTACAGAATAAGACCCTTGCCTGCCACACCCAGTAAGCATTCTGCTGCCTGCCTCAGCTGTGTTCTGAATAAAACTGGTAGTTTTGGTTACCACCATGAATAATAATAGTAATAATAATGATAAAATTGGCCATACTCTTTTAACTCCAATTCACAAAACCCCACCAAGAGCAACCACAATATTTTTTAAGAGTTAGAAGAAGCAAGAATTATTCTCTTTAAATGCATATATGTGCAACATATGAGAACATTACTATAGGAAGGGAAAACATTTTACAAATTAAAATTAAGTAGCACCAACAAATTGAGTATATTATATCAAGGTTCATAGCTAAAAGAATGGAAGTCGGATGTGGTTAAATTAGCACTATCAAGAAAGTACTCCAAAGTCACCTTACAATTGGAAGACTGCAAGCTTCTTTGAAAAAATCTCACACTGATGCTAATCTTTGGCCAAGTTGAGAGAAAAATACTCTGGAAAAGCAAGAGGAGCCTTCCATAGCTACATACTACACATATTTTGAAATGGAGTTCCACCAAGAATGGTTTGCTTTGAGTTCTGATTACTGGTATTCAGACAGAACTCACTGATTATTTCCTGATCATGGAAAGAGGATGTGTCTTTCCAATACACTAAACCTCAAAGGCTACTAACAGAGAGCATCAGTCTATTTTATTACCAAAGCACAATTTAGTTTTATAAAATAGGGAAACTGCTCCTTGCAAGATAGTCATAAAAAAGCCGGTTGATATCTAAGGGAGAAGGAGGAATGGAAAATTAATAAAATGTCTTTAAAAAAATAACAGAGAATGCCAGGATTTGCCAATCTCAAAGCACTCCTAAAAAACTAGCTATGAAGACCACAACAAATTACCAAAAGAAAAATTAAAGTGTTATTTTTGCATCTGGATATTTTATCTAAACCCCAACTCTAAATTCCTCCACAGACTTCCCTGGGCCTCAACTCGCAAGAATTAATATTTGTCCTATTACTGTGTAACTAGCTGCGATATAAAGGGTCCTACTTCCGTCAAGTGAGACAGGGCCAATTAAAAAGTTGTAGTCTTTTTGAGCTCTGAAAAAATAAAAGCTCCATTAAATATCATCAGGACTTCACACAAGCTTCATTATTTTTCATTATTCATTCTGTCTAAATCAGTTTTCAAACCCAGAAAGGGAAATCACCTTCACCTTTCTCCTTTAGGCAGAAACTTGTAGATATATAAGAGCATAGCTATTCCAAAAGTTAGTAAAGTGTATCCTTATCCTGCCCTCAAAAAACAAAAACAAAAACAATACAAAAACAAAAACTGATGTTTTTAAAAACCCATACCACTGGAGAATCTAACAGGTTATTGGAAATCTCTAGAATGTTGAGAGGTTTTTTTTTTTTTTTTTTTTTTTTTTTTTTCTTTTTAACTCAAAGTTGGCATATAATGCATGTGATACAGAAAGGGTGGAAAGGCTAATTTCTTTTTTTTTTTTTTTTTTTTTTTTGCTCAAAAATTTTCTAAATTCTACAAATGAAAATTCTTTGTCAACCCGTAAAACAGGAATGCCAGTTTCCCCCCTAGAATCCCCTTAACCGGCACAGCATTCACAGAGTAGAAACATTAAATAATTGTGCATTTTATTTGAATCTGATAATTTCAGCGGTTGAGGTCACTAATTTAAGCACATCTTAGAGAAGCTTTTCCATTAAGATCGGGGATTAAACCACCTAGATTACTGCACACCTAATGAAGAAAACTTTTTGTTCTCTATAGCTACTCCCAGAAAATTTCAGATAATGCCTTCAAAAACACACATCCCTTAATAAACACGTGGAATCATTCATTTTCTCCTGGTTAATTGAGTTAGTAGGGAAGGGGGGGGCATGCAGAAGACTAAAGAATGCTTCCAGTGACTGGGTTAAGCATCATATAGGTCAAAAAACATCTTAGATATTACCCTCTCCCTTAGAAAAGTTAACAGTAGAAGAGGGCTCCACTATTGACCTTGTTGGGGGGGAGCAGAGAGGGAAATATCCCTACTGAATAAATCTGTTCTCATAAAATGAAGACATTTTATCCCAAGGTTTAATCACATAGCAATATATATATATATATATATATACACACACACACACACACACACACACACATATATATATATATATATATATACACACACACACACATACATACACATATATAAAGCCTTAAAATAAACTGGAAATGACTGTTGATATAAATGAACCCTTTGAAAATCCTCTAAGCCAAACCTTAAAAAGCCAGTAGAATGCAGTCTTACAATTAGCTGTTCCTTCAATATCCCCAATAAAATAACATTTTATAAAATCCTTCCCCCTTTTTTTTCTTTTCTAACACTGTGCCATCAACCCTGCAAGTACAGAAACATCAGTGAAAGAAGGCAAATTGCTGGATTTAAGTCACTAAAGATGCTAATGTTAATACAAATTTTTGAAAAGTCACAGATAAAATACAGAAACACAGAAGAAGAAACAAGTTCATCGGGACATCAGTGTTCAGCAACCCTGAGGAGTTATTCCCTAGTTAATATGCCCTCCCTCACTGGGATAAAATAGCTTGCTGGGTGAAAATCATCAAGATGGTCTCTGGGAAACTCAACAATTGCAGTAAGGAAGAATTTTAAATAAGCAAGATGAAATTATCATTTTTCTCAAGTCCTAATTAAAACTCTTGGGCAAGATCATGGTCATAGGTCACTAACACTCTTTCTCAATTTATTAAAGCTAACAGCTCATGTTTTAAAATGCAAGTATGCCCTTAAAATGAAGAAATATATTGAAAAGCCTCACTCTTCCTTCCCCAAAACAGATTTCTGAGCACACTAGAATAGCAGTGAATCCTTTAATTTTTTTCCAACATTTTTATAAGTCAGACTCAAGTCTGGTTAAATTGTTCACTAAAATAACATTTTCTTTATAGAGCTGATGCAGAGTTGAAATAGGGAACTGTGACTGTTGCAATTCACAGCACAAACAAATACTTCAAGGGAGAAAACCATCCATCTCAAACAGCTACTTCCAACAGTCAACCTGTGATTGCAAATCCTTCCCAGAGTCTACTAAGAAAGTTGTCTTTTGCTTGCTCTACTGGTGCCTTCTTCTATTCTCTCTGCTGACTTCCACCTGTGTGGCAAGTCCACAGTTGTTGTAAAGAAGGGGAGTTCACCCCTTCTTCAGCTAGCAGCCCCCAGAACCCAGAGACCACCTTCTTTGCCTAATGTGGCACTCCATTTTATGGCTTTGGAGAAGGTAGGCTGTGAAAGGCTTGGGCTGGGTCCTTTGCCTCTAACCTAGTAACACCAACCCACAGTCTGGATGGCAAAACCTTAAGACTCCAAGAGGAGAAACTACCCACATTTCTTGTCCAGGTTCTCAATTTGGGGGAAGGCAGGAGAAAAAGTAATAGGGATGGGGCTTAAGGGCTTTATTTCTGAAGGTAGCCCCTGCAATTGGATTTAAGTTTGGACCCTGCAGCACATGGAATACCATGAAAAAGCTAGGACTTTAAAACGCTGGGGTGAGGGGTTATCAAGAAAAAGGCAAGGGCACAAACCCGCACCCGGGGCTAGCAGCAGTGGGGATTGGTTCACAGTGAGGTTTTGGAACGCACAGGTTGAATCAGGCCAGGAGTCAAGGGAAGGCTCCAGATTAAGGCTGCCCTTTCTATTGAACCTTACTGAGATCTCCCCAAGGCAGAGTGTTGGGGAGGAGGAAGAAAATAAATACGGCAGAGCACAGATTGACTCTAGACTAAAAAACATTGCTAGAAGGAGAAACTTACCGCATATCCCCATAAGGTCCAGAGTAGCTCTCCATCCAGGGGCCCATCTCACTTTTGACACAACTGGGACTTGGATAGGGCACTCTGCTCACCATTCCACCGGGATACCACACATCAGGTGAGTTAAAGTCTCCTTCCTGGCTTGCCAGCCCCTGAGGTGGCCTAGTGTAACCAAAGGTGGCTACAGACCCTGCCTCACCTGTGCTGCTCCCACAGGGCCCATAGAGCTGGCCTTCTTCAGCTGTGAAGAGAGTGTGCCAGGAGGAGGAGGTGGCAGCTGAGGGTGAGCCTGTGCCTGGCCCTGCAGCACCTCCGGTGTGAAGGCTCCCTAAATCCCCATAGCGGCATTGTGCTGCCGCAGCTGCCCAGGCACTACCATACTCCAAGGGGTTCTCTAGCTTGATGCGGGCATGAGGATGTCCAGGAGGTGGTGCAGGGGGCGGTGGCCCAGCCAGGGCTAGTGGAAAGTTGTAGTAGTCGCGACTCTGATAAGCTGCTGCCTCCTCCAGTGCTCCAGACTTGTAGAGAGACAGGGTGGGTGGCAGCTCAAGTGTTCCAGAGCACCCTGCTTCACTATTGCCAGTGCAACCAAGGTTCTCGCCTTCCAGTCCTTTGGCATAACCTGCCTTGTAAGGGGAATACTCAGCAGTCTCTTCGGTGCCCTTGCCTGGGCCATCATCCAGCAAAGAACCTTTGCATTCAGCTAGGGGGGCACAAGGAGTGGAACGCACAGCAGGTGGACCTCCCAGGAGCGGGGCATACATGCAATCTCCCCGAAGCTGTTCCCCAGGACTCAGATGTTCCAATGTCTCCACACCCAAGCCCATGGACACGGACACTGCCTTACACAACTCCTTGGCGCTGTCTGAGATGGTTGAGGTGCCCCCTGGGTAACTGTCCTTGGAGGACAAGGGAGCCCCAGGGGCTTCCCTGGCTCTCCCGCTGCTGCTACCTTCAGACACAGCCTCCTGCTGCTGCTGCTGCTGCTGCTGCTGCTGCTGCTGCTGCTGCTGCTGCTGCTGCTGCTGCTGCTGCTGCTGCTGCTGCTGCTGCTGCAGGAGTTGCATGGTGCCGGCCTCACTCAGGATGTCTTTGAGATCAGCAGAGCAGCTGCTTAAGGCCGGGAAAGTGGGGCCCAGCAGGGACAATGTGGATGGGGCAGCTGAGTCATCCTCATCCGGAGGTGCTGGTGGCTGCTGCTGCAGCCCCTTGCCGGCAGCCACGGTTGCTCTGTGCTCAGGGACACGGCTGCTCTCAGGGTGGCCCTCGGGAACTGACTGCTGTTGTGAAGGCTGCCGTTCCTCATCCAAGGCCAGGTAGCCCGTGGGCCCTCTGCTCTGGGTTTGGGAAGAACCATCCTCACACTGCTGCTGCTGCTGCCGGGAACTGGTCTCCTGCCGCTGCTGCAGACGGGCGCCGGGAGGTGCTGTGCTGGAGGCCTCAGGGTGCCGGGGCCCAGGGTTCTGGATCACTTCACGCACACTCTGGAATAAATTCTGGAAAGCTCCCCTGTAGGTCTTGGAAGGCGGCCTGGGGTAGACCCTCCCCAGTCCTAACTGCACCTCCATCCTTGAGCTTGGTTGAATCTTCCACCCAACCCCTTTACCTCGCGTCCCCTCTCTTGCTAAAAAGAGTTCAACAGGCTGCGATGCGGTAGTCTCTGCAGCTAGCAGCCCACCTGCGGGAAGCTCTAAGACGGAAACTTGAGGGAATAACCTCAGAAACGCGCTCTGACAGTCTAAAAGTCTCGCGCAGAGGAAAACACGTGCTGCACAAGATCTGCTCTGCTAAGCCAGCAGTCTGTTTCTGAATACTTGGAGAGTTAATTCAAAAGCAGCTCAAACCTTGAAGGAAAAAAAAAAAAAAAGGAGACTCCTCCGCTTTCCAAATTCAGTGTCCACTGAAGCAGGTGCAGATAGGAACCGGGTTATTTTCTTTTTGCTTTGGATGTTTTGTTTTGTTTTGAGTCGATTTGTTGTTGTCGTTGTTTGCTTGTCTTGGTTTTTCTTGTTTGTTTCTTTGCTTGCTTGCTTGCTTGCTTGCTTTTGTTTTGCTTTTGGCTACTGAAGCCCTGCCTTTTCACCCAGCGATCTCTTGCCCCACAAACTGGCTGAGGAGGTGCATGCAGTGGGTGGTAGAGGGGGAACCTGCGGGCCGCCCCGCGCCCCGCCTAACCGGCCAGGTCTTGGCTGTAGTGCTGAAGCCGCTCCCAGGTCGACCTTCTCCCCAGAGACGTCTTCCCAGAGCCGGCTTTGCAACGTGCAGCTAGCTCGCCAGCCCGCAGCCAAAGGGAGTTACCTCTCTGCAAACTCCAGCTGGTCTTACAGGGCAGACTTGGGGGAGGGGAGTGGGCGGGTACAGAGGAGCAATCTGAGGCAGCTGCAGGAGAGGAGACCCGAGAGGGAAAGAGGGTAGGAGGAAGGACAAAGGCAGTCGTCAGTCCTACCAGGCACTTTCCTTGCTTTCTCCGAGTCTCTCTGGCAGCTTTCAAAAACTTCACCAAAGAGGAAAGGGCAGCTCCGGGGCGGCGGCTTCGAGCTGCTGAGCCGCAAGAGGCGTCGGCCCTTGCCCGAGCCTGGCTGGGGTTGACGCGATGTGTTCCTTAGGCTCTAGTCACGCACGGGAGCAGCTAGCTCGGTCGCCTTACCTCCGTCGCCTCCTCTGCTCCACGTTGCTTCGGGACGCACGGGCTCTCCCAGCACGCCGGCTCTCTGGGATCTCCGAGGGGGCGCAGGGAAGTGCGGAGCAAATGCAACAGTTTGCGAGTTAGATCCCGCCCCCGCTGGGCCGGCCTCCTCTCCTTCCCACCTCCTTTCTCCCTCTCCTCCCCTCCCTTCTCCCCTCCCCTTTCCTTTTCTCTCCTCCCCTCACAGCGCGCAAACCCTGGGTGGTTTTGGAGAAACTAGTGCAGTCGCCCGGTGGGTGAGCTCAGAAAAGGATTGCTGTAGCGCTGAAGACCCCAGATCCCTGAATATCGCCTGGTCCTTTTGACCAGGATTTAGGCGCCAGGGCCTTTTTTTTTTTTTTTAACCCGAAGCTTTACTTTGGGTTCAAGGCTACCAGAACTTCTGCACGCTAGCACTTACCAGATTTGGTTCCGAAGTCCAAATTCAAAACAGACACTGGTCGCATGGGGGAAAAGGAGGGAGAGGGAAGGGGCGATAGGATTATCTGTTCCTTCAGCTGTGAGGGACTTTGTGCAGGGTGATGGCAGGATCTCCTACAAACTGAGAAATAATGTATGGCCAAATCAGCCTATATTTGTTGAAACCTCTCAAATATCTCTATAGCGGTAGATTGGGTCTCTTGGCATGGTGCCAGTTGTAGGAATCTTCTCCCTGGAAACCAGAAGTCGTATCTACCTTCTTCTTTCCCTTTTTTCCTGTGTAAAATAGCCTACAACTACATGTCCCTCACCTAGTAAGACATGCAAAGTCACAATCGCCCAGACAAGTAGACAAACACTAAAAATACTTCTCATATATACAAGGATCTTGATCTTGCCCGGGTTTTGCAGAAGTTTTCTTGTGTACAGGCCCTTGTTTTTCCAGGTTGCCTTTGAAAATTTTAAGCTTGCAAACTTCACTGTTTGCATTGTTCAAGGATTAGGATTTACATGGGCCTGTTTTTCTTTTTGATGTACAGCCAGGAGTGGCTGTGACAAGCAGTAATGCAAATTGCTCTTTTTTGAAGGAGGTTCCCCTGTAAAGATGGAATTGAAGAGTAGAGGAAATTGATACACAGACCTATAAAGAAGTGGGGCCCCTAACCCCGCCCCTGCCTTTTAAATTCCTTAGCTCTCTGAATCTGAGCAGGGTTAATCTCTCCCAAAAGGCTAGTGGAGATTTTTGCCTGTACCTCTTCTAATTTTTCAACAAGCACTGATAGAGTCTTGTCTTGTTCACGGCCAAGCACTAGGGAAATTTACTTACCCTGATAGAAGGAAGTGACTTAATCTTAAAGGCAGGGAAGAGTGGGCATGATCAACTCTAGTTTCCAGATGAAGATATTGAAGCAGTGGCATAGTCTATTCTATGATCCACATTTGTAGAACATAAGCTAGTCTTCCATCTCATTCATTGTTATTTTAGTCAGACTCATCAATGTCAAGGACACTTGGGAAAGGGCTATAAATGTAACTTTCCAGAACACAAAGGCCTGAGAAGCTTTTTACCCAAGGTGAAAAATTATCCTCTAGGACTTGAAGGTTTCAGCTCTGCTTGGACATATCTCAAATACATTCCCTTGGTTGGTGGGGAATTTCACTTCTTTTGGTAAGGAAGCAGTCTTATTCATAGAGTGTCAAATTATAATAAGGCTAATTCTAAATTCCCTATTTAAGGGGAAACAGGAATATATAATTGAAACACAACGGTACAGTATGTAGACAACCTTATTTGAATCATCACAACCTCTAGTTCCACCAAAGCTTTTAGCTAGGGTTACTCAGAGGGAAATGTGCAGGCTGGGCTAGCAGGTATGTAGAGTGGAAATAACACAGGTCTCAACCAGGATTAACAGTGAACCTCTTCCTCTCCTTCAGCTACAGTTTTCTTATTTTTATTTTCTTATTTTTTAAAGATTTATTTATTTATACATACAAGAGCTGGGGTACAGGCCAGAGATGCGGGGGGTGAGAGGATTCACCAGAGACAGAGTGGGGGACAAAACAGGCAGATTGACCTAAGTATACTGCTGAGGAGAGCAGCAGGCAAGTCAGGAGAGGTCTGCTGCACCATGTGGGTTGCTCCCTGGCCGGCAGGACTGGGATCAAACTCATCCTGCAGAGGCTAAGGATTACTTCATAGTGCGGTGATTAACTCCTTGGGCCACCAGGAAGGCCCCCAGTTTTCTTATTTTTAAAGGTGGTATACCAACATATCATTGTCAGGGAAGGCTACTGCTGTTGAACTCTGATCTCCCATCTCAAATCTTATTTTCCTCTCATTGCTTTTAAGAACAAGTGATACTGTAGAGGTATATTACATGAATTAGGTGCTTGTACCATCTTGTTTCTTGCCCTCCTTCTCTTATCCCTCTCCTTCTTTTTCCCTCTCTCTTCTCCCTCCCACCCCCTTCCTCCTCTTCCTTCTTTGCAATTTTTTTAAGATTTATTTTTATTTACTTATGCATGGAGGAACTGGGGTGCAGGCCAAAGATCCTGGGGGGTATGAGAGGATTCACCAGAGACAGAGTGGGGAGCAGAACAGGCAGATCTACTGAAATACACTGCTGAGGGGAGCAGTGGGCGAGACAGGAGAGGTCTGCTGTGTCATGTGGGTAGCTCTCTGGCCGGGGATCCAACTCATACTACAGTGGCTGCCAATTACATGATAGTGCTGAGACTTAATTAACCGCTTGCACCACCAGGGAGGCCCTTTGCAATTTTTTTTTTAACAATCAAATAAGCAATCAATGGTGTCTGTTCAGAGCATGAGTTGAAGGTATGTTTTTGCCATGGGCTTCCTATACAGTTTCAAGGGGATTTTGTTAGTGGAAAGCTGAGACGAGTTGACCTTTGGAAAATAGTGCAAAATCTTCAATTCTTGGTGGTTTTATTCCTAAATATATCACAAACTTGCTTAATTATCTTTGTCTTTGCGACCACACAGTTCCAAGCCATTGCCCTTTAGCACATGGACCATTGTAAATGGACCCCCTCTTTCCACTGTTACTTTTAGTGTCAGTTCTGTATTGCGAGCCAGAAAACTTTCTTTAAAATTAAAATTTAGGGCCTCCCCGGTGGCGCAGCGGTTGAGCGCTGGGTTGCGAAGCTGCTCGCGGCCTCTGCAATGCCAGTTCGATCCCGGCTGCTCCCCGGCCGCCGGAGGAGGGTCCCACATGGCGCGCAGACCTCTCCTGCTGCCCGCTGCTCCCCTCAGCAGTGTACTTCGGTCCTTCTGCCTGCTCTGCTCCCCGCTCTGGCTCTGGTGAATTCTCTCGCCCTCCCGCACTTCTGACTGTACCCAGTGCTTGTATAAATAAATAAATAAATAAATCTAAAAAAAAAAATAAAATAAAATTAAATTAAAATTTAATTTTTAGAGCAGTTTCACAATAAAAGTGTTTCATATAACCTCGTCTGCCACACATGCATAGCCTCTCTGCCATTGTCAACATCCCCCACCAGAATACTGTATTAACAATTGATCAGCCTGCACTTTATATCATAATCACCCAAAGTCCATAATAGACATTATGGTTCACCCTTGGTATTGTGCATTCTGTGGGTTTGAACAAATGTATAATCACATACATTCACTTTATGGCATCATACAGAGTACTGATTTTCATTGCCCTAAAAATCCTCTGTGTTCTTCATAGTCACCTGTTGCCTCCTGGCAATCACTGGATCTTTATACTGTCATAAGTATAAAGACTTTTCTAAAATGCCATGTACTGGGAATCAGACAATAGGCAAGCTTTCAGATTGGCTTCTTTTACTCAGTAAATGTATTTAAGTTTCCTCCATGGCTTTTCATGACTTGATAGCTCA
The DNA here is from genome assembly GCF_014898055.3 of Talpa occidentalis. NCBI lineage: Eukaryota > Metazoa > Chordata > Mammalia > Eulipotyphla > Talpidae > Talpa > Talpa occidentalis. Next base: position 49,271,110 of record NW_023601543.1, read on the forward strand.
TTTCTTTGTAGTACTGAATGATATCACACTGTCTAGAAGTGCCACAAGTTATTTATACATCTCTTTTTTTTTTTACAGAGGTGTTTTTTTATTTATTTATTTGTTTGTTTATTTTGTTTATACATGCACTGGGTACAGTCAGAAGCACAGGAGGGTGAGAGAATTCACCAGAGCCAGAGCGGGGAGCAGAGCAGGCAGAAGGACCGAAGTATACTGCTGAGGGGAGCAGCGGGCGGCAGGAGAGGTCTGCGCACCATGTGGGACCCTCCTCCGGTGGCAGGGGAGCAGCTGGGGATCAAACCGGCACCGCAGAGGCCGCGGGCAGCTTCGCAAGCCAGCGCTCAACCGCTGCGCCACCGGGGAGGCCCTATTTATACATCTCTTGAAGGACATTTGGTTTCTTCCAAGTTTTGGCAATTATGAATAAAGCTGATATAAGCATCATGCGCAAGTCTTTGTGCAGACATAAGTTTTCAAGCCCTTTGTGTAAAAATCACAGACCAGAATTGCTGGATTGTATAGTAAAATTATGCTTGGTTTTATAAGAAACCACCAAACTGTTTTTCCATACTACCTATGCCATTTTCCATTCCCACCAACAATTAATGAGAGTCCCACTAGTCCTCATTGTTATCATCACATGGCTAAGTCAGTGTTCCAGGTTTTAATTTTTAATATTGACATATAATTGGCATATACATTAAATTACCTTCAGGTGTTTAACATACTGGTTTGATATTTGTATATATTCCCAAGTAAACACCACAATTACGTTTAGTTAATATTCACCCCCATACATAATTACTATTTCTTTTCCTATAATGAGGACTTTTAAGATTTACTCTATTGGGCCTCCTAGGTGGTGCAGCAGTTGAGTGCTGGGCTGCTAAGCGCAGGTCTGATCCACAGCCGCCTGCAAGGGTCCCACATGGCGTGCAGAACTCTCCTGCTGCGCCCACTGCTCCCCTCAGCAGTGTCCTCCGTCTGTCTGCCTGTTCTGCTCCCTGCTCTGGCTCTGGTGAATTCTCTCACACTCCGGAACTTCTGACTATACCCAGCACTTGTATAAATAAATAAATACATCTTTTAAAAAAATTACTCTATTAGTTTTTCATATGTTTACTTGTCATCTGTACATCTTCTTTGGTGAGTTGTCTGTTAGTCTTTGGCCCACTTTTGAATTGCGTTGTTTTCTTGTATTTTTTTTTTTTTTGAAGGAAAGGCTTTTATTTTCTTCCTTAAGAGAATATTGAGTTTTTTTTTTTTATTTTTTAAAGACTTTTTTTTTTATTTTTATATTCCCCATACAATTGCAACCCCCTGATTTTGACCCCAATCCCCTCCTTTCCCCACCCCACCCCCAAAGTGTGTCTCCGGTTCATAGTTGTTTGTTGATTTTGATTTTTTTCTTTCGTATAGTTATTCTTTTTCCTGGTCCCTTATTTAGGTTTTCTAGATTCCTGTTATGAGAGAGACCATCCAGTATTTTTCTTTTTCTTTCTGGCTTATTTTGCTGAGCATGATCCCTTCCAGCTCCATCCATGTTGCTGCAAATTGCATGTGTTTATCTTTTTTGAATGCTGAGTAACATTCCATGGTGTATATGTACCACATCTATGGAAAGCTGTGCGGAGATTCCTCAACCTACTAAAGATAGAGCTTCCATATGATCCAGCAATTCCACTCCTAGGTATTTACCGAAAGGACACAGAAACATTAATTCCAAAGAGCACCTGCACCCCTATGTTTATAGCAGCACAATTTACAATAGCTAAGCTTTGGAAACAACCCTAATGCCCAAAAATAGATGACTGGATCAAGAAGATGTGTTTTCTTGTAGTTTTAAGAGTTATTTGTATATTTTGGATATTTGTCCTTTATCAGATGTGTTTTATAAATATTTTCTACCATTGTGTTTTGTCTCCTAATTCTCTTGACATTGTCATCACAGCATCGAAATATTTAATTTTAATTAAATCCTCTTTATCAACTGTTTCTTTCACAGATCATTCTTTTGGTGTTGGATCTAAAAAGTTATGAACACACCCAGTGTCATCTCCCAGGTTTTCTCCTCTGTTATCTATTTTTTGTGATAGGTGTGAGGTCTGTGTCTAAATTTATTTATTTATATATATATATATATATATATATATATATATATATATATATATATTTGCACGTGGATATCCAGTTCTTCTAGCACCATTGGTGGAAAAGACTATCTTTTTCCCATTTTATTACCTTTGATATTTTGTCAAAGATCATTTGGTAATATATTTGTGTATCTACTTATGGGCTCTCTATTATGAGGAATTTTTAAAATAGTCCTATTGAGGTATTACTGACACAAAATAAATTAAACATATTTAAAGTTGCACAAATTGATAAAGTTGGGCATACACATATACTCACAAAACTATCACCCACTCAAAATAGTAAAAATATCTATCTCCCCAAAATTTCTTTTGTGGCCTTTTTAACTTTCTCTCCTTACCCCACAACCCCTGCTGTTAATTAATTATCTTTTTTTGGCAATATAAATCAGATTTAATTTTATTTTTAACTTTTTTTTAAAGATTTTATTTATTTATACAAGAACTGGGGTACAGGTCAGAGGCCCAGTATGGTGAGAGAATTCACCAGAGACAGAGTGGGGAACAGAACAGGCAGATTAACGAAAGTACACTGCTGAGGGGAGCAGAGGGCGAGTCAGGAGAGGTCTGCTGCACCATGTGGGTTTCTCCCTGGCCGGCCAGGAATCGAACCTGCACTACAGAGGCTGTGGACAGCTTCACAGCATGACGCTCAACCCACTGGGCCACTGGGGAGGCCCATTAAATTTAATTTTCTAAAATATTATATCAATGATATCATTTTTTTCTTTTATATTTATATTATTATTTTATTACATTTTTGTTGTAGTAACATTGTTTTACAACACTGTATATGATTCAGAGTTATAGGTCCTCACTTCCTCAGATGAATGTTACCACCCACATCCACCACTAAAGCACCCATAACCCTCCATCAAGTTCCATTGGGCCCATTCCCCTTTGCTCCCCAGGCCTCCTTCCCCCTCTCTGTTAGTCTCAATTCTGCAAGCTGACATCTTTCACTCAGTATAATAACCTTGATGACCATCCAAGCTCTTACATGTATCAGCTTTGTTCTTTTTTATTGCTATTTAGTATTCCATTGCATGGATATATTGCAGTTTTTTGTATTTTTTTAAAATCTATTCACTTGCTGATAGCACTTGGGTTCTTTACAATTTTAAATTTACAGAAACTGACAATCTGTCTTCCAAACTGATTGTATCATTTTACATTTCCACTAGCAGTTCCTCTAGACCCTCACCAGCATTTCATTTGGCTACTCTTTAAATTTATCATTTTAATTTGATGTGTACACATTTCTCATTTAATTTGCAGTTCTTAGATGATGATATGGAGCTCTTTTCATATGCTTATTTGCTTTTGTATGTTTATTTCAATGAAGACTATGCTCAAGTATTTGCATATTTTAACTGAGTTGCTTGTCACCACTCAAGTCAACCACTCATCCACCTTTTTTAAAAAAAGAGATTTATTTATTTATTTATAGAAGAACGGGTGTACAGCTAGATGCGCAGAGGGTGAGAGGATTCACCAGAGACAGAGTTGGGAACAGAACAGGCAGACTGACGAAATACACTGCTGAGAGGAGCAGCGGGTGAGACAGGAGAGGTCTGCCAGGCCATGTGGGACCCTCGCTGGTGCCCAGGGATATAACCGGCGCTGCAGAGGCTGCAGACCGCTTCACAGCGCAGCACTCAATGGCCTGTGCCACCAGGGGAGGCCCTAATCCACCTTTTAATATATTTTAGTAGTTAGAATTATTTCTCCTGACAAATTCAATTAATATTGTTTATTTAGTTGTTTGATATCTGTTCTCCTCATTACACTGGAAACTTGTTTCCAGAGAGCAGGGACCATGGTAGTTTTGGTGATCATTGAATCCTTAAGACTCAGCCTGGTATGATAGAAGATTAGTGATCAATAACTATCTGTTGAACAAATACATGGAGTCTATTCCACAGAATTAAAATTTACTTCAAAACTGGTAATTTGGGCATTTGCAAAACTCCTGTGATTTCACCTCACTTAAGGATATAATAAACCGCTCTTCCTTCCACAGGCAAAATAGAGAATCCCTCCAATTTACGCAATGAAAAGGTGATTATTATGTACTTAATGTGTGTCAGGCTCTGTGCTAGGAACCAGGGATTCTCTGATTAATAGGATAACAAAGACTTTGTCTTTGAGGCAAATTCACTCACAATCTGAGGAGAGTGAAGAACCACTTAAGTAACCACATCTGAGTTTTGCTGGAAATGAGGAATGGGGTTTATGAAGGAATCATCAGAGTTCTTTCTTCTCCTTATTTGTATATGTTTGCTATTTCCTGCACTTAGAGGTTTATAAAAGCCTACTTATATAATTCATATTTTCTTTCTGCCCCACAATGTTAGTGGTGCCATTCCATTTTATACTTTCTCACAGTTCCAATCCTAACCCCTCCACTGATAACGCTTTTCCAAGCTATATTCAACAAAATCAGAATCATAAGTTTCTTTCTAAACAAATAATTCTGATATCACTCCTCTGCTCTACAGTCTTCAATCATCTATACCAGGGGTTTCAAATCCAAATTCCTCTTAAGTGACAGAAGTGAGTGAGGAGAACCTGGTATTAGAGAAACAAAAGGGTACGCTAGTGGAGGGTATAGGCAACTAGGGAACAGATATCCCACCTAACGGGGGCAACAACCACACAACTTGAAATGGTTTTTGCCACACAGAAATGTGACTTCATTGTTTCAGATGGTCCATTATATTTAAGATCAATACTTCAGACTATGATATATAATTTCCTGATTTAAAAAAAAAAAATGTCAGCTAATTCAGTTGGTTTAAAAACATCATGCAGGTCAATACTTTTCAGACCAAACAAACCATGTTTGTGGGCAAAACTTAGTTTGTGGCCTGCCAATATGCAACTCTGATCTGAAGGTCCAAGTCCAAGTTCCATAGCTTAGTTTTTAAAATCTATCATAGTTAGGATCTAAACTTTCTCTGCAGCCCCCTCTCTGATCTCATTCATCTGACAAATGCCTATCTCTTCAGCCACATCAGACTGCTTGGCTGCCTCTGAAAATACCCTGCACTCTCAGACCTGCCTACATTTGGGTCATGCTGCTTGCTTTCACTGAAGTGTTATTTCTCCTTTCTTTCATTACCAAATTCAGCTTATCATTCATAACACAGCTCAAATGTTGAGTTCTTTAGGAAGAACTCCTGGATGAATTAATAATAATTAATTTATTAACACTTTATTCTTACTGCTTTTAAAGCACTTAACACAAGCGAACATGTTACATGCATCTTATTTAAATCTTCCTTCATCACTAGGCAGTGTCCCCCACTTTGTGCATTGCCATTCTTTCACTTTGTTTAACAAATGCATGGGACCTCTACTATGTGCCTGCCACTGAAACTTGCATACCATTTAACCAAAATATAGGGTATAAAATGTTAAATGCAAGCTGATTATAAAAATGGTATGAGGCAGATGTTTTCCACAACTGTTACTTGACTGCTAACAATGATAATTCACTAGGAGTTCACTGTGATACACTGGCTCACAAGATACTGGTAATTACATGCATTTTTTTAATAAACGAGGTGAATAAGAATTATCTTTATTTTGTACAGGGTGAGCTGAAGCTTAGAAATAGTAAGTAATTTTTCTAAGGTCAAACAGATGATGGGAGGCAGGACAAATGCTATGAACCTAGATGTTCTATCACAGAGCTGCTGACCCTTTACCACCATGCCTCAATTACCTGTCTGATGCTCTGATAGGGAGCCCTGTCCATGTATAACATGCAGACAAAACATTAGATAAGCAGGAGTAGTAAATCTATAGTAGAACAAATTATTTTAATAACAGGTTTTACAGTTACATTTGATGAAGAATACAAATGTTTTCCATTCATATTTATGTTCTGCATGACCTCTGGCTGAATTCTCAATGTGGACCTCCTTTTACAATTTTTTTTGTAAAATGTTGTTAACAATTTCCTTCTTGACCAATTGTTATAAAACAAAAAACAAATGAATGCAAATGAAATGTATAATAAGTATAATAAGATTTTCCATAAATATTTGTGCCAATATGTATATTATTTGTAATACTTACAAGAGATTACCAAGGGAACTATTATTGTTTTTATTATTCCCATTTTAAAGATGACAAAGTTGAGGTAGAACTAGAACTTGAAGTCTGCCTTTTTTTTTTTTTTTTTTTTACCAAAACAGTGTGTCATACTGCCTCTTAAGCACCAGCAACAGTTAATTACTGGTATTGTCTGTATAGTGCTATTTACTTTTCAAAATGCCTAAAGATATTTGACCTCAAGTTGAGATGCCAGGGATAAGGTTTGGGATTCAAAGTTTAAACTCCACTTTCAAAAGGTTTCAAAACATGTGAAGCAAAAGTCGATAGCTGGAAATCATTTCAGCAAGACTCCAGTTGCTCCCTTCCCATCCTTACCCTGCAAAAAGACCCTATCCAGTTGTACTCTAGTCCTTGGCAAAAATTGTTGCTAAAAAACCTATTTATAGATGACAAAATACAGGGAATCTTAATGCATGTTCTCTTCAGCTCTGTAAGATGCTGTCTGAGGAGGGAAACAATAACTGACAAAGGTAAATGACCATTAATCAAAGAAGATATGTCACTTTGGACCTTTAAGATAGAGTGTTTTTGGGAAATCGGACTGAGGCGAAAGATGCACTAAATATTACTATTACTTTTCAGCGTAGCAGAGACTCCCTATAGAGTTCAAAGCAAGGAGAGGTTTACCACGGATTAACTGCCTTCATATTCATGCTCTTTCTCTGGAGTAACAAAGGAATGGTGTCTTTACCTTGTCTCTATGGTGTCTCTGAAGCTTTTGGTGGTGACAACAGTGACCTTTACATAGGACAATGTGGTTCACAAAGAATATTTGCTTAGAATACCTCAGTCAGTTTTAATGGCATTTTAAGAGTTAAGCAAACTATGCATGATTAACTATTACACACAAGAGGACCCTCTCTGAGCCACTGAGACCTGAGGTGATTTGCCCAATGTAGTTCAGGCACAAAGATATAGGACCAGTATTCTCGTTTGTTGGAATTCCTTCTTTCACAAAAACATTTTCAGTCTCCCTCGATTAGTCCCCCTCGACTCTCTGTCTTCACAGACACATATTATTTACAGCCAACTGAAAATTTTGGTTAGGGCTAGACTAGCTCTATTTGAAACTGGGGTAAATCCTCAGGTGTCTGGTTTCCTGACAGCTGCTCCTGTGCATGGATGACAGTGAAGCCACAAGGGGGTAGTATTGAGGACGTGTTATAGTTTGAATCCTACAATCTTTTGCTACTTCCTCCTTCTACCTGCCTCTCAGAGAATTGTAATATCAAATTCCTTGTAAAAATATCCCGCACCTTAAGTTCCATTCAGGCCCAGGACAGCTAACTAGTCATAATATCATGAATCAAGCTATGGGCATCAAAACTTAATTTATTTCTGGCTGAGTTGAACTGTAAAACAATGAAAGGTAAGGGCATAATTGTCTCATACCTTTTAAAATAGTGTTATTAGTAGGAATTCTTGTACTTTACCAAATGTATCACAAATAATACTCTGATATTTGTCAATTGAAAATCTGTTACACTTTATTTAGATAGATGATTCAAGCTTGTGTGTACTGGAATTGTGCATTATTATAATCAAGCCAAAGAGAAAAGCAAACAGTATTTTCCAACAGACCAAAACTGATTACATTCTCAGAAGATGGAAAAGAATATAAACTCTAGGTGTTTTCCCTCATGATTCAACCTAAATCTGGGACTAAAACAGATCAAATACAATGGTCAGATATTAATTTAGACATTAATTTATTAGAAATATCCTATTGGTCTTCAATATCACCATTCCTTAGTGACCAACACTGAACAAAATGCAATTGCATGTGCTAGTTAAATACAATTGCACGTTCGGAAAACTTGTCTGCAGAGCAGTTAAAATCATACCTGTCACAGATAACAAACTAGAACAAGGATATGTAAACAAAAGTAATACAGTATTGCAAACACTTTTGGAATGCGAGAGCAGGTTGAAAAGAAAGAGTTTCATTTGGGAAAAACTAGATTGTGATTCTATTATAACCAGTCTATGCAGTGAACTAAAATAACAGCTAATATTTTTGCACAGTTATTATACGTTAGCTATCCTTTTAAGAGCCTCACAGGAACTAGCTCATTTAATACAAGAACAGTTACTCAGTGCTCAGCCAGTATTCCAATTGTTTTATGCAAATTAGCTCATTTAATCTTCACAACAATCTCATGAGTAAAGTACTCTTATTACTTTTATAGATGAGGAAAGAGAAGCTCAGTGAAATACAGCAACCTGTCTGAAGTCATACAGCTAGTAAGTTTATGGATGAACACATATTAAGGTGAACTTTGTTGCATCAGTCCAAGATGAGGAGCTTCGGCTTTGCACTAGTGATTCTAACTGATGGAATGGAGACGACAATTTGAAAAAGTCAAAATGTTTCCTAAAACCACTGTTATAGCATTTGAGCATAGTCATTATTTGTCCAAGGTGGTTGAGACAGTATAGTACAGCATAGTTATCAGAGCACAAGTTGTGAGTCAGAAGATGTTTTAATATTGTCTTTTTAAATTTCAAACTGTGAGGGCTTGGGCAAATAAATTAAACTCTGAGCCTCAGTTTTCTCATCTCTAAAATGAGAATAAAATACTATGCTAACTGAATTCATAAAGTTATTGTTTGGATTAGATGGGAGAAAGAAGGGCTTGGGAATCTAAAATTTTGAACATCTAATGGTTTATTTTTTTAACAAAGCAAATGTTAAATATTTACTAATGTTAAAAATAATGGGCCTTTTTTTTTTTTTTACTTTTGTGTTCTTCTTGAAGGTATGTCTATCACATAATATGTGCTAAGAAATGGTCAGTTACTCATTGAAAGATTTTAACAATTTGTCAGTAAGAAAAAGACAATGCAGATAATGTGCAAATATGATTTAGTAGTCTGCATATCATAAGCTATAGAGTGTTCATCCATAAAGCATTTTCAGTCATTAACACATTAATATGAATGAGTTGACAAGATCATTTACTTATAGTGTGAGCCTGTGTTTATGAAATCTTATTGTTTCCTAATCTGCAAAATGGAGTGTCATAGAACTTAAAAGAACACCCACTTTGTAATCAAGAAAAAACCCTGGTTCAGATTCCAACTGCTGCTTTCTTGCTGTGCAACTTTGGGTAAGTTATTTAATCTCCTTGATCTTCAACTATAAAGATAAGGAAAATAACACCTTTTTTTAATGAATGGTAATTATGCACCTAATATGTGCCAGTCCCTGCTCTAGTTGCTGGGAGATACAATGAGGAATATATAAGTTAGGGTTAAAAAGCTGATATAACAAACTCCCTAAATTTCTGTGACTGAATATTGGTTTTGTGTTTTGTTTTGTTTTGTTTTTTTCCTTGCAACAAGAGCCCCATACATTTATTCCTAGTCGTTTCTCCGCACACTGTTTCAGAGATCCAGCAGTGGTTCTTAACTTTGACAACCCACTAGCATCTCCTAAGGATCTTAAAACTACTAAACATAGAGCTTCCATATGATCCAGCAATTCCACTCCTAGGTATTTACCAAAGGACACAGAAACATCAATTCCAAAGAGCACCTGCACCCCTGTGTTTATAGCAGCACTATTTACAATAGCTAAGCTTTGGAAACAGCCCAAATGCCCAAAAATAGATGACTGGATCAAGAATATGTGGTACATATATACCATGGAATATTACTCAGCGTTCAAAAAAGATAAACACATGCAATTTGCAGCAACATGGATGGAGCTGGAAGGGATTATGCTCAGCGAAATAAGCCAGAAAGAAAAAGAAAAATAACGGATGGTCTCACTCATAGCAGGAATCTAGAAAACTTAAATAAGGGACCAGGAAAAAGAATAACTATAAGAAAGTAAAAATCAAAATCAACAAACAACTATGAACCAGAGACACTCTATGGGGGGTGGGGGGCGGAGAGGGGAGGGATTGTGGTGCAAATAAGGGGGTCGCAATTGTATTGGGAATATAAAAATAAAAATATATATATATATTAAAAAAAAGTTCTAGTGCCTGGGTGTTCACGTGCAGAGATTTAATTGTTCTGGCACACAGGAAAGGTATCAGAGCTATTTTTAAATTCTTGGGTAATTCTAATATGCACTCAAGTGCTAAGGCCTCAGAAGTCTATACACTCAGAACTATAAAGAGGATAATCAAGGAATAAAGTTGTGCCTTCTTTTAAAATGTTATGCAGAAATAACACTCATCAGGCCTCCCTGGTGGCATAAGGGGTTGTGTGCAGTGCTGTGAAGTTGTCCATAACCTCTGCAGCACAAGTTCAATCCCCCAACTCGCCAGGGAGTTACCCACATTGCGCAGCAGACCTCTCCTTGCTCGCCCGCTGCTCCCCTCAGCAGTGTATTTCATTCTCTCTGCCTGTTCTGTTCCCCACTCTGCCTCTGGTGAATCCTCTCACCCCCATACCTCTGGCCTGTACTCTAGATCTTGTATACATAAATAAACAAATCTCTAAAAAAATAACACTCACCACTTCTTTTCCTATTGCATTAGAACGAGCTGGCCCTATGTCACATCTTCCCTCAATGAGATGTTAGGAAGGCTAAGAGATATAATCTCTGGCCAGGAATCCATTCTTCAGCAACCCCTTAGTGTTATAGAGCTGTTATAATCAAATACTAATGCCCGCTCATATAAAAGTGCAATTGTGATAAAAGAAACAAAGATACCAGTGCCACCAGTGTGTAACAAAAAGACCTGACATGGACAGTCAGAAAAATTTACCCTGATAAAGTGATCACTAAGCTGAGATCCAAAGCATTAGTAGAATTTGCATAGTGGCAAGTACTATATAAACAAAGAGAAAGTCATATGCAAAGGCCTTAAGGCTCACTATAGCATGATTACTATAAGAACCAATTAAAGCAATCAATTTTTATGCAAGTGGATTAGAACAGTATAAAGCACTATGGAAATCTTATAATTTTAAATTGTCATTATTATTTATTTTGCTTTCTGTCCTGAATCTGAATCCTCTGAATCTCATTCCTCTGTATTCAACCATTTCAATATTGTCCAACCTTGGAAGAACAAACTGGCAGGGCTCTAGAACTTAGGAAGTAGTGATAAAGGAGTCAGAAACGAATAAGGGCTCTATTTTCACATGAAATGAAAAACATGGCAAATTGCTCACTGACACATTCTATTAATTATCATTTGTAAATGTTGTTAAGCTTTTCCCCTTTGTTCCCAGACATGAAGGAAATATCCTGTTAATATGCTTAATTCTTTTTTTCTTTTTTCTTACCTGTGCCATTGTGACTTTGGTTTAACAAAAGCCAGGTAAACACATACATCTTTTAGATGATTGAATATCAAACATTAGGTGTCTTGGGGGTATGAAAACTAAAAATAAGTGAATATGTACCCTGTAGAAATTAACTAAAGAGGCACATGTGGAAACATTTCTATGGGCTTTCATGGGCTACTGGATTAAACTAGGCAAAGTCAAGGCAACTCAATTCTAAATGCCACTGAGACCCATTTTTATAGATATGAGATAGAGTTTGTATATTGAGTGAAGAATTCTGAAAGTATATTTCTGATATACTTTTCCCAGTGTTAATTAATTCATACATTCAATGCTCTCCAAGTAATCGTTCTTTTTTTTTTTTTTAAAGAGAAAGTTATTTATTTATTTATTTATTTATACGAGAACCGGGGTACAGTCCAGATTTGCAGGAGGGTGGAGGATTCACGAGAGACAGCGTGGGAAACAGAACAGGCAGATTGATGAAATATTCTGCTGAGGGGAGCAGCAGGCTAGACAGCAGTGGTCTGCCTTGCCATGTGGGACCATTGCCGGCCGGTCAGGATCGAACCAGCGCTGCAGAGGCTGTGGACAGCTTCACAGAGCGGCGCTCAACCACCTGCGCCACCAGGGGAGGCCCTCTCTAAGTGATCTTTCAATTGACAACTCTATCCTACATAAAACTCCTAACTGGCTCACACTGCCTATGGATTATAAGCTAAACTCCTTAATGTGACATCCAAGGCTACTTCCACATCCACCTCCCTCACCGCTCTCATGTCTTACCATTCCAACACTACTTGTACTTAAAATTTTAATTATCCTGACTCTTCATAGTTCCTGAGCAAAGAGTTTTGTCAGATACATCTCTGCCTTTGCTCTTACCATTCATTCTTTTACATTTATTTTTCACTAATTTCCCCCTAATTAATTTGAACCCTACCTCCCACAGGAAATCTTCCCTGGTGCTCCTGAGTTTGGGTTGGGGGTTCCGCCATAGCACATAGAAGATACTGAGTTTTCATTTTTTCTCTATCATTAATTGCATTATATTAAAATCATATTTTGGGCCTCCCCGGTGGCGCAGTGGTTGAGCGCTGGGTTACGAAGCTGCCCGCAGCCTCTGCAGCGCTGGTTCCATCTCCATCTGCCGGGTGAGGGGCCCACATGGTACGCAGACCTCTCCTGCCACCCGCTGCTCCCCTCAGCAGTGCACTTCATCAGTCTGCCTGCTCTGCTCTCCGCTCTGACTCTGGTGAATTCTCTCACCCTCCCGTGCTTCTGACTGTACCCAGTGCTTGTATAAACAAATAAATAAATAAATATTAAAAAAAAAAACATCTTTTTACTCCTCTGGCCTTATAAACAGGCCTTCAACACATTCAGGGGCAGGTAGTAGGCATCAATCAGTTTTTTGTACCTGCCTGGCACAAAGCAATTGATTCCATAAATGCATGTCAAACTGGACAGAGAGTTAGCCAATTAGAAGCCTTCAGTAGCCTATCTAGAGTCCCATGACACTGAAATCAATTCAGGTCTCCATTGCTTCAGAGCCAAAGGCTGAAGTCAAAATTGGACCTCAAGTCATGCTTGAGGAGTTTCTGAAATCTGACCATTTTAAGAGAATCAATAGATTTTGGTTAAGATAAGGCTGACAGCTGAATCTTAACAGATGGCAAGCAGCCAGATACAGCTAAAAGTCAGGAGTTTAAGCAACATTCTACCCCGTCGCCTTTGCTCCTTAATATAAGTGTTGCTGAAGTGGCCTGATTTAGCCTGGCCTATAGTCCACCCAGGAAGTAAGTCAGGGAAGTAGGACCAGCCAGAGAGTTGACCAGAGATGTCCCCAATGTCAGTCTTGGGATGTAGCTGGAGGCCCAAGTCGATACCAAACTGGCTTACACTGCTACCACTCCCTCTGATTGGGGTGCTGCTGCAAAGAACATTTTGAAAAGTACACCTTATATGTAATTAAAAGCATAGACCAAAAATATTTCAGAGGAAACGAAAATTCTTCCAAAACTCTGGGAAAATGAGCTTAGAATCAACTTTCTTTCCCCCTACCTCCTACTTGTAGCTAGGGCCCTCACAGCTTCAGAATAACAGGATATAAATGCTAACAAAATCAGTTATCTGGCCATAGAAACTAAACATATGCCTAAAAAAAATACCATGTTTATTATTTTCCACCTGTGTCTGTTTGTTTTTTCCAGATTTCAGACAAACAGGTTTCTTTGCGTAGACGGTCTAAATGCCAACCCACAGACAAGGTATTGCTAAGCATGCATTTCTTAATATTATGTATGAAGTACATAGTATTAAGATGCTAAGAACCATTTTCAGATTATGGTGTGTGTATAGGGAAGGGACAGAGAAGTTACTTAGGACCAGAGATGAAAACAGTTTATACTTAGTTTCTAAAGCAACCCACGCATTCAGTGTTAGAACTGAGCAGAATCCCACTAGATATTGTAGCTTCCTTCTGTAGTTTGTTTCTATTTCGCCATAAGTACAGCCACTCACCTATTATAAATATGTTAAAGATCACATTGTATGGTAGCAGCAGTTCTGAGAGGACACCAAATCCCACAACTCCCCATTCTTTCTAAGTCCAATTGTTTTCTCTACTCGCCGAGGATTTCATCTTCAAAGTATTTTTATAAATATTAACCAGTAAAGGCTGTTACCCAACCATGTGGGATGAGAGCAACAGTCATGCACTGGTCCAGTGAATAAATGTGAAGAGGCAAGAAGCCAAGATGAGTTGTTAATGTCAGTCAAAAGAAAACTGGACTTTGTCAGAAAAAGTCAATGAGGTTCATAGAAATTGTATGTTTTTAGAAGACTGGGAAAAGATAATCTAGTCAATATCTCTGTCTCTAGAAAGTCATCATGTAAACTACTAAAAACTTTGAATGGTTCTTTATCATCATTTGGAGACCTATTGCTTGTAGCATTCTAAAATGTAATCATTTTCGATTATAGTTTAATAATCCACTAAACTTATAAGGTTTTCTGTCTAGTGAAAGTTTTATTTGAGAATCATCAGTGTGTTCCAGTCTTTGTGTAAACAGGGAATAAAGATGCTTCCAAAAGTCTGAAACCTATGCAGTGACACAGAGCCCCATAATTTGAAGGACCTGAACTTTTTTTTTTTTTTTTTTTTTTTTGGTTCAAAACACTGAAATTCTTTTAATGTCCTACTATACCCATCATGAATTTTTAATAAAGTTCTTACATTTTCCTTCTTTGCTGGCTCTGAAAATTATGTAGTCAGTTATGTAGTCCTTATACTTTACATGCCTGAATTTCTGAAAATATACACTACCAATTTTGAATCTGAGTAATACAGGAAGTGGTATTATGGGGATGTTGGGTACAGGAAGTGATATTATGAAACATTAGAGATATATCTGAGGACATTACAAACCTGAAATTCTTCTCCCAGACTGCATGCTGTAGACAGAACAGGAGTTGGGGATTTCAATTTAGATACAATTTAGGAAAGCTATGGCCAGAAGTGAGAATCTGTAAAAACAAACAATTCAAAACAAAATAAAAATTTATATCAGTGCCTCATATTTAACCTGTAGCCATTCCTACTTGAATGTAATCAGGATACATGTTAGAACAAGAAGTACCTTAGTGCCAAGCTGCCAGGCTCTGCCAGGTCTGTAAAAAGCACATATGACTCTTTCCCCTTTGTACATTCATTGGTGAGGTTCTAGAAACTGATGTTGGCATAGCTTTAGAATGCTGCAGGAGGCAGAACCCAATCCAAATCATTCTTTTCACAGATGTCCTGGCTCCTGACAGCTGCAAAAATTGTTTTTTGTCTAGTATGCTGCTTTGACTCCAAACAGGTCTCAGAAGAAGCAGGGCCCTAGGAAGCCATTGCGTAGTGTTTTGTTCCTGACTATAAGGCATCTTGATGGTTTACAGTCTTCATCAGAGAATGTTCATTATTGATTTGACAATTAAACTAACACTGCTTGGTTTGATCCCTATGGTAATAAAGCAGCAGCATGAGAAGCTATGGGAAACATACAAATAAATCCTGTGGAGGTTTGAAGATATTTTTTCCTTGGGATATACTATATAGCCTTTAGTTAATTGTAGAGGAAAAAGGGGGAAAGAGTCAGCTAGTACTTTCACAACTTTCATTTTATTATCCATCATATTTTATAGTGTTCCTTTTGACAAACTTGTCCTACATAACCTTGAAAGTCTTTTCCAGCCATGCAACTCTGATACTGTGATAATCTTAAGAAAACACAACCTGACTTGAAAAGTCTCTGAGTCCATACCCAAGCTTCATGTTTGGTTTCAAGCCATATGACCAACATTTTTTGAAATCTGGTGTGTGTTGAGGGCTCTGGAATAATCTCAATAGTTATGTTGAAAAGATAAACCTTATTTCTGTTAATCTTCTAGATAGAGCAAAAGGGAAAAACCGGTCAGGCTTGTTCATGGTCTCTATCACATACTAACCATACCACCATTTTTTAAAAGATTTATTTATTTATGCATACAAGAACTGGGGTACAGGCCTGAGGTGTGGGGGTGAGAGGACTCAAAAGAGACAGAGTAGGGAACAGAAAAGGCAGACTGAGTGAATTACACTGCTGAGGGGAACAGTGGGTGAGTCAGGAGAGGTCTGCTGCATCATGAGGGGATCTCCCTGGCCAGGGATCGAACTCGTGCTGCAGTGGCTGCAGATAGCTTTATAGGTTGTGTCTTAACCCCTTACACCACCAAGGAGGCCCAGATGTCACCTTTATCTCTTAGAACCCCAACTCTATATGATGATTAATTTTTAATAAAACATTATATCTGGTTGTACAAGAAGCCAACTTAGAAGTAAAGGAGCCAAAGCTAAAGAACTATGGGTTTCATATAAGATAGAGCTTACTTTCAGCTATAAGGATCATGAAAAGTTTCATGGCTAGGGGCGTGTATACTGAAAATACTGAAAAATGGTCAAATTTTACCAGGACAGGGTGGAGATGAGTGACAACTCTGAGAAGACCAGACTCAAATCTAGCATCGGCAATGGCAAAAGGCTTCAGGAAAGCACACATTGTGTGTATGTGTTTGTGTGTGTGTGTGTGTGTGATGGTGAGAAATTCACATTGAATAGAGCACACATTTAAGGGTCAAATATGTTCAAAATCCCAAAACAAATATGACAGAGACTCTGCAAGTTTTTTTTCTATCTTGATTTCTGGATTCCTAAATTTCATGAAAACATGAAGCAGTAGTATATTTATATCATCCCAAAATTTCTATTGCCGTAAATCCTTCCCCTTCTCTCTCACAAGATAAGTTGCCTGAGAATCACCTGTTCCTGGCCACTAAGCCCAAAAAGACACAAGAAGCCAAGCAAGCATTATAATTTCTCAACATCAAGTGAAAAGAATGGGCATTCACTTGCAAGCTTAATTAGTCACAGAAAGCCACTGATTTTCTCTTAGCAAACTTGAACAAAATGAAAGCTTTGTGATTCTCTGAAGATGTTACTGCAGTTCAATTAGTCCAAACTCTGCCTATAATTCATCATGAGATTTTGGATAGGATACTTTGTCTTTCTTGGTCTTTGTTTCTCGTCTGGAAATCAAGTGTGTCAAACTAAGAGTGTGGTTAAGCAAGGAAGTGCTTTAGCATCTAAATGCCAACAATCTGCCAGTATATAAGGATGTATATAATTAAAAATAAAATTCAAAATTGAATAAAGATTTGGATTTAAGTATTAAAACCATATAATACCTAAAAGAGTACCTGCTTTGGCATCATACATACTAAAATTGGAATAATACAGAGAAAATTAACATTGCCCTTGTGCAAGAATAACATGAAAATTTGTGAAGTGTTCCATATTTTTTCAGATCATAAAGGTATCAAACTAGAAATCAATATCAAAATGAAGCAGGGAAATCTTTTAATATATAGAAGCTGAACAACAAACTATTGAAAGGCCACTTTGTTAATGATGAAATCAAAGAAGAAATTAACAAATACCCCGAGACTAATGGAAATGTGCACACAACCATCAAAACTTATGGAACACAGCAGAAGCAGTACTAAGGGAGAAATATCAATGTATAGCAACACAGGCCCACATCAAGAAACAAGAAAGAGCTCAAATAAACAAACTTTTTTCTCAACTTGAGAAATTAGAAAAAAGAAAAACAAACTAATCCAAAAGCCAATAGAAGAACAAATATAATAAAAATTGAAGCAGAAGTAAATGAAATAGAAATTAAAAAGACAGTCTAAAAGACCATTGAAACCAAAACTGCTTCCTTGAAAAAAATAAACAAAATATACAAACCATTAACAAAGCTTACCTTGCAAATAAGGGAGACTCTCAGATAAATTGAATAAAAAAAATAAGAGACCAGGAAAAAGACTAATCAATGCAAAGTAATAATCAAAATCAACAAGCAACTATAAACCAGAGACACACTATGGGGGGGGTGTATTAGGGGGCAGGGAGAGGAAGGACTAGAGTCAAAATAAGGGAGTGGTGCAATTGTATGGGGAATATAACCAAAATGAAAATGCATACATTGTACAAAGATGAAAAATGATGTAAGAATTATATAAAATAAAATATTAAAAAAATAAAGGAGAGAAATCATTACAGGTGATGCAGAAATTGAGAGGTTATAATTAGAGACTACTATGAACATCTATATGCTAACAATTTCAATAACATTGAACAGATGGGAAAATTCTTAGAATTGAACAAACTAATCACAAGCAAAGAAATTAAAACAATAATCAAAAAACTCTCCCAAAACCAAGATTCCATGACCAGATTATTCAAAAGTGAATTCTACCAAACCTTAAAAGATGAATTAATACCTATTTAAATGAAATTCTTCAAAAATTTTAAAAAGAAGAAATACTTCCAATTGTTTTTATGAAGCTAACATTATTCTAATACCACAAAACCAAACAAACACAAAAATAGTAATTTATAGAACAATCTTCATATTGAACAAAGATGCAAAATTCCTGCACAAATCATTGCAAATTTAATCCAACAATGCCTTAAAAAGACCATACATCATGACCAAGTGGGATGCATGCCAGGAATACAAGGTTGGTTCAACATCTGAAAGTCAATCACCATAATTCACCACATCAACAAAAAGAAAGATGAAAACCATATGATCATAACAATAGATGTTGAGAAAGTATTTAAGATCCAAAACTCCTCAAATAACAGGGGATTAATGAGTGACTACTATGTACCTTAACATAATAATAGCCATTTAAAATAAATCCATAGCTAATATCATTTTCAATGGTAAGACTGAAAACTTTTCCAATAATCTGGTTCAAGACAAGGATGTCCACTTTTACCATCGCTATTCAACACAGTATTAGAAGTTCTAGCTAAAGGAATTAAATAGTGAAAGATATAAAAAGAAAACAAGTTTGGAAAAAATAAAGCTATCATTATTTTCAGATTACATGACAATATACATAAAGAATCCTCAAGAGTCTGGAAAAATTGTTGAAACAAGCAGTTTAGAGGCAGGGTATAAAATGAAAACATGGAAATCAGTTGTCTTCCTTTACTAAATAATGAGATAGAAGAGGAGAGAATTAAGAAAGTGATCCCATTTTCAATTACATAAAAAAAAATCAGATACCTAGGAGTAAACCTAACAAAAAAGGTAAAAAAAAATCTGTAAAATGAAAACAATAAATTATTGCTGAAAGACATTGAAGAAATGGAAAGACACAAATAAATGGAAAAAAATAAGTATTCCCTGCTCATGTACTGGAAGATTTAATATCATCACAATATCCATTCTACCCAAAACAATATACAGATTCAACATAACCCCAATAAAATATCAATGACATATTTCAAAAAATTGTAGAAAATGGTGCTAAAATTCATACGGAATCACAAAGGACCTTGAACAGCAAAAACAATCTTGACAAAGAAGGAACAGATTGAATGCATCACACGGCTAGACCTCAAGTTATGTTATAAAGCCACAACAATTAAAACAGCCTGGTACGGGAAAAAAAGCATATAGAAAGACCAATGGAATAGAAGTAAGAACCAAGGAATAAACCCACACATATACTGACAGTTAATCTATAACAAGGGAGCCAAAAACATCCATTGGAACAAGAACAGCCTCTTTAGTATAAATGGTGCTGGGAAATCTTGACATGCACATGCAAAAGGATGAAAATAAGACCACGATCTCACACCACGCAACAAAATCAACTCAAAATGGATGAAAGGCTTAGATGTAAAACTTGAAATCATAAAATACATAGAGGAAAACATAGAAAAATATTTCATGACATAAACTTTGATGGTGCCTTCAGGGATTCGTCCCCAACAGCAAGGAAAAGAAAAGAGAACATAAACAACTGGGATGACATCGAAGTAAAATGCTTCTGTACAGTGAAAGAAACCATACCTAAATTAAAGACACCCTACTGAATGGGAGAAAATATTTGCATACTGTACATCTGACAAAGGACTGATATCAAAGATATACAAAGAACTCATAAAACTCTACAAAAACAAAACACCCAATCAAAATAAATGAGCAAAAGAACTATAAACAGACACCACTCTAAAGAAGAGATTAAAATGGCCAGCAAACACATGAGAAAATGTTCACAATCACTTATTATAAAAGAAATGCAATTCAAGACCACAACGAGATATCATTTCACACCTGTGAGAATGGCCCATATGAAAGAGCAGAAACAACAAATGCTGGTGAGGATGTGGAGAAAAGGGAACCCTCCTACACTGCTGGAGGGAACATGAACTGGTCCAGCCCTTATGGGGGTGTCTCATAACTTGAAAAGTGGATGTTTCACTCCCAGTTTCACTCCCAGACATCTATCAAAAAAATTCAAAGACACTAATTCAAAAGGAAACTTGCACTCCCATGTTTACTGCTATTTGCTGTAGCTAAACTACATAAACAATCAAAGTGCCCTGGAACAGATGAGTGGATCAAGAAGATGTGGTACATATACACAATGGAATACTATTCATAAATCAAAAAAGATAAACTTATACACTAGGGGGTGAGGGAGGAAAGGAGGGACTAAGGTCAAAATAAGGGGGTTGGGAATTTTATCAGGAATATAACCAAATTAAAATGTATACATTTTGAAAAAATGAAAAATGATGTAAGAATTATATAAGTGAAATATCAAAATATAAAAAAGAAGCAGGTGGTGAGTGTAGGCTGTTAATCCTTGAAATAATTGATATATAATTTTAAATATTATATAAAATTTTATTTTTAATATGATTGTTTTTACATTTATTCATTTTATTACATCATTGATAATTTGGGGGCAGTATTTGATTTCTTTCCTTAGATGTAGTTCCCATAGTTCTCCCACCGCTATAGTACCCATGACCATCCACCATATTTCTTTTGTGCTTGACCCTCCCCTACCCCTTCCCTGCGGTATGCCTCAGATCTATAGTGAGCTTGCAAGATTTGTCTTTTGTATGACCTTTTGTTTGGATTCCCTATATTCCCTCTATAAGTGACACCTTCTGATATTTATCTTTCTCCTTCTGACTTATTTACTTAGCATAATCCCCTCCTTTTCCATTCATGTAGCTGCAAATAGTATAAGTTTATCTTTTTTGATGTCAAGATTTTGGAATTTCATTTTAGCCATTTTGGTAGTATTTGGGAACACTGGGAGAAATGAGAAATTGGATCTGTTCTCAAAAAATCTAGATCATTTGTTTTCCTTCCCCATTTCTACAACTGCAAAGAGACCAGCTTGTCGCCTCAATTTTCAACCAGATCTTTGATAAACCAGTTAATTGGCCAAAGGTTCATGTGAGCATATTATTTAATAACTCATCATCTTCAGAATTGACCTTCAGTGATTTGTAAACCTTAAAAGTATTCCTCTATATCCTCTATCTAGAAAAATTAGCATGAGCAAGCTTACCAAAAGTCTTACTGAAGTTCCAAATCCTTTCTCCCGTGTGGATACCTTCTTAAAAACATACAGAAAACCAAAGCAGTTGGTCTGTTGTCACTTCTTCTTAGTGAGTGCGTGTTGGCTACAAGTATAGACTTTTTTTATGTTCTCAAGAACCATTACTTGAGAAAGTCATTTTTTAAAGTTTGTTTTTTTTTTTTTTTTTTTTTTTTTTTTTTTTTATAGAGGCATGCTTTATTTATTTGTTTGCTGGTTTGTTTGTTTTGTTTATACATGCACTGGGTACAGTCAGAAGCGCGGGAGGGTGAGAGAATTCACCAGAGCCAGAGCGGGGAGCAGAGCAGGCAGAAGGACCGAAGTACACTGCTGAGGGGAGCAGCGGGCGGCAGGAGAAGTCTGCACGCCATGTGGGACCCTCCTCCGGTGGCCGGGGAGCAGCCGGGGATCGAACCGGCGCCGCAGAGGCCGCGGGCAGCTTCGCAACCCAGCACTCAACCGCTGCGCCACCGGGGAGGCCCAGAAAGTCATTTTTTGATTCTCATCTCAGATTAATTTCATTAGTGGCTTATCAAAAGTATCCTGTTTCCCTTTATAATAATGTTTACCCTATTGAACTATCTTCAGATTTCAAGATTCTCTGTCATCCTTAAGGACTACTACCCGGTGGTTTGACCTTCACTCACAGTTTTTGGCATGTGATTTTTGTCTTATTTAGGAGAGTTGTACTTATTTAAAGCAATTATACCATCTTTTACAGTTTCCTCATGTCATTTGTATTCCATGTACTCTAAACAAATGTTAATTTTACTGTGTTTAGGACTGACAATAATTTTCTGTCACTCTATTTAACACTGGTAGTAGGAATTAATTTATTCGATTAGCTTTTTTAATCTCTCAGAAGAGTGGTGGCCTGAGTGGTGAGATAATATAACATATCTGTTAAAACCCTGAGAATTATTTGTAATTGTCTATCAGTAGGCAGCTCCTAGCTCATGATAGAAACTTGGTTGAATTAAAGAACAATTCTAAACTCCCCTCTTCCCACTTCCCATAGCCCAAATAGACCTAGCTTTGCAAGTAAATGGCTTGGTAAATGTGCTATACCTTATATCATATTTGGGGTAGGTGTTCTTCTTTTGAGAAAATGCAGCTTGAAACTAAAGCACATAGGAGAAGTGGAATGAGGGCTGGGTTTCAGCTTTCACTTGTACTTTACATCAATTCCTCTTGTGAAGTAAATAACTACAAAACTGAACAGGGCAGCTCCTGTCGCTGAAGGTAGGAGGGAACACCAATGGATAGGAAAAGGTTGCTGTCAAAACGTCCATACATCCATGCTGCTAATTGTTCCCTTGGGACACAGAATTCAGTTCCCATTTTAATTTCTTATAAGACTCTCTATGAAGGATTTATTTAAAGAGGATTTATAGATACATTAATTTGATGCAAAATGAATGGACTGATTTTTATTTTGAAATAATTATCCAGAAAGGGCTCTTTAGACATTAAGAAAAATATTATTTAATGGGACCAGACTGCTCTGTCTGATCAAGATATTTACTTTAAATTCACTGAAAAATGATTAGAATGGAAGAAATGGATGGTTCTAATGGACTCTCACTCAAACCATGGACTCTTGAGTCAGACTACCTGGATTATAATTTGTCTCTGCCACTTTCTAACTTTGTAAACTTGAGCAAGTTTTTGATCTCTGTCTCAGCCTCCTGATCAGTCAAATGAAGATTACAATAGTGAAATCGTGCAAAGCCATAGGGATGTCATAGCTCTTGGATTATTATTCATGTGTTTACACCTGCAAGACATGACTCAGGTTCAAGATGCAACAACTACATTTGTTTTCTTAAAGATTTATTTATTTATGCATACAAGAGCTGGGGTACAGGCCAGAGGTGTGTGTGGGGGGGGGTGAGAGGTTTCACCAGAGACAGAGTGGGGAACAGAATGGGCAGATTGACTGAAATATACTGCTGAGGGGAGTAGCAGGCAAGTCAGGAGAGGTCTGTTGTGCCATGTGGGTATCTACCCAGTCGGCCAGGATCGAACCCATGCTGCAGAGGCTGAAGACAGATTCACAACGTTGCGCTAAACCACCTATGCCACCAGGGGAGGCTCACAATTATATTTATTAGCAAAGGGGAAATTGGAGAAAATTAGAGTTTTTAAGTCCAAAATGGTTGGCTGTCCTAGCCAAGAGTTATCTGCATTGTCCAGTAGTCCAAAGCAAATGCTGCTCATGAAGATGGCATTGTCCCTTTGGCAAGAGCCTGAAACTGGTGACACATGGATAAGTAGTAGACCAGGATTCAACTCACTGCGGCAGCTGAATGTGATCACAGGTAGTGCTGCTGAGGAGGCACCAAAGCAGTCAGCAGTACCTATCTGGAGGCCAGGCTGGGCAGCACCAGACACTGGACTGGACAGTGCCAGAAGCAAATGCACAAGGTGGTGGTGCTGGAGGATCAGAAGTGGTGAATAGTTCTTAGAAATGGCCAAGCTCAGGCCAACATTGTCAGTCGGCACCACTCAGCAGTCAGTGATGCCAAAAGACCAGGTACTAATGTTACAACTCTTAGGGATGCTGGGTATAAACCAACAGCAGATAATTCTTTTAGAGACACCATACATAGGTCAGTGGTGCCAGTCAGCAGGCAGTGTTGGAGGCAGGGCTGGAGGTCTGACACAAAGGTCTTGAAGGTCTGCAATGGTCCTGAAGGTCTGTGAAGTTCTGAAAGTTCTCAAAGTCTGTGGAGGTCTTGAATTTCTGAGAAGTTCTGGGTCTGGACAAATCTGCCTGAAACCCTTTGAAACCTCAACTT
Organism: Talpa occidentalis; assembly: GCF_014898055.3. Lineage (NCBI taxonomy): Eukaryota > Metazoa > Chordata > Mammalia > Eulipotyphla > Talpidae > Talpa > Talpa occidentalis. The sequence goes on from NW_023601543.1 coordinate 49,295,444, forward strand.
ATATCACCTTAAAGGTACCTGCCTTTTGAGTCTGAATTTCCACTTACAGTTCCTGAATGGTCTCAAAACCTTGAAAAGCACAGGTGGGAGTTCAAACTTAAATGGTCTGTAGGGAGCTCAAACCTGATTGGTCTGTTTTCAAAACTGGTTAGGTATTTAAATTTGAGACCCCACCAATTTGTCCATATCTGACCCATGCTGAGATCAGGTGGTCTCACATCATCAGTGGGCACTGCAGAAGAACTGAGCATGAAGAGCTCACGGCACTCCACACCAGAGCTGGGGTATAAGTCCAAACAGCCAGAGTTAGGGATGCTATGACAGTCAGAACTCATCAGACTGACCCATGGGCTGCCCCTTGGATGTGTGCTGAGCTCAAGGCCTCAGCACGTAGCAGGTTTCTCTCCCTATGGCTTGTGCCATGGTCAACCTTCAAACACAATCGGGATTGGCTGTCAAACACAGCTGCTGATGTAGGCCTCAGCAAATCTGGTGATGCCCTGCAGCACCAGGAGCTGTGGGGCTTCAGTTTATGGTATCACTTATTTCATAGATGTGTTTTGAGAATGTAATGAGATGGCACATGAAAATATTGATTTTGATGCCTGGCACATACCTGGTAAGCATGTAAAAACTACTGGTTATTTATATTATGTATCAGTTTTCATAGAAGTACAGATTGTCAGACCTAGATAAAAATTCAAAGAAATTTAGTTTACTATGTGTAGATTGAATGAAATTCCAGGGAATCTGAATGTTTGAACCAGAAAAAACTCCTATTTTATAGGAAACTGAGTCTTATTGAAGAACAAGGATTTGGCATAGGTCATTTAGAAAGTTAGTTAAGGTAGAGTAAACATTCCTGTCTCCTAGTCCAATGTATTAGTCACTACATCTTTCTGAGCTGATATTGATGATTCAGAGGGCAAAATAAAATGATTACTTGAAAACTATGCAGCAATGGACCAACTCTCCTGAGAAACTCCATTCATTGAGGGAAGTCACAAGCACCAATAACTTAGTGATTTCACTGACCTAGAGATGATAGTAAATAGACCATAAGTCGATATCCAGAGTTTTGAATTCTAGTCTTGATTCTGTCACTTGACTAGCTGTGTGAAATTGTGACAAATCATTTACCCACTTGGAGTCTCAATTTACCTCACTTGCAAAATGTGGATAAAAAATACATGTCTTGGACCTCCTTGGTGGCACTGTGAAGCTGTCCATAGCTACTGCAGCGCATGTTCGATCCCTGCAGGCTGGCGAGAATCCCACATGGCATGCCGGACCTCTCCTGTCTAACCGGCTGCTCCCCTCAGCAGTGTATTTCGTCAGTCTGCCTGTTCTGTTCCCCGCTCTGTCTCTGGTGAATTCTCTCACCCTCCTGCACATCTGGCCTGTACCCTGGTTCTTGTATAAATAAATAAATCTTAAAAAAAATACAATAGCTAAGCTTTGGAAACAACCCAAATGCCCAAAAATAGATGACTGGATCAAGAAGATGTGGTACGTATACACCATGGAATATT